>NC_058159.1:877069-1482709 GCF_020080835.1 Cotesia glomerata | reverse complement strand
ATCTGATTAGAGTGGAGAATTAATATTTCCAGCTCATCACTATTTTCCTTCTCACTATTAAACACGCTTTTGAGCACGGAAACACGGAATGTTTTTATATCAACATCTAATTTAATAACGGCAGTATCACGACACTGGAATTTATTTTTTTAATATCATGGAATAATCTATGTCGGTGCAAATTGAGGATTATTTAACTTAAGTTTGAAAATATTTATATTATTATGATTAGATTAATAACACACTAATAGAAGAATTTAGTACAGAGTACTAAAATGATTTAGTAACAAAATTCTTATTCATTTATTTGGGAGAAACAAATATTTTGTACCCATGAATAATATTTGTTACAGTTTAATCAATGATTTCTTTGTATGAACAAAGTCTTATTACATGGAAATAAATATTTAGTTCCACCAAATAATATTTAGTAACAGGTACTAAATATTTCTTTGGTAAGTATTGTCGGTAGATGGTTATGCTTTAATTCCAATGTTTATATAATACATAACTGATTCACTAACTCAGATTATTTTATTCTGCTCGATTTTGGGAGATTTATCTTCCCTTTAAAAACACACGTACTCCCAATAATTGGCTTCTATTTATGTCTTTTCTCAGTGGAGTTTAGTTTACATTTTTCAATTACACGGAAAGAAAATTGAAGGAGTTTTTATTATTTTACTATTGTAATTTTTACTAAATAAAATAGTAACGGTGGACTATACTTCTCATTTAGTAATTTTTACGATCTACTATTGTAAATTTAATCCAACAAATAAGACTAGCAAGAGTCTTAAAAAGTCGAATACTATAAAGCAAATTATACAATATGTGTTTGTAAATTTTACAATTCAACTATTGTAAAAATTCACAGTTGGTTTTTTTAAAAGAAATATTAGGGAGGGAGATAGATAGAAGGTTGGACTAATTGGTACCTGTACAGTAATCGAAAAAAGAAACCGGCATTTTCGTGCTATCTGGGAATCGAACCCAGAACTCTGTGTTGGCAGCCAGAGACTCTCCCTCTACGCTATCCGAGGTAAACTAAGGCCCATATTCTTTAACATTTACATAAACTCGGAGTCTAGCGCTGTGCACGGCCATCACTCACACTAATTGAAAAACATTCCAATTCAACTATTGTAAAATTTGCTATAGTTCTATTGGAAAGATACAGAGGCAGCACTGGAAATTTTCATCTCTTACTTTTTACAATAGTAATATCGTATTTTTTCATGAATAAATAGTATTTTTTCTTCTAAACTATTTGACAATTAATAGTAATAAAAGTATAGTCCAGCTTTACAATAGTTGTATCGTAAATTTTCCCCGAAATTTTTTCCCGTGTAGTCTATTATTGATATGTTAAAAACTTATTTAATTTAAAATTTTATAAATGTCTCAAACAAAAAAATATAATTTAATGAGATTCTTTTCTTTATAATACCTTATATTTTTACTTAAAATTATTTATTTTAATTATTTCGATTTATTTTAAGTTAAAAAATTAGGTTACACGCTAAAATTAGTTAAAAAATTAATTTCTTTGATACTAATAAACAATTTATTGAGTACCAATAAATCATTTGTTAAATACTACTAAATATTTATTTGATGGAACTAAGTAGTCTGACTAAATACTTCAATATTTGTACATATAAATATAATAACTATGAAGGCAGATCTAGACACAAAATAACTAAGACTAAGTACCAAAATAGTCCTTTGTATACTGCAATTAAATACTTTAACCTGCTACCAAATGAAATAAAGAATGCTCTAACGTTAACTAAATCAATTAAATACTATTTAAGAAAATGGTTACTGTCTAGTCAAGAGCAACTATTAACTTTATAAATATTCTTATTCGCCTTTTAAGTAATTGTTTTAAAAAATTTATCGTGCTTTTCATAATTTATACTTAAGTAAATACTAAGCATATGTTGTTAAATAGGCATATATGATGGTATTTAATATAAATCATATATGCTTATTCACTCCTCCCAAACCTATCAACAGGAAACATTATGTTTTCCTCTATAGGATTTAAATGTACAATATCTATGTATGTATGTATGTATATTTATCTATCTTTTGGGAAATAAATAAAAGAAAAAAAAAACAAATGGGCTTTAATAAATAATTTAGTACCTATTACTAAATATTTGGTAATGAAAGGCTTGTTACTAAATCATTTAGTATCTGTTACTAAATCTTATTAAATAGAACTAAATCCTTCTATCGGTGCACAATTGTTTTAATTCAAGTTTAAAGAAAATATTAAATACTCGTCACTAAAATTTTTGCACTTTAAACAATGATTAAAAATTTATTACCGTGTAATATTCATTTCAATTGATATCAATTGAAAAAACTCGACATTAATTAAATGATTATTATAACTAATTAATTCTCTTGATTTGTAAACATTTAAATGAATCATGCTAGCTATGACTAGACTTCTGAAGAAAGTTGATATTGTCAAGATAAATTCTCAGCGTGTTAAAAAAAATTAGCTGTGTAATTAAATAGCAAATTAAGTTAATAAAGTATAAAAAAAATTTCACTCGGTTTACTGGTTCATTATAATTATAATAATCGATTACGGTTAATGCCGATAAATAATTAATCACCCGGTGGGAATTTGTCCGCAGTAAAATTTTCTGGAAGCGAGAACGTACCGCGTGTTCACTCAGTACAGGTTTATAATGGCGATGTGGTTTCCGATGGGAGCATTTTGAGGTGTCTGAGGGAGGGAGAGTGGATAAATGGATATGTATTAATAAAGTGATCTACATGTGGGTGTTCGTGGATGGTAACAGTTCATGCATGAACCTCGGGACATCCACTACTTTCCCAGGGACTATCTGCAAGCTTAGTTATGGCCTTTACACGTGAGAGTCGCGGGTCTCCACGGGGTCACTATGGTATTATGTATTGAGTACTGGGAGTTTACAACGATCTATGTAAAGTATATTGTTTATTTTATATATACAATGAATTTGTTTATATATATACTGAATTTGTTCTGCGTAGTTTGCTATTTAATTTTACCCCGGTGTCGTCCGAAACTCGGGCGGAACTACTGAATGAGTCTGGTTAGTTGCGACCCCTACTACTGCTACTACACGAGTTGATATAGATTGAAGGAATATGCACTGAAAAAAAAATAATTAATTCAAGAAAAATATTAAAAAAAATTTTTTTTTAATTATGCTTTGAGATATTTAGTTCGTATTAATTTAATAAATTAATTAAATGGGCCAAGAAGATGCAAAGAAAAAGAGAATTAAAAGAAAAAACTTCACGTTCGATAAATTTAAAAAATCAAAAAGACACTTTATTATTTTTAAGATAATTTATAATATATTTTACCCAAAAATTTATTTCTCAAAAATAAAAGAGAACATTGATTTAAATTATTTACGACTTGTTTGAAAAATGAAAATAATACTGGAATTTTAGTAAATTTTTACACTGATGGAAGAATTTTTTTTTATATTTAATAAACTTTAATAACTGTGTTATGTAAAGAAATTTTTCTTTACATATTTATTAACTATAAAAATCGAGTATAATATTTATTAATTAAAAAAAAAAAATCGAGTATGATTTTATTTAAATTTTAACGATTGTAAAAGATAATTCGAGTGCGGTCATTAAGTGTCTCGTTCGATTTTTACAAAAGGCCCAGGGAAATTTCCGTAATTAGTCTGGAGCCCAGGTATATTTAAGAGATTAAATAGATGAATGGGAGTTTTGTTATACGTAAGCTAACTCACTTAAACTCAAAATAAGAAATACTTAAAGATAAAGAACACTAGATAAAAAGATTTATTTTAAACCAAAAGATTTTAGAATAATTTAATTACAAAATTTTAGTGTTGAGACAAATATCGAAATAAATTTTAATAATGCAATTTCCAAAATAATTTTTAGTCAACAAAAATTAAATATGAAATGAGAAACAAATAAAAAAAATAGAACTTGAAAGTTAAATAATTTAAAATAAACAAATTTTAAACAATTGAATTCTAAAATTATACAACAAATTTATAAAACGATAAAACAGAAATATTTCTACAAATAAATAATTAAATTCAAAGAAACGGAAGAAATGTTAGATTCGAGTACATATTTATTTATATGATTTTAATAAATAAATTAATGTAGACAGTACAAATGTATGTCTTTGTCTATGCGTAAATGCGCTTACGTATACACAAACACATAGATGAATAATAGAACATAAGAGTAAGTGAGAAAGCATGTTGCACTCTGATCCAAGTACAGGGACTCATGCAACATTTTTAGACAAATTTAAGAGAGAGGGTAAGGGCCCAAGAAAATAGACACATAATTGGACATTTGTTTCCCCCAATGAGTGGAATTTAGTAACGCCCTAAAATTCGACACCTTGCAATTGTCACCAAAAAATCTCTCTCGTTGTCCTGACGTCCTAGTGTTAACATCGTACATAGTTTAAATAAGTCTCAATAGACCACGTGTAAATCTTTTGTATAGAAAGTAAATCATTTGTAAAGGTAAAGTAAAATCGTAAAGTGAAACCAACTAAATCAAATTAAATCAACAAGGTTCATCAATTTTTATCAGGTATATTTTAAATTATTAATATTTGTGAATTTAGTAATATTGTAAAATCGTTATATGAAAGAAAAGTTAACTTCAATCACTGTGTAATAATTGTAATAATTGTAAACTTAACTAATGATATTAATTTTGGACTTAAACAATATATGTATTAAAATTATTCAACTACATCAATTTATTCAAACAAACCTATCATTCTCAATAAATTAAACTCAGAAGTTCCCGGTCTATTAGCCTAACACGCTAGGACCAAATACTTAAACACATTAAATATTTTAAATGTAAAATTAATTAATTATCCTAAATTAAATATTTTTTACATAACAACTGTTAATTAAATATTTTTTAATTATTAATAAATGTAATTGCCTCTCTAATAAATATTTATTAAATATTAATTAAATATTAAAAAATATTAATTAAATATTAAAAAATATTTATTAAAATTTAATAAATTAAATAATTGTCTTCAAATAAATTAAATTATTAATTATTAAAAAATCCTTCTATCAGTGCATGTAATCAAAAATAAATTTTAAATATATTTTATAATGAATTCGAATAAAAAATGTGTTGAACTTTCCAAATTTCGAGATAGTAAATCAAATTCAGAAACCTTGAAAGATATTAAATTAAAAAATAATACGAGAAGATATCAAAGATGGGCGAAGGTTATCATTTAAATAAGATAAAATTCACTTGAACATTCCCTACTAATCGCAAGGATAAATCCTACGGTGCTTTGCATGCGCTACACTGAGAGAAACGCTAGGAGAAGATGGGAGTCAGAGATGCTGATGCTTAGCTTGGTTTACGTGACGTCATTTAAAGCACCTGTCGACTGTCGGCTCACACGGATTCCTAATCGAGCTCTGTAAAACAAGAAGATCATCGCAGACTGAGGAAGAAAAGGCAAGAGAGAAATTATACTGGGATTTATCATAATTTTATTCCCATTCAGAAAATTATTTCAACTTTTAAAATAATAAAATTTTATGCATGCCATTCATATTCATGATGTAATTTTTCTCAGAATAAGAGCAACCATACACATAAAATAAATCCACTAATTAACTCTGCTTTAATTTATCAAATTTTGATGGTAATTAAATATCTAGTTGAAACTTTTTTATTTATTAAAAGTCATAATTGAATTATTAACTCTCTATTCAGATCAAATTTATCCTAACACTTCGCAAATCAAATCAGATATTTCAATGGAGTTAAAAAAAATAATAAATCAATAGAATAACAGGTTTTTAAATTATACTCACTGTAAATTAATTAAAATTGATTATTTTTAATTCGTACATAAAAAATTTTTTATAAATATTTATTAAATAATAAACAGTATCGAATATTTTGCTGAAAATAATAGACGGAACAAAACATTATTTCCACAATGAAGTTCGTAATTTATAAAAAGGGAAATATGTAGCGCTAATAGAATTTATGGATTTATATAAAAATTGAAAAGTATTAAAATACCAAGAATGTGAAAATGTTTTTTAAAATGTATCAAAAATCTCATATTTCTTTACCAAATAATGTTCCACCCTTTAATTGGTCGATAATTGCCAGTGGTAGTTCCCTCTACTCTTTAGCGTTCATGCTCGTCTATTTTATTTATACGTTAAAATATATATATATATATATATATATATATATGGACATAGATATATTTACGAAGATCAGTAGGTTTATATATTATATGAGAATGCAGATGGTAGCATTAGAAGAGATGGTTAAATCGAGTTTACAATTAAGATACACTCTATGATAATCCTGGTCTCAATTTGTATACAATCGATTTTCGTCGAGTTTGCCAAGATAATTTAGATGCACATCGTGAGATTAAATGACGAAGAAATACGTGAGAATTTCACTCACCGGGTTTTCCTTTGAACTAACTAATTTAGTTTACCGTTTAATAACCTGATATGTATTTTAAGATCTTTGTGGGTAAAGTGAAATACGATATTACTTTGCTATAAATAGATTCTCATTTAATTTGTTTTATCGATTAAAGTCATCTTCATTCAAGAAATATTATAATAATCATAATAATAATAATAATAATAATAATAATAATAATAACAATAACATGAATTCATATTATTCTCACCGATAGTCAATTCCGATGTTACACTCATCATGACCTTTCAGTTGAGTACCCACATCAATTTTTCATATATTTATATATTTTATATATATGTATATATGAAAAATATATCAAAATGCATGTGGGTACTCAAATGAAAGCTCTTGATGAATGTAACATCAGGATGAGCTTATATCTGTAAAAATATCAATAATCAAGAAATGACCTTGTACCTTGTAAACTATTAACATTTTTAAAAATATAAAATCACCCCGACATTACACTCATCAAGACCTTTCATTTGAGTACCCACATAAATTTTTCATATATTTTATATATTTATATATATATATCATGTATATATATATATATATATATATATATATATATATATATATATATATATATATATATATATATATATATATATATATATATATATATTTATATATATATGAAAAATATATAAAAAATGAATGTGGGTATTCAAATGAAAGCTCTTGATGAGTGTAACATTGGGATGAGCTTATATCTTTAAAATATATATTATATGTATGTATATATGAAAAATATATCAAAAATGCATGTGGGTACTTAAATGAAAGCTCTTGATGAGTGTAATATCGGGATGACCTTATATCTTTGAAAACGTGAATATTCAAGAAAGTACATTGCAATTTAACAAAATTTATTATTAAATAAAGCAAAATTTAATTTTTTGTAGTTCACAAGTCACGGCAGTCACATAGTAACTGCAAGGTTGCTAGTATAATTTAAATGATTATCTCTTGGATCAAAGAAGCTTCCCATTAATTTTATTTAACCTTTGACCTGGAAAATATTTTCATTACTTATATTCTCGTATATATATAATGTGAAATATATATGTATATATAAGATAAGTATAAGGTGATGAAGGATATTTCGCGTACTGAACGAAACTGAGGATACGAAGCACAAAATAAGTGGCGACATTATCAACGATACGACGCATTCAATCGTGAAGCTGTTATAATCAATTTTATTCTCGCTTATCAGAATCTAACAGCTTCACGTAAAATTGGGTATCAATTTTCGAGCGTAAAACTTCAAGAACCTCCTATAAATTAGTGACAATAAGCTGTCATAAAAGTACGCCAGTTAATGATAATAATCATAATAAATATAATAGTAAAAATAATGATAATAACAACAATGGAAAAAAATCTTAAGGAAAAAATATTGAAACTTCTGAAACAAAGTTAAAATTAGTTAATTAACTTTCTTTTCTTAATTTTTTTTTTTATATAATAGTAGAGTAAATTCAACGTGAAATATCTGACAGAAAATAAAAGATCGTTTAATTTTCGTCATTAGACGAGGTTGAATTATTACTGTATAATTAAATCGTAATTATGGAAAATTTTCTACCAAGAATTAAACGCTTTTTCTTATCACGAAAAATAGTTTTTCAGGTGCAATTATTTATGCTGATTTAAATTACAAGATTTAAGTAATTTATTTTTTAACTTTTGAATTTTTAATTTCAATTGATAAGTTGGGTTATCTCATGCGTGGCGAGCATCAGACTTTTTTTTCACTCGGAGTTTATAAAAAATATCGTTTTATGTGTAGCGTTATTTATTAACTAGGAAATTTGCAATTGAATATTCATATTAAGCGACCGTGTTATAAAGGTAAATAGAATTATTTTTTTTTTATTTAAAAAAGTTGACTTTAATTCAGATTTAAGTCGAACGTTGAATTTAGAATAAACGTATTCAAATGATAATAAATAATTAATATATCGCAAAATGACGATACTGTTTTTTTGTAGCTTTTACGAGCTTAGTATAATTTCAATGAACTCCTCGCACAAAAATAAATTTTTTAAATCCATCCTCGTTAAATTTATTTTCTATTCAAATTGCCCATTGTTTGATGGATATTGTATCGAGTAATATTTAACTCAATTCTCGTTAGTTGTGTGTATCATTGATAAAAATATATTCAATTTAAATTTCGGATTTCTTTCACTAAAAAAAAAATATATTCAATTTATACTTCGGATTTTTTTCACTAAAAAAAAAATTACGGAGGTATAAAAAAAAATAATAATTAATGGACAATTCTTATACTTTATTTTAACAATCACAAACAAAAAAATTAATTAAAAAAAAAATACCATCTATGAACCTGAAAGAGCTATTCTATTTTTTTGAAACTTTTCAATTTCTATAGATAAAAAAGTCCGCTTTTTAATTAACACGCTTTCATTAGCTTCGTCTGTATCTATCTAACTATAAATCTGTCTTTCGTACTATCTATCTTTCTATGTAACGGAATGATTGAACATGATATTTAACTACTTCCAAACATTGAACCAAAAATAGAGAATAAATGATAGTTTAAAAAATAAAATAACCCGATCTGATAGAAATCAAAAGTAAAAAAATATAAAATGATTTTCAATAAAAATAGTCATGTGCAAAAAAATTTTTTTATTGTAGAGAGCGTGGGTGCTTTTTAAGATATTCTTATAGCTACTTTATTTTTAAGAATATTTATTAAAAAAATATTTACAATTGATATCAAGCACTGCTATTTCCAATTTTTTTAGTAGCATACAATTTTTTATTATTTTAGTCATTAAGGGGTTATACGCAGTTGCAAAGCTAAAAAAACAACATTTTTTTATGAATTTTTTCTAGACACAGTTTTTAATTATCAATTACAAGTGATGGTTATTTAAATAGAGCCTACTTTCAAGAATACAATAGCGCGTCAATCATGTAAAAATATAAATGTGCACCGCTCCTGTAGAAGATGTTGTGAACGACCTCTAAAAAAAAGGCGCTTGGCGGTGATCTCCATTTCGGTGGTTTGGATTATCTGAAATCAAAAAATATGGTGAATTCTTTTACAGGATAGATTAATGCAGGTATTGGACGAAGGAATAAGAAAAAATTATTACTATGGCGTCTATTTTTTAACAATTTGGAAAATTGTTTTTCAACAAAAACGAAAAATTTTTACAAATAGACGCCATTTTGTCAAAAATAGTAATAATTTTTTTGAATCTTATTCCTTTGTCCAATACCTGCATTAATCTATCCTGTAAAAGAATTCACCATATTTTTTGATTCCAGATAATCCAAACCACCGAAATGGAGATCACCGCCAAGCGCCTTTTTTTTAGAGGTCATTCAGAACATCTTCTACAGGAGCGGTGCACATTTATATTTTTACATGATTGACGCGCTATTGTATTCTTGAAAGTAGGCTTTATTTAAATAACCATCACTTGTAATTGATAATTAAAAACTGTGTCTAGAAAAAATTCATAAAAAAATGTTGTTTATTTAGCTTTGCAACTGCGTATAACCCCTTAAATGAAGATATAAATGTAGAAATAATTGAAACTATTAAATACGTAACAAAGTTTGAAATTTGAGAAAATCAAAATTATAATTATAATAATATCCATTTATAATAATTAAAACTATAATAACTCAGATGAATTTATTGTAATTAAACTTGATAAAGTTATCTCGCATGAATGGACTTAGTTAGCCATAACCAAAAGTTTTACTAAACTCATAAATAGGACACTGTACTTTTGCGGTATTTCGCTGGCGCTATAAATTACCTTAGATTAAACTTAAACCACGGACAACGATTTCTACGGAAACTTTCGGTAGCAATAGCAATAGCTTTTCAAATCTTTAGCAATTTATAATTTCAATCTCCATCATTTTTGTTTTATTAATTTCACGTTTCCAAGTTTCTTCTTCTTTACGCAAAAGCGACCGAGGTGTTTAACTATCTATCTCTCAAGTGAGCTGCGCAATAAGCAATACTTTGATGGTAAAGAAAAATTTAACCTAGATTTCAAAATTTTCATCTTGATATTTTATCCTTTGATTTTTAATTAAATATATATTAAAAAAAAAAAAAAAATTAGGAAAACGGTTGACCCTAAAGGCCATCCCTGCAACTTCCCGCTCATTTCGTACCTAAGCGAACAAACCTACATTTATTACGTTTTTGAGCTCTTCGAGCTCAAAAAAATAATTTTCGTATCATTTTGAGCTTTTCGAGCTCAAAAATCTGCTAGAAGTTGAATAAAACACTATTTTTCGATTTTTAAACCGCAATAACTTTTGAATAAATGAACCGATTTTTACGTGGTTGGTGGCATTTAACGCAGTTTTTGAAGCTTTACAAAGAACTTTTAAGTTTAAATTGATCGAACATTGATAACTCACGAGCGAATTAACCGATTTCAACCGGGCTAGCGGCAATCGACGTGTTTTTTTTATGTTAAGAGCTGATTAGTTTTTGGAATTGATCGGTCAAGCCGTTTAAAAGTGATTCCAAAAAAACCACATTAAAAAAAATTTTTTTTTTAAGTTTTTTTCAGATTTCTCAAAATCTACTGGTTCGAATCGATCCAAATTATGGTTAAAATCTAAGTTTAGTCAAGCCCTTTCGAATGGTGCAAACCGTGATAAAATCGGTCAAGCCGTTCAAAAGTTATGAGAGGTTTACATACGGCCGTACACACACACACACACACACACAGACGTACGGACATCATTGCGGAAACATTCGGGGAGGCTTCCTAGGACCTCAAAACGTCAACATCCGTTGAAAACTCGATTTTCGAAAAACGGGGTGAAACCAATAACTTCCCGATTTTTGAAAATTTTAAATTTTCTTAGCGGGAAGTTAAAAAAACCATTTAGCTTTCTCAGTATTTTATCTCTAGTACAGTCTATCTATTGAAATATTATATCAGTACTTCAATTGACCTATCCCGATTCGTCTATATTACGCTGACGTATCATTGTTTGCTAGTACACACGATTCAGTGGTTTGAAAACTCTAGAGTACACGTTTGAATCCCGATAATAGAATATAGATAATAGCTGTAACAGTAAATATGTACACTGGCAGTATATTAAGTACTCGTTTGTATTAAGTGTAGTTAAGTGATATAGCCGATTGGTTTACACTCATCGTATCGATAATTATTGACCAGTAACATTAATCCGATTACTGCACGTCAATAATATTATTTAACATCTTCAGAGCCGAAGAATATATATGTACTCTTCAATCATGTACAATATATGTTATCAACTGATTTTTCTTGCGAAATAATTGAAGACGCTATACATTTTTTCGAGTCTCGGTTTTTTGCATACATAGTAATTTTTATATTGACTACTCATCAGCTTGTACAACTAGAAATACTTTCATTCCAATTTTGTAAAAATTTCAATTTTTTTATACAACATCTATTCATTTATGTCCTCAATAACTATTATTATTTAGTGTCATTGCAAAGGACATGACTTGAATTTGTGCCTTTTCAAGATTTCATTTCATTCTCACCGATAGTCAATTTATTATGATAAGTATTTAGGCTGCATTCAAAAATGCTCTATCTCTAGAAACATCATTAAGAAATGACCTTGTATCTTGTGAACTATTGACATTTTTAAAGATATAAGCTCATCCCGATGTTATTTTCATATATTTATATATATTATATATTATATATATGTATATATGAAAAATATATCAAAATACATGTGGGTACTCAAATAAAAGCTCTTGATAAGTATAACATCGAGATGAGCTTATATCTTTAAAAATCTCAATAATTAAGAAATGACCTTGTATCTTATGAAATATTGACATTTTGAAAGATATAAGCTCATCCTTGTGTAACACTCATCGAGACCTTTCATTTAAGTACCCACATTAATTTTTCATATATTTATATATATTATATATATGTATATATGAAAAATATATCAAAAATGCATGTGGGTACTCAAATAAAAGCTCTTGAAGAGTGTAACATCGGAATGAGCTTATATCTTTAAAAATGTCAACAATTAAGAACTGACTCTGCTATCTTGTCAATAAATGACATTTTTAAAGATATAAGCTCATCCTAACGTTACACTCTTCGAAACCTTTAATTTAAGTACCCACATCAATTTTTCATATATTTATATGCATCATATATATGTATATATGAAAAATATATCAAAAATGCATGTGGGTACTCAAATGAAAGCTCTTGATGGGTGTAACATCGGGATGAGCTTATATTTTCGAAAACTTCAATGTTTAAGAAAGTACAGTGCAATTTAACAAAAATTAAATTTTTTTATAGTTCACAAGTCACGGCAGTCACATAGTGATTGCTAGTTATAATTAATTAATTATTTGTATCGTAACTCAATGATAGTTGAAAGGAAATAAAGCGATGGAACAATAAAATAAATCCGGTAAAATAAAAAAAGTAATTTGAAATTATGTCAAGTCGGATTTTGGATAAATACAATTTGTCTTATTCCAAGCTCTAGTGGCGCTAGTTCGTGACTTTGAAAAATATCTAAAGAGACATTTCATCTTCTTTTGCCGTTAATCCTGCATACAGTATAACTTTAAAAAATTATTTTCAGCTGTCACTAGCTTCGCTCTATTGTTTGGCGTCAAGATATTCCAGAGTGTACTGCAGAACAACAATTTATTTATTTACATTTATTCTTATATAGTCGTTCAAATATTTTGCATCTTAGAAGAGCGAGTCTATGCACTTGTGTCTTCGCGTGTGACAAAGTCACACCATTTGTTATAAAGTCACTTCATACGAATAATACCTTAAACGTATCGATTGACTACTATATTTTGAATTGTAACGTCTGTCATGCTGTCAAATCTCATGACTATTGAATTTTATGTATGATTACTTATTGCAGAACAAACTATTTTCATATTTATAGTATCAAAGTTCAAAACATGATATGAAAGAATAAATCTAACACCGGTTTTTATTAATGACATAAAATATTTTATTGGCTGACAAAGAAGGCTCACTCGTTTATTGTAAAAATTCCAGCACGTAATCTCATAAGCAATATATTTTTTATTACAATTGCAGATGACAAAAAAAAACCAATTAGTACATAACAACTTTCAAAATTTTTGTTAATTAAAAAAATTAAGCTTAAGCACTGTAACAATAATTTACTTTTTATTTCTCTGATACTTTAGCTTCAATTGTCACGATTGAGACACTTTTTTCTCACCCTAAGGCATAACCTACAGCTGATTCTGTGTAGTTAAAAATTTTCTGACTAAATGCTAATCTTCAGAGAGTTGTAAGAGCATTTTTTATTAATTTTTTTTTTAAATATTTAAAAAAGGTTCACTTGAGCCAGGAAAATATTTTTTTCTTAATTATTTTCTTGAGCGAAAAAAAATTTTTTTTTGACACAAGAAATTTCACTTATCAAATAATATTTCATCATTTTTTTTTCATTCAATATGTATAATTGCACGCTAAAATAATATAAAATGGGTATCAAATATTCAAGAGAAAAATTTTCTCAAGGTGAGAAAATTTTTTTCTCAGCTGAAGTAGGTGGCGCTGCTTCCCTAAAGTATTTAAAAATCTTGATCAAATATAAAAATTTATTGTATCAAGTATTTATGATAATTTGAATTAAGAAAAAAATGACTTCCACCAAGAATAGAATTTCTCGAAAAATTTTTACTTCGGCCAACACTGCTTCGGTTTTCCTTCAGGCACCTGGAAATTTTCTTGAGGCAAGAATTTTGTTCTCCAGTCAAGAAATTTTTTTTTCTGTGTACCCATAACCTATGAAAATTTTTTCGCCAGCGTTCATAGTCTTATACAGATACTAGTTGAATGTATAAAATTTAAATGGAAAATTAGATTGTTGATACTGAAAAAGGGCAAAAAATAAAAATTTACAGTTGGTTAGAGGTGAATGAGCAGCGTAGTTTGATTTACCGTTATGCCATGAACCATGATTACAGGCTCAGTTCTCCAAGTTATTACACGGTTCTTGATCAAAAGCTCTAATATCTCCCTATATGATATAATACAATATATCTAGCTCTGCTATATAGAGTCCAGTAAGCCCATCAATCCCTTTTCCCGTGGGATTCATATCTGCGATCGCGAATTGAGCCCGACATCTCCGCTCTTTCATCATCATTGGTATATTCTGTAAACAGTGTAGTAGTTCCAGATTACTAATATTGCTTGCCGATAGATGATAACTTTGGGTTAAGCGTCCCAAAGACCTAATTTTGTATTGAAGGCCGTCTTTGTTTAAACTACTCTGTTAATCATCCGGTTGTAATCAAATTTATGTCATTACTTTTCACTATTTTATTTATTTGATTTTATTTTCATTTATTTATTTGACTTTATTTTCATTTATTTATTTAACATCTTTCGGCAATATTACAAAAAATTAAGAAAACGGTTGACCCTACAGGCCATCTCTGCAACTTCCCGCTACCTCCATACCTAAGTGCTCAACAATTCACTTATTTTTAAGCTCTTCGAGCTCAAAAATATAATTTGTCTGTAATTTTGAGCTCTCTGAGCTCAAATAAATCGCTGTTCTGTGCTTTTGAGCTCTTCGAGCTTAAAAGGCTGATGGAGTTTTATAGAATACTATTTTTTGAATTTTCAAACCGCAATAACTTTTGAATGAATTAACCGATTTTCTCGCAGTTTACGGCATTCAACGCAGTTTTTTAAGTTCTTTAAAAAAATCTTTAAGCGCGAACTGGTCAGACTAAAAATTTCATAGAAATTCTGAAAAAAACATTTTTTTCGACAACGACATCTCACGAATAAATCAACCGATTTTGACCGGGCTGGTGGCAATCGACGTAGTTTTTTAAGTTTAAGAGCTGATTAGTTTTTGGAATTGATCGGTTCAGCCGGTTAAAAGATATTTCAAAAAAACGAATTTTTTGAAATTTTATTTTTGAGATTTCTCAAAATTGATCGACTCAAATTCTGTAAATTAGTATCAGAATTCTAGCGGCAAAAGAACTCTTCAGAACGCCGCTTATTTTGATCGAATCGGATGATCCGTTCAAAAGTTATGAGAGATTTACATACATACACACACACACAAACACACACACACACACACATAGATACATACAGACACGGTGACATCACCGCGGAAATAGTCAGGAAAGCTTCCTAGGACCTCAAAACATCGAGATCTGATGAAAACTCGATTTTTGAAAAACGGGGTGAAAACAATCTTCCCGATTTTTGAAAATTTTCAATTTTCTTAGCGGGAAGTTAAAAATATAAATTATATTTTATAATTTTATTAGTTATAAAAATATTATCAAAAAATCACCAGAAATGTCAGCTTAAAATTATTCTTTAAGCTTCATTAAATTTTTTCCAAAAATAACCTCTATAAAAATTGTAATTCCAGTCAATCGTATTTTTTAAGGATTAAATTAGCTGTCATATCACCGATCATTTTCATTATTAAAGTAAACATTAAAATTTCGTATAAATTTGTAAATTGGATCAAAACATTTATCAGTTCTCAGAGATTATAATTATAATAATGATATTTATAAATCAATATGTTTAATCATTTCTGGTTTCGTATTTAAATACGCTGATTTATTAGTTGATTGCAGTATTTCAAACAAAATTAAATACATTTATTCAGTTATTTTTACTTGTATGGATATTGGATGTTTTCCTATGTACCTTGCGGAAATAACGATGTAATATATTTTAGCAAACAGCTGAGTGACGTATTATTGAAGGACGTAATGTTATTTATGCTGGAAAATTGTTGATCAGTAAAAACATTCATCGTGAATTTCACATCAAAAGCATCAGACAATTCAGATTATATTATAACCTTTGATTTGTAAAATTATAAAGGTGATTAAATGTACACTTCTCGTTTTATATTTTTGTAAAATTTTATATCGAGTTAATCTTTAATTACTTTTTTACCAAAATTAAAAAAAAATCATTCAATAAAAAAAAATAAATTCATCTATCAAGTGTATAATTACAATACGTCTGAAAAACAGCCCTCGTTATATAGAGAACGAATTGCTTAGAAGAACAGATAAAAAATGTTCCCTAGTACGTATACATTAAAGACCATGGTGTGAATTTTTTGTCTTGCATACCAGTTTTTTTCCAGTGTTCCATTTTCAGAAGATTCTCTTTAATCTTTCTTTCCTTATTAAATATTTTTTTAACTTATAATCTCTTTTGCCTCCTTGTTCCTCTCATTTTGTAGAGCGTTTGCCATCTAGAAGAAAAGCCATGGATAGAAACCTCTTTTCGTACCGCTCAGAAGTAATTGACTGACGCCTAAGGCGTTATATTACGAAATATCTCTAAGAAAATAAAAGTAAGATACCAGGGTAAGGGTGAGGGTGCTTTTATTTTTTATTTCAATGAGAACGTTTGCACGAGTTCCTTTGCACCGTTTTCAACCTTCATTAAGACCATTTTCTTTCCTTTTTGCAATTCTCTCTTCCTCCCTTATTCTCTTACAATCCATTGTAATTTTATTGCGCAAAAAATACCGCTTTCATTTTATTTTTGTTGATAAAAATTAGTAGTCATTATTTTTACGAGGAATATTTTGTTCTGTAATTATTTTTTAAGCGTTCTAAGTTTGTCGGGAAACCATAAAAAAAAAAAAAAAGTACTGCTAGTATTAAAAATAGTATTAAAAAAATTTATTATAAAATTGGTATAAATAAAAAAATATGTTAGATATTTTATTAAAATTTAAGTAAATTTTTTTCTCTATAAAAAAATATTTAATAAAATAAATTTACGATAAAAATGAACCAAAAGTAAGGATTGATTTATTACCAAGCTTGCTTAACATGAAGTTATTGAAAAAATCTATTGAAATTGCAATTCCTGGTCTCTATTTATTTCGAATGAACCTACTTACAATTGCAAGAAGGTCTTCGAGAATAATTTTAACCTTAATCTCGCTTGATTTGGTCTTTGTTTGTTTCATTGGTGTAGTTTAACCAAAATTATTCCTCAGCAAGTAAAGTAGTAAGTAGAAAAGGTGATTTATTTTCAGCTTTGAGACTGTGAGTCGCGGGTGGATTAGTCGCGACGTGCGGCATCCGTAAATTCATTGCTCGGAAGAAATAGTGAGATGGAAAGAATTAGGATAGAGTGAAAAGAAATCCCAGAGTTTTTTACGCCGATAAATAAAGCTTCAAGATAATTCATCCCAAATTGAACTGTAATTATCCTCCTGTTTTCAAATACCTTTTTATAATTGTTTAATACCGCACAGAGGATTTAATTAAACTGATGCATTTAATTTATAATATCTTAATAGTTTTCCGAGCAAAATACATCCAATTGAAAATTTATAAAATTTCGACTCATAACTTTCGTAATTGCGGTATATCAGTAAAATTTATTTATTTCTTCCCCAGTATATATTATAATTTTAAACTTCCTTCGAAGCTTTGAATTTAAAGCTTTATGAGAAAAGCATTTTTGAAAAAAAAAAAAAATTGTAACTTCACATAAAACCACGCTACAAATAAAGCATCCTGACATGTAATCGGGGAGATCCAGGTTCGATTCCTGGCTTGGTTAATTTTTCATGGATTTTTTCAAAGTTGCCCTTTATTCTCAGTAGCTTTCCATCGTCAATACTTAACATATAGTCGAACAGATACTAGCATTCACCAGCTAACTAGTGTTCAAGTTCGATGGTTGCCCATCGACCTAACTATCCGAAGACGAATTGTCTCAAATTGTTAGTGAAGATGGAAATTTCCATCCACTTGAAATTAGATTTATACTAGCATGAAAATGACCGAATAGGTGATAACGGGTTAGAAGAATTATAATAAAATCACGGTTGATAAAATTAATAAAAGCTACAAATAAAGTTTTATTGGATCTGAATGAAAATTATATTTTCTTTCAACTTTAATCCAATGTTTTCTCAACATTCTCTTTCAGCCATAATCATATCTGTCCCTATTTATTCGAAAAAAATATTTCCCATGTCTTGTGTCGTCGAGATAAGAGCATAAATAAAGGACAAAAATATCTAGATGTCAACAAATAAATATATACTTCACAAGTAATATTTGAGTTAATAAAATTACAGAATTTATGACGAAGATGGATTTCTCTACACAACAAATTGGTTCAAGTTAAGGGTAATTTTTTGTTCGATTTCTGTTGTTTTAAGAGTAGCGTGGGCGGGATAATCACCTCGAAATATTGCCGGTGTTCCGAGTAGTCTCTCCTCAGTACTAGGCACGGAACTTTTTCTTCCCGTCTGACAGAGTGAAGTACGGAGCGAAAATATTATCCGGAGAATAAGTTTTCAGTGTTTAGAAAGTAAAGTGCAATTATTATTACACTGAAAAAAAAAATTAACTCGAATTAAGAGAAAAATTCTTAAACTAAGAAAATAATTTTGAAGAATTTTATCGTCTTGAATTAAAATAAAAAATTCTTGAATCAAGTAAAATTTACTTAAACCAAGAAAAATTTCTTAATTTAAGAATTTTTCTACTTAAATAAAAAATATGAATTTCTTAAAAATTATTTACATGATTTAAGTAAATTTTTTTTTTCTTTGTACCACCCCGCTTGGTCCTCGACAACTTACACGGAAAGAAAATTGTACGAAAAATTACAATGCAAACATCGTAATTTTTAGTATAGGACATTGCAGTGCCAGGCCAGAACTCAAACATCGTAATTTATACGATGCAACATCGTAAATTTCTATCACTCAAATTAAAAAGAAGTTTAGGTCACCGAAAAAATAATTCTGTATCATTCAGGAATCGAACCCGGTGTCCTCTCCGCCTCAAGTCCAAGGTTTATCCCCTCACGCTATCGGAGGGAATATTTAAAGTTTCTGTTCAGTCAGATAATAAGACCCTCGATACAGTAGTTGGTCATCTTTCGGTGTGGCGTCGCAAACTACTAGACTCTGTCTCTCTTTTATTAAAACATATAGTATGCGTCCTTATTCACTTGCTCTTACGGAAAAAAAATTTACTAAATAACATCATAATTTTCAATAATTCAAATTGTATTCTGTAGACGACAGCATCGTAAAAATGGAGATACTGAAAGTCTAGTCCTGGATTACGATGTTACTATAGTAATTTTTCATAGGATGTTTTTTCCGTGTATACCGGCAAAGTAAAGGTCTTTTTTAACATTAGTATGGGAATGCATTAAAGGTAACTTTTACAAGGCCACCATTTGTTTATTTTGAAATAAAACTTAGTTGCATAACACATAAATAAAATGAATAAGCTAATCCCCAAGACAGAAGTGATGAAATTAAATACATTTTATCTAACTCACAATTACTTTTCATGTCTTATCATTCATATTTATCTTAATCGAAATCGCAACACCTCGTACATTGCTTTATTTTATTTATCAAGACTTCCTTAAATTATTTTAATTCTCTGCTTGGAAATATTTTTTTTTCTTTTCCGTGAAATGAGAAAACGGAAATTTTCATTTACTTTACTTGAATTCCTTTTGTAATTTATCTCGAGTTGAGAAAATGAGCTTTTATGAATTCACATCAATTCACAGTAATAAATTGTCTGTCATTGAGCCAAAAGAAATTGGTGTATAAAAATTTTATATTTTTATATAATATTGTAAATAAAAAATCCCAAATTTTTTGCGACTCAATGGAAAAATTTTTCCTGATATTATATAAAATAAAACTTATAAAGATAATATATTTTATTTTAATTGGCAATAAATTTTAAATTACAATAAAAAAATTTGTATAAACTTACAATATTATAAAATAATTAAATAAATAAAAATTTCTCGACATAACGTCCATTGTAGCAGACTCTATTTGAATTAAATTCAATTTACAATGTTTCAAATGTTCGTGTCGTTAATGAGTTTTATGCACAGCGAGCGTATAAAGGCAAGTCGATGAAAATGTCGCCAACCGAAGTTGCGTGATTGTTAAGTAATGGATATAATTAAAACGTTTTTCGCTTATATTCCTCAATTTTTTTTCTCTTTTTATCCCTTCGATATAATAAAAAAAAAAACTAAAATAAAATTAAAACATCTGACATTTACATTGAAAAGCAATATAGATTATATTTTTATGCGACTTTTATGTGCGTCGAGTTTGCAAAGGTTGAAATAAATATGAAAAAAAAAATTAATTAAATAAATAAAGCAAATTAATGTCACGCGACGGAAAAAGACTTTTTACCGGGCTCGTGGGCATATAAATGAATAATTGACTGAGTAAAAATAAATAAATACAATAGAAAAAACTCGCAGGTGCCACTTAAAAGACAACGAATTTTTTTTTCCACTTTTGTGGACCAATTTGTTGCACTATCGCCGGTGTGCTTTTACCTAGTCCGAGTAATGTTTTTATTTTTGTTTAGTTTTTTTTCCCGGACAACCAATTCAAATGTCCGATACACTCGGATGGACTCCAAACGATAATTGTGTGTTAAGCCTCCATTTCATTCTACCAATTTTCGGACACACATATTGCCGAGCAATTTCATTTTCTATGTTAATTAAAGATTGCTTTAATGGACACTAGCAAACGATACGTCCGTGGTTGACCAAATGCTCTCAAACTAATCATTAATACGTGTGATAATACAGGTAATTATTCCGATAAACCTTTTTTTATTCATATAAAACTTCATATATTTATTATCATTATTATTATATCTACGAAGCGGAGGATTAATAAGAGGTTTTCATAATTTTAGCACAATAAACGAACAAATTTATTTTTTTCTCAATAAACTGCCAGATTACCTTGTGTAATTTGTAATTATTATTATGCATTCGAATTAGCTTCGTTGCCGAGAAATATTAAACTTGACTATGATTATAATTGTAATAATAATAATGTGTTAATATATGATATATTACACATCATATTTGCTGTTGTAGAATTACGAGCTTGTTTGTTCTATACAGATTAAATTATTTAGTTCTGGACTTGAATCAGAAATGAGAATAAGTAATCTAATTATATGCGCGCGTGTTTATATGAGATGTAATTTTATGTAATAATGACATTTATTAGAAATATTATTATCATTTATTATTATTATTATTATTAGTCGGATAGGATTTAATACATTTCCAGTAAGTTGGTTAAGGATTTAATGGACGTAGTAAATAATTTTTATTAACTCTCCAGTTGGAAAAATCTTTAAAAAAGAAAATTTTCGTTCTTTTTAATTTTTTTAATAATTTATTTATTTATTTATTTATTTATTTGGTGTAAATGCCAAGGCACAAAGCCGAATGGCAAAAATGATATACATAAAATTATAATTCACATAAGTACAGCTAATATATACATAATGGAAATATGAAATTTGCATGATAGTATAAAATATAGAATTTATATAATGTTCAAATGGACATAATGTTTTTAAACATATTAAACTTATTAACCAGCTCACTATTTTGTCATTTTTCGAGATTTATAAAAAAATCAAATACTTTTGTTTTGATTTATTTGTATTTTTTTTTACATTTTTTGTACTATTTTGCATAATTATTTCGTAAACGTTCTATTCAAAACATGCATGCTTCATTTTTTTGTATGTATTGGTTTTATTCAAATTTAACCAGCTTTTACCCTTTCAGCATAAGTAATCATTAAATCATTACAATCGACATTGAAGGCATCTTTTATTTCATAAGCTTATTACAGAATAAAAGAAGCGATTCGATCTATTATAGTTTTTTTTATTACGATTGTATTTTAATACTTCATTAATATTGAAGATTTAATACCCTATCAAATTCTTCCGTCATTTACGGATATGTTAATGAAATTTTATTTGCCGGATGTATTAAAATGATTAATAACTGATGAATAGTCTAGTAATTAATAATGCCCTAGTTTCTGGGTACTTTTAATATCGAAGTACAGTTGCATTTTTTGATAAAATAAAGTTATTTATTTTTTTTATTGCACGACTCATGATGCGAAGCATCCGAGAGTGTTTTACGATCGAAAAATTTTTTTCGCCTCATTTCGGCAACTATTTTTATTATTATAGCCTTGTTAGTTCACGGAATCAATATATTTTGCATACACTGATAGAAGGATTTGTTTATAGTTAAAAAGATTTGTTAATATTTAACAAATCATTTATTAGAGACCACTTTTTAGTCCTTAATAAATATTTCTTAGTATTTAAAAAGATTTATTAATATTTAATAAATGAATATCAGATTTATTAAATACAAATAAATCATTTTAAATACTAAGAAATATTTGTTTAATACTAAAAAGTGGTCTCTAATAAATGATTTGTTAACTATTAACAAATATTATTTAATACAAATAAATCCTTCTATCAGTGTACTATTGTCAAGATAATTTAATGGAGATTAATTTGACACTTTTCAAAAATTGATTTAGTGCAATAGAAACGGGAAAAAAACATCAAAATAGGTCAAAAATCATTGAGTTAATTAAGTTAAATGTTTTTTTTTTTTAATTCTCTGAAAGACTTGTAGGTCACCAAATGCGAATGGCTAGGTAATTCAGTGTCGTTTATTTACAACTAGCTGTTACTCGCCCGCTCCGCTGGGCGCTTTATAGAATTGTATTTTTAGATCTATACTTGAAATTTAATTAGAGTATTGTTTTGACTTGCACAGATTCCAAATTCTATCGAATTGGCATGCACCTTTTATCCATGTAATTATTCTAGCTAATATTCATTGTAACTTTCAATGTCCAATCATTATAACATTCCCGTGTCTTTCGTACAAAAATTAATAATAATTGATATGAAAAAAAAAATTTGCAATGACCATTGAAAGTTTCAGTTAAAGAAATTGCAGGTCTCATAAGTGAAGAAATCTGCCTAGTGTATAAACATAACCAATAGAATCAACAAATTTATTTTAAACAAATGACAATCGAATAGAATGAATTTAGTTACAATAAAAATTCATTATTTCTAAGTCAAAAAAATATAGCTTTCGGATAAGTAATCACCACCATATTATTTACTAAAACCTTCTCCGAAACACGCTGCATCTTATGGTATGAGTATTATTCCTATCGGTTCAGTAGTTTTTGCAGTATAACCGGACAAAAAAACCGGCTCTCCATTTATTAGTATAGATCAATAAAATAAAACAAAAACCAAAAGACTGTAAATCTATATATAGGGTGTACATTTATCCTACTAAAGGCGCTTGTGCATTATCATGCTATTTTGGCTGTTTTATATATTTTTTTTGACATTCTTTATTATATTAATATTTCATAATTAAATGAGCATTATGAGTCGTGCACTTTTGGATTTTCCAAACTTTTTAATAATTAGAAAAATTTTAGTTATTAATTTTCGGAGCTGAGTTTCTTAAGTATGACACATTTAATTTAAGGTTGTGTCCTTTAAATGTTTAAGGTGTGACATTTTAATGTTGTGTCCAAGTAAAATTGACAATAATGCCAAGTATGTATGACATCGATAATTGTTAGTGCACTATTAGTATTTTTTCATTATCAGCGAGCGTAAAAGGTCAGCAAAAAGCGGTGGCCATAAACCAGAATATTGGGTTACGATACAGTCTCGAGTCGGATAGTAACCGCGAAAATTGACAGTTGGACGATTAAAATTTATATTATTTGCAACGACGTCGATAGTATGTTTGATATTAACATTCCATTGCCTGTCCGCGTTCATATACTGGGAGTAGTTGGCATTTTCGCGCTTTTCCACACACTATACTACCCCTTTCGCTCAACAGCAGAATGCATGAACGTAAAACATTGTACATACATGAAACAGGGAGCAGTAATAGTCCACACCCTCATTCACGAGTGCCTATAAAAGCAAACGCGGCTCTTCGTACTCGTGTAGTCTCACAACTTAACGTCCAAATCGCTTCAGTTACTTCTAGCTTCTACACAACAGCAGAGAGATACTTTTTTTTAGATGAAATACTGCTAAAGAGTTATAAAATTCAAGTGTGACAAAAAAGTAGTATCATTTTCTCGTCGTTAGAAACAATTATTTTTATATAATCGAGTTTCATGCTGCTCGGCATATTTTAATTTTTTTTTAGGCTAGAATATTTGGAATAAATTGACGCAAAAACTTTAAATTTTTTAGTGAATGGTAAATTTGTGTAACATTATGATTATTATTATTTTTTTTTTTATATTAATGTTTTAATATTAAGGTCTTCATATTATTTTAATTGACGTTTAAGTATAATAACTAATATTTAGGCTGCATTCGAAAATGCTCTATCTCTAGATACATAATTAGGAGATAACCTTGTATCTCGTGAATTATTGACATTTTTAAAGATATAAACTCATCCCGATATTACACTCATCAAGACCTTTCATTTGAGTACCCACATCAATTTTTCATATATTTATATATATTTCATATATTCATATATATGAAAAATATATGAAAATGCATGTGGGTACTCAAATGAAAGCTCTCGATGAGTGTAACATCAGGATGAGCTTATTTATTTAAAAATGTCAATAGTTAAGAAAGTGCAGTGCAATTTAACAAAAGTCATTATTTAATAACGACGTTGGAAAAGTCTTGACTTAGAGTTGTGCATTTTCATGGTTTCATATCATTCTCACCAATGATCAATTTAATATGATTAGTATTTAGGTTGCATTTAAAAATGCTCTATTTTGAAACACATAATTAAGAAATGACCTTGTATCTTGTGAACTATTGACGTTTTTAAAGATATAAGCTCATCTTGATGTTACACTCATCAATACCTTTCATTTGAGTACCCACATCAATTTTTCATATATTTATATATATTATATATATGTATATATGAAAAATATATCAAAAATGCATGTGGGTACTCAAATGAAAGCTCTTGATGAGCGTAACATCGAGATGAGCTTATATCTTCAAAATATATATTATATATATGTATATGTGAAAAATATATCAAAAATGCATGTGGGTACTCAAATGAAAGCTCTTGATGAGCGTAACATCGAGATGAGCTTATATCTTCAAAATATATATTATATATATGTATATGTGAAAAATATATCAAAAATGCATGTGGGTACTCAAATGAAAACTCTTGATGAGTGTAACATCGAAATGAGCTTATATCTTTAAAAACGTCAATACTTAAGAAAGTACAGAGCAATTTAACAAAAGTAATTATTTAATAAATCAAAATTTTATTTATTTTGTAATTATCACTGAGTAAAATTCATTAAATTTACAATTATATTTTGTTTCCTTGCATTGAAAATTTTTGTTTCATTTTCTATTACTTTCTGTGCTTTATGAATTATTATGTATTCCTTCGGGCTGTTAAAATACCTCGTCCCACCCATTTAATAAATATCACATTACATTATACCTATTATTATTATTATTAATATTATCTTTGTAATTAATTAATATTTTAAAAAAATATAACAATAATAATTTAATTAATAATAAGAACTAAAAACATCATAATATATAACCACAATAAATAGTATTGAAATAATAACCAATAATTATAATTAAAATGATTATGAAGTTCGATATTTGAAAACAAAGTTATTGAGTAATTCAGTCAAGAGTACATTTAAATTAATTAAATATCACACTAGCGCAGATTTATATGAGTAGATATTATATAAATGTACATAAGTATAAGTGTAAACGATATAGTTAAATTATTTAGTATTAGTATAAAGTGTAGCAAATGAGATAAATTTGAAAACGTGTTTTTGTACGAGGTCAGCACGAGAAACTTTAGTGAATTGCGTGATTTATTCGTACAAAACATTAGTACAGAATAGAATAGAATAGAATAGGAGAAGATAGAAAAGGATTAAATGGATAGCAGTAGTACGATCAAGACTTAGAACTCTAGACTGTTATAGTATACGCCGGTAGTTCACTTTCTTTGTCAGGTAATATATGTTTTTACTCTGTTTTTTACGTCCTTACTTGTACGGGAGACGTGCAACCTGTCAAGATGGAGTTTCCTAACTTGGCTCGCGGATTAAGTTACACATTCTGTTCTCTATGCGGGAGTACCGAATAAATGTAAGTAATAAAGATCTCAAATATAGCATATACTACAAATAAATATTCCAGTTCAGTTGGATCCATTTTTTAAGGTCTTTTTAACTTTTTTACTATCATTATTATTCCTATGCATTCTAGTCAGGTTGTTTATGGATTAATTTTCGTATTCATTTAACAGGAAACAAGCTACTGAATTCAACAATATGTTCCTACTGTACAAGCGCGACTCTCATTTTTATCTACGACCTTTTGTCGACGCCACGATCTTGTTTGCACGAAAAGAAAATTCGTGCAAACACAGATTTAGTTATTTTATTTTATTTTTTATTTTGAATAGAGTACACGCCGGTTGGTTAATAGATAGAAGTTGTTTACCGTTTACGTTGGAGAATTTTATGGAACGAGGAAGTGTGATTTTTTTTTTGTGTACTTTTGGTCTCATCAGTTTGATGCAATGTACACTAGCGACCCCCATGGAAATTACATTTGCACAGAAAGAATTAAATTATCCCCCATGAAAAAAAAAATATACTTCGAAATATATAAAAAATAGATTTTAAATATATTTAAAATCTATAAAAAATGTATAAATATGTACAAATTATGTATAATAAATATTTTTTTAATAACTAACTTTTGGCCGATTTTCATACATATTTATATATATTCAAAATATATTTTTTTTTTTATATTTTTAGCTTTGTATTTTTTATGTATTTTAAGATATATCTTGAATGTATCGAAATATATTTAAAATATATAAAATACGTATGAAAATCGGCCAAAAGTTAGTTATTAAAAATATATTTATTATACATATTTTTTATATATTTCGAAATATATTTTTTTTTTCATGGGGGATATCTTATACAATACAAAAATTATTTTTTAAATTAGTTATTATTCATTTATTATACTAAACATTGTACAATATGCCATTCGGTTAAGCTTTGGCATACAAATCCAATAAATAAATAAATAAAATAAATAAACTATTTAAAAAATATTTTTTGTATTGAATAAAATATATTATTTAAAATAAATTTTTTAAGTATAGATATAAAATATACACAAAATATTTTTTTGATATAAATTTTTGTGATAAGAAAGTTCTGGATTTTCATTTATAATAAAAAAAAAAAATTCTTTAATATCTTGGTCACGGTAAATTTTTTTTTTTATAATTATCTTTTTATTCCTCATGATGTTTTGTAATAAAAATAAAAGAAAATTATAATTACACTCTTGAATACACCTGTAAAATTTTATGTAAATGTAACAATGTAAGGTAGAGTCTCTTGATCGTGAAAATTTAATGGCTCAAGTAATTAAAATAATGAACAACTTAAAATGAAAATGACTGCTGTTGCAAATAAATTATATCACTCCAGTTGGATCTACAATTATTTTTCCTCATTAATTTATGCACTCCGAATGATTTAATTTTACGGCAAAACAAAAATTTTGCAACCAAAGCAACTCAAGTAATTATAATTTAAATTAATTATTTTTTAATAAATTGAGACTAAGAAAAAGCAGAATTTACCGAAAAAATTTAATATTATATCACCAATTAAAATAAAATTAATTAAACTTTATAAAAAAAATATTCCACGGTAATTAACAAACTAACAAGTAAAATCTATTGTAGTATCAGTAAAGTTCTTGGCTATAAATTACAACTAGAATTGATTCCGCGACTGTGAAGCTAGAAATTTACCGCAAGTTGTTATTCCACTTAACGCTTTATTCTGAAACATAAGAACAGCTGCACCGTTTAATTAAAACCACTATTCCCGCCACCTCGTTCCCGTCGTCAAGCTTTTACTTCTCACCCATTTCCTTATTCTGGCGCCCAAAACTGAAACTCGATATATGTATAATAAACAATCTGCAATATACAATTTTATATTAATTTAATTTAAATTACACTGTCAGCTAGATTCGTTACTCTTTGACGTTTCCGTCTCTACCTTTTCCGCACTAATTAATTAACGTTTACTTTTGTGTACAACTTCACCAGCTACCGCTCGGTGTTTCAATAAAATTAATTTAACCGCCTTTACGCAATAACGTTGATATTTTTCTCTCTTCAGAAAATGAGTGATATATTTTTTCTTCTTTTTAAACTTTTTCCCGAAGATTATTAAAAAAAATTTTATTATACGGGAAAAAAAAATTTCCAGTAACAAAATAAAAAAGTGGCTTAGCCACTTTTACACTTTGAACCGTGAAATCTCAGAATTTAAAATTTTTTTTGAACCGTCTTTTTATATACATGATTTCATTTAATAAGCAAATACGAGAAAAGTAAATAAACTGGCAACAAAAGCTGAAATAGGAGAAAATAATATTTTTCATCATCGCCTTTTTGTACCATTCGCTTCATATGTTCAAAATGTGTATATGTTAAGGTAAAAGCCCCAATAGATGATCACGTACCAGTATATGATCATCTATTGGGGCTTTTACCTTAAATGTAAATTTATTTTCTCGTTTTTCAGCACATTTTTATAACGTCGGTTTATTTTTTGCTTCCTGCAGTTTTTACTCTCGTTTTTGAGTTAAGCGTAATATAAGCTGGTATAGATTTTTCATGTGCCCTTAGTTAAGCAAAGCAAAACGTGACCTTTGTCTTGATTTTATAATGAGATAAATAAAACCAAGGTATATTTATAGGTGTATATTATTATTATTATTATTATTATTATTATTATTATTATTATGTACTGGATTGAATGTAGTTTTTTTCAAAAATTTAATTTAATTAAATGAAATCAAATGAATAGTTGAATATTCTAATTTATTTAAATAGTTGTAATGTTTATTGACCCGAATAAAATATATATTTTTTTTAATAAAGAACGCAATGCATTGAAAGTCGATAAGTTTATAAATACGGAAAAATTTTCTTTAAGATTTATGTATATTTTTTTAAAATAAATTACTAGCTGTTACTCGCCCGCTCCAGCGAGCGCTTTATAGAATTGCATTTTTAGATCTAGACTTGAAATTTAATTAGAGTATTGTTTTGACTTGCACAGATTCCCAATTCTATCGAATTGACATCCACCTTTTAACCATGTAATTATTCTAGCTAATATTCATTGTAACTTTCAATGTGCAATCATTATAACATTCCCGTGTCTTTCTTACAAAAATTAATAATAATTGATGTGAAAAAAAAAATTTGTAATGAGCATTGAAAGTTTCAGTTCAAGAAATTGCAGGTCTCATAAGTGAAGAAATCTGCCTAGTATATAAACATAACCAATAGAATTTAAAAATTTATTTTAAACAAATGACAGTCGAATAGAATAAATTTAGTTACAATAAAAATTCATTATTTCTAAGTCAAAAAAATATACGCTCCGGATAAGTAATCACCAGCATATCATATACTAAAACCTTCTCCGAAACACGCTGCATCTTATGGTATAAGTATTATTCCGATCGGTTCAGTAGTTTTCGTAGTATAACCGGACAAAAAAACCGGCTGTCCATTTATTAGTATAGATTTTAATAAAAAAAAAAACAATTTTTTTTTTTTTTTTTAAACACTAAACTCAGTTTATATTCAACACGTCGATGATTTGAATTTAAATATAAATAATCTAAAAAAATCCCAAAAAAATTGACTTGAAATATCCGGTTGAACAAAAAAGACTTACTGTTTTTATTAAATTGAAAATTACTTCTATAGAAAATTGCACATCCAATATTAATATACGCTGACTAGAAATGAATTCATATTGAAACATTTTTATTTGAATTGTGGAATTGAATGAATATTTAATATCCTCAAAAGATCTCTTCTAGAATACGTATTCTATTTTTCTCTTATTAAGTTAATTCATAAAAAAATAACATTATTAAAGATAATTCGTCAATAAAATGAATATTAAATATAATAAAGCACACATAAGAAGAATTACTACAATTTTTTCTTCCAGCGTATTATTAAATTTAGCATTTCCAAAAAAAAAAAAAAAAAAAAATTGCATAACCAGAACGGGGTTAAAACTTTCTCGCTGCATACGGTCAAAAATTTTCCATCTACTGAGAATATAAATTGAATATTTCGTAGTTGCGTCATATAATACGAAAATAGGAAAATTTACCGACAGACGATCGCGGTTGATAATGCATGCGCATGTATGTTGTATCGTGCCCACATACACTAGTTTGGTTAAATAAAGATAAAGACAGCAAAGGATCACCGCAAAGAGGAACGGGAGGAAAATTTATATCATACAAGTGAAGTTAAGTGGTTATGAAATGTTTTGTATGTGTAAAGACTCATCACATCGATGAAAGTTGGCTCGATCATACAATTGGGGTGTTCCTCAAGTTTTTTTTATTCTCAACAGGAATATAAATGAAAAATTTATCAAGCTGAGCAAGGTTATTGCATATGGAAATAAAATTAACATAAATTTTTTTAACGCTCTAGTCGATTATGTAACTTACAATGTAATAATTTAATTTTCATTTTTATCTATAGCTTGATATGGTAAAAAATAATGTTCAAGGAAAAAATATAAATATCGAAACTAAAAATTTATTAGTTACTTTAAAGAAACATTAAATTTTTCTATGGAAATAAAAATACTGAGTCATTAAAAGAAAGAAAAACATATATAGATACTTACAATTAATAGAGTAGTTTCCCGAAAGTATCAAATCGATTAGGGTGTGTTAATTTTAAGATTTGACTGTTATGTGTCGTTTCACAAAAAATATTGTCCATTAAAACAAAATGGGAGTTTGATCGCGTGACTCGGAGCGACTGTAATTATTTTTATTCACGACCAATCAATGTAATGTTTGTAGTATGAAGCAGATTGTCTTACACAGTAAAAATTTTTTCGTCAAATTTAATTCCAAAATTTGCGTTGACTTTTTTTACACAATTTGTGTTGAATCAACATACTAAAATGTTAAATTCTACACACTAAAATGTTAAATTCTACACAAATACTTTTACACTTTACACAATGACGAAAACTTTTTTACTGTGTACTTTTTTTGTTACTTATTTACAAAGACATTAGACATATTTCGTTGAGGAATATTGAGATGTACACAGAAAAAAAATTTTCTTGAATCAAGTATATAATTTTGAAGAACTTAATATTCTTAATTTGAGTAGAATAATTCTTGATTTAAAGAAATTTTACTTGATTCAAGTATTTTTCGTTTCGATTCAAGACAATCACTCTCTTCAAAATTATATTCTTGGTTCAAGAATTTTTCTCTTGAATCAAGTTAATTTTTTTTTTAGTGTACTAAGCTTGCATTGAAAGTTAATCATCATTTAAGTTTTTATGTGTGTTTATTCAATATTAGACCAACGCTTAAGCTTGTTACCATGTTGTGTCCTTTTATTAAAATAAATAAATATTTATTTAATATTAATTACATATTTAATTATGTTAAGAGTTAATGAGAAGTTTTGGTATGAGAAAATATATTTGAAGTTATTTTTACCATAAGAAAATATTGCTATAGGATAAAATATTGCATAAGAAATAATTGATGAGAAATTTTGTCGTAGGTAATTATTACATGAGAAATAAAAGACGGTCACTGATGTAATATATCGACGGTCTAATTAGCAATTTGTCTGACTCCTTATTTTTTAGAGGGTGATTTTTTAACACTTTGATGTAGCAATAATCCAATTATAAATTATTTGAATGACACAAACCTAAATATTATATCTCTATTAGATATTAATGATATTAAATGGTTTTTTAAAGTGATAATAAATTTTGAACTAATTGTTTTTTTCTTACAAATAGAAGATTCTCTAAAATGGAGTTAGATAATTTGCTAATTAGAACGTCGATATGTAGGACAAAATTACTTACGAATGATAATCAGATTGAAATGTTGATCATAAACTCACCTGAAACATAAAAAAAAATAGTTCAATAGAGCGGACATAGATCGGATATAACAAAGACATATTGAATAAACTTAAAATTTAAAAAATAAGTTCTTAAAAGTCACCCATTCATTAATATCTCATCATCTATAGTTAAGTAAGCTCGGCGCTAACAGAGCACGCCATCTCAATTATTTTCCGAGCAACTTTTGACTTTTCTTTCAGCTTTTCGTTCCCCTTAGCAAACACACTGGCAGAGTCCTAGAGTTTAATCATTACTTTGCAAACTTTACAGTGATAACAATGAAGTTTCCCTTTTATCAATACTTTCTCAATTTAAATGAACTAACTAATTTACTTGTAATTATAATTATGATTATAATTATAATTATAATTATATAAATTATATGTGTTCTGTATAAAATAAAAAGTTCATTCAAGTAAACTTTTTATCGAGACTTTATTATCAAATTATGATCATGTTGATAAAAAATAACTTTATTTTCGGTAGTTCGATACATTAAATGAAGGTTTTTAATTGAAATTCGAATATTTATTCAGTGCTAGGATAATTATATTAAAAAGAAATAAAATATTTATTTAAAGTTTAAGTTTGTTAAATTGAGTTTGAAGTAAGTGTTAGATTTGCGGCTAGCACCTCAAAAGTACTTGAAAGCAAAGTGAATTTAATTGATAAGAAGTTTCGATGAAAATTTACACCATTACAGTTGTACTATAAATATATATATATATATATATATATATATATATATATATATATATATATATATATATATATATATATATATATATATATATATAATGTAAAATTTAAATGTAATTTAATGTAATTAATGAGCTTACTCATTAAAATTTAAGTAATTATAGTAATATTAATATAATATATTTATATTTTTATTTATATATAAAAATTAATACTTATTAAATAAGTAAAAAATTAAGTAATTTAAAAATGTATAATTTAATGTAAAATTTAAAATTAGTCTAACATCAATTTGGATCGGGGATAATGGCTTTGAAATATAGAACTCTTTAATTAGTAAAAACACCGATCTTCGGAAAAAATAGTAAATTATATATATATATACATAAATTTCCAAGATTGATAAACGAGATTACTGTTGGTGATGTTTTTTTTATTTATTGTGAAAGAATTAAATAAGATTAGAATAAAAAATCTTATAATGGAAAAAAAGTTGAAATTTTTATAAAAGATTAAAAATGAAAGAAAAAGTATTTATTATTAAAATTTTTACATCCAAATTTTGTAATTTTTAAAAAAATAACAAATGTTTTTATTTATTCAATAAAAAAAAAAGTTTTCTCTCCACGGATTTTTTTTTATCGATAAAAATACAAATAAAATTCTGCTCGGAGTTAGTTTCACTCCGGAAAAAATAAAAATCATCCGCTCCGGAAGTTTTCTCAGTGTAAATATTAAAAGTAAATACCGCCGGTTGTTTTCTCACCACCCTGTCCGTATTAATTTAATGCTACAGCACCAGTCCTCTGAAGCTTTTGCAATACAGAAGAAAATTGCAATTAAAGGAATCGCACGCATTTTTATTATCTTCGCATCACCAACTTGCTCCTGTATTTTCTGCATCACCAGATCTCTCTTCTAAAAAGCGGGAGACATTAAATCGATATTCCAGTCAGACGTAATTTTCTTTTTCCCTACTAAGCTTTCAATCATGACTATAGGAAGCAATCACTTGAAATTACTAAGAAATGCTTTAGAATTTCAAGCTACTTTGTAGCTTGTACATTGAATTATTTTTATTGACACTAATAAGTCGATACTGCACATTATATCGGAGAGTAGGTGTTGGTTGAATGATTTCGTCTTTTACTCAAAAAATAAGAAAGTAATTAATTAAGATTGACTGAACTAGTTTAATTTATAAAAAAAAAAAAAAATGATTCTACTATCAAAAAACAGCTTAATTAACTTTAGCAATTTGAAATAAAATAAAAAATGCAAACGGGTCAGGTCGGGGTGACAACTTAACACTCGAGTGTAATATACACAGTGAAAACTATTTTCATGTGATAACATATTGTCCGTATTCATGGCACTAATTAGTACAAACGTCTAGCGTTCATTAGTCTGCGTAGATATATAGCCCCACTATTAATTTCAATTAACACGTTGAGCTATCCAGCTACGACGCCTCACAAACTGGTCAATGGAACGTTAAGCAACCATTATTCTACCTAGCTCTATTGTTATGTCAAGTATATATCCGATTTCCATAATGCATTCCGCTAAAATTAACTGAAATCTTAAATTGCTTGTTAGTTACTAGACTGGTGAAGAAAAAAAAAAAAGTTTGGAAAATCCAAAAGTGCACACCTCATAATCTCATTTTTCACAATAAAATTAATTAAAATAAAATATAAAAAGCAAAATAATAAAAAACAGAAAACTCTGCTGTGGTTTAGCGGCGCCGTAATTCTAAGGTGAGGAAAAAAAATCCTATAATAAAATTTATAGGTAGATATACAAAAAAATACAGTCATATATTAGTTTTTTATAAATAATAATTTAACGACAGTGAATTGAACGGTCATATTAATTGAGAAAGTCTTAAGTGTGTTACTTTAGATAATAAAAAAAAAAATTATTCCGGTAGGATCATTTTTTCGAGCAATTTCGCTGCCACATACACCAATCCATAAACACAGACACACGGACGTCCAGAAAAGATTATTATTAATGTTATTATTTACCATGTTAAACAAAATAATTGTTATTGAAATATATTTTATGTGCTTGACAAATTATTTGACTTTAAATGAGTACACTCAGATTAACCTGTAAGTGCGATATACATAAAAAAAAAAATCTATTTCAGTTTCGAGAAAACTGCTTTTTTGAAATATCGAGAATAGAGCACTACCTCAACGCTTCGCTTATGAGGCGTGCAATAAGTTTAGAAAATCCAAAAGTGCACGCTTCATAATCTCATTTTTCACAATAAAATTGATTAAAATAAAATATAAAAAGCAAAGTAATAAAAAACAGAAATTTCTGCTATGGTTTAGTGGCGCCATAATTCTAAGGTGAGGAAAAAAAATACTTTAATAAAGTGTATAAAAAGATTTACAAAAAAATCAGTAAAACGGTTCACCCTAAAGACCATCCCTGCAACTTCCCGCTAATTCCATACCTAGGCGCTTAAAATTGTACTTATGACGTTTTTGAGATTTTTGAGCTCAAAATATAATTTATGTGCTATTTTGAGCCCGCAGAGCTCAAAGAGATAGTATTTCTATGCATTTGAGCTCTTCGAGCTCAAAAGTCTGATAGAAGTTTCATAGAACACTACTTTTGGAATTTTCAAACCGCAATAACTTTTGAATGGATCAACTGACACGCGGTTGGCGGCATTAGACGCAGTTTTATCAGCCTCATGAAGGATTTTCAGGTTTTGATTGATAGAACCAAAAATTTCGGAGTAATTTCGAAAAAACACTTTTTTTGGGTTTTCTTTCGTTCACGTTATCTCTCGAACGAATTAACCGATTTCGACCAGCTTGGTGGCGATCGACGTGGTTTTTTATTGTCTAGAACTGATTAGTTTTTGGAATTGATCGGTGGAGCCGTTTAAAGTTTATCCAAAAAAAACCAAATTTAAAAAAATTTTTTTTCTTAGTTTTTTTAAGATTTCTCAAAATCTACTGATCCGAATCGGTCCAAATTATACTTAAAATCTAAGTTTGGCCAAGCCCTTTCAAATGCCACCAACCGCGATAAAATCGGATGGGCCGTTCAAAAGTTATAAGCGGTTCACATACTTTCACACACACACACACGATCACACACACACGATCACACACACACACACACACACATACAGACACAGTGACAACCTTGCGGGAGTAGTCAGGGAAGCTTCCTATGACCTTCAAACGTCGAGATCTGATGAAAACTCGATTTTTGCAAAACGGGGTGAAATCAATAACTTCCCAATTTTTGAAAATCTTCGATTTTCTTAGAGGGAAGTTAAAAATTTATACTAAGACCAATATCAAAATAATAAAATATCTAGCGGATAAAATCCGTATTGAATTATTAGGGGTTGCCGACAAAAAGGATATTGTTCCTTATTAAAATAAACAACTTGACGAGATTTATCGATTAGTGTTATTTACCGTTCATAAAAAGTTAATGAAATTCATAGTGTCATTGCCCTGGCAGTAAATGGCAGGGATGCTCGTGCCAGACGTTTGTTTTTTTCATAGTTAACTGAAATTAAACAGCGAAATATTTGATTTATGACTTTTTACCCGCTGAGACGATAATTGAATAGCGCTGGAGGAATAAATTTAGCGGTTTAACGATACTCTATACTAGAAAATATTTTTATTCTCTGCTCCCCATATTTTCATATCACTTTAGTTATTATCTGCGATCCGTTTGTTTTAATATACATTAAATTTTTGCGGCAGTAAGTCAATAGACTATTTTTGTTGAAGAAGATTGAAAAAGCTGGCAGCTGAATGAATGAAAAAGGAACTATGTAGTCCAGAATTATGAATCATAAATAATGAGGAGAAAATACCTAGCCAGAGCTGAGAAGTTAAAAAATAGATTCAATGTGTCTCTGCGGTAAGTCTTAATGTCTTATATTTTTGGATATTCTGGAGAGAACGTGGGATGCTGATGACCTCGTGGTTTCTCTGCAGATCCGTTGAATTTTTTACGTTCGTGACTAGAGTTTAATTTGGAATAAGATAATATAGTATTAGCGTCGCTGCGACCTTTTGCGAGATTACTATTTTCTCTATAAGAGTCTCGAGCTATTTTTGCTAAATACAACCAGCTTTTTTTTTTTTTATCTAATTATTAATTTTTGCAATTTTAGAAACTAAAGAAACCTTACGAAAAATTAAAATTATTTTTTTTTAATTAAAAATCATTCTATGTAATTAAATGGTTGAATTTATTTATAGAAATTTAAAATTTCCAAACATTATCGTTATTAATAAATTTTTATTGACCCACACCAGTTTGAATATTTAAATCCGGGTTTTCGGTGAATCAATAAAAGGGTGACCTTAGAGGTATCCAGTTTAAATTTGATTTATTTTAAATTTTTATTCTTACGCCTTTTTAAATTATTTTAAATTAAATAGGGCTTTAGGCCAAATAAACTTAGTAGCGTTTTAACGTGTTAACGTGTACTTTGTTCAAAAGTAAATAAATGCAATTAATCAATATAATTAATTTAACATAATTTTTTGCACAATGTGGTAATTAAAAAAAGGAAGGTCATATTACAATGCGCAAATTAGTAAATTAAAATATTAACTAATTATTAAATATAATTATTACATAATAATTATTAAATAATAATTATTAAATATAATTATTAAATATAATTGTTAAATAATAATTATTAAATATAATTATTGAATATAATTATTACATAATAATTATTAAACATAATTATTAAGTAATAATTAATAAATATAATTATTAAATAATAATTATTAGATATAATTATTAAATATAACTAATGTAGATTTCTTGAAGCTCCTAGATTGGGTTTCATCTATATTACCCGAGTAAAATTTACACCGGGTATAAATTTTATGTATCGTTTACAAGAATATATCGTAGATGGAGAAAGCGACTTAACAGTAGAATAAGATCGATTTGGTCGGACGGTAACTGTAATTAGATTATCCGAGATTCGAGGGATATAATCTATCTAGCATTGCTGTTTCTCATTTGCCTTGTGTATTCACAGTTGCCTGGTTAACGGACTCGTCCGATAATCCACTTTACGCTACATATTGTCCGTGTATGTTTATATATATCTGCACACTATACAGTACTGTAGGTTGTAAGTTCTCTACCCATCAGTCTAATCATACTGACTTCGATAAGAAAATTGTGCTAATCAATCATCCCTATTATCTTATAATCCACCTTTACTGTTGCTATGCTCGACTATAAATATTAAAACGATATTTGTTACCAATTTCCAGTGGGCATTGTGGTTATACATTATGTAATCATTTTTGTTGAAGGCCAACTCATTATTCCATAAAACAGTAACTTAAAAATTACTCATTTCCATTTTTTAATGAAATGTAAATATGGTCCGAAATTTTTAAAAATTAGACAGTTTAGTTAATAAAAGTGAAATGCAAGTATTCTTGGTATTTTATTAATTAATAATAGCAACTTATAGGTTTATTAAATAATGACTTTTGTTAAATTGCACTGTACTTTCTTAAATATTGACGTTTTTAGAAATATAAGCTCATCCCGATGTTACACTGATCAAGAGCTTTCATTTGAGTACCCACATGCATTTTGATATATTTATATATATAAATATATAAATTATATCAAAAATTGATGTGGGTACTCAAATGAAATGTCTCGATGAGTGTAACATCAGGATGAGCTTATATCTTTAAAAATGTCAATAATTAAGAAATTATATTGTATTTCGTCAATTTATGATATTTTTAAAGATATAAGCTCATCCCGATGTTACACTCATCAAAAGCTTTCATTTGAGTACCCACATGCATTTTTGATATATTTTTCATATATACATATATATAATATATATATAAATATATGAAAAATTGATGTGGGTACTCAAATGAAAGGTCTTGATGAGTGTAACATTGGGATGAGCTGATATCTTTAAAAATGTCAATAGTTCACAATATAGATGGTAATTTCTTAATTATTGACATTTTTTAAGATATAAACTCATTTCGATGTTACACTCATTGAGACCTTTCATTTAAGTACCCGCATGGCATTTTTTATATATTTTATATATATGGTATTTGTGAAATATAAATATATAAAATATATGAAAAATTTATGTCGGTATCGAGATGAGCTTATATCTTTAAAAATGTCAATAGTTAACAAGATAAAAGGTAATTTCCTAATTATGTATCTAGAGATAGAGCATTTTCAAATGCAGCCTAAAAACTTATCATAATAAATTGACTAGAATGAAATGAAAACTTAAAAAGACACAAATTCAAGTCAAGACCTTTGCAATGACCCTAAATTTCTTTAAAAAAAACCGATTTTACTATCTGACTATCTTGGAAACAAATTTTTTTTTATTCTCTTAATAATATAGATTTAATTTATTGTCAAAACTCGAAAAAATTATAACTAACAACATTGTTGCCTCATGTTTTTTATAAATTAATTAAATAAAGAACAGAAGGCTATGCAAAATTGAAATATTTAATATAACTTGACCTCCAATAAATCAATCAAAAAGCTGTCCTCTTAAATTGAATAGACAGATTTTTCAACCTAAAAAATTCAATTTATTAAATTACGATTCCGTGGACATAGATAATTGAATTGTTATTATCATTCCATCACGGGTACTCTACAGATATTAATTACCGTTAATTGAATCGAAATGAGAAATGAATAACCCAAATTCAAAATAAAATATCCGATTCGCTGTCACGAATATTAAAAATCAATAATTAATAAGTAAAGATAATTATATTTATAAAATAATAAATCAAATTAATTGCATCACCAATGAGGTTTGATTTGATTGGCGAGCCGTACAAAAAATGACAAATAACTATCCTAGAAAGAAGATCGATTAATTGCATTAAGACTTGTGATTATAATGGATTATGAGGTGTCTTATTAAAAGGAGTATAAGAGAATTCGCGAGAATATCGAATGGCAGAACTCTCAACTCTCAACCCGGCACTTAACTCTATTCACAATATTGAGACTATCGACAAGTGGTGTCGAGTTGGCGGTGGTAGAAGAGAGGAGGAGAGGGGGAGGAGATCGATCATTATTGGATTTCTCTATTCTGCTATCTGTTTTCTCATCCTCATCATCGCTTGGCTCGTATCCCCTTTCACGGGAGCATCCGTTTTTCCCTTGCTCTGTAATCATGTCGTACTTTTGTTTCCGACCTTTTACATCACACTTTATATCTTTAAAGACCGCTGACAAAGACTCCCAAGCTATTATGCATCCGGTGTTCCCTCTCGGGTCACTATTCCGCTCGCCGTGATTTCTTTATCATGCCTGTGTGTAATTATTGTTGTAATTTGCCTCTGTCTAGCATAACAGTCCTTTTTGACAGCCATAATGGCCACAAAGTCCAAAGGCTACAAAAAATTTCATTTCGTTAAAAAATAAAAGATACTGATTTTAAATGATGCTTTTTATGCTTCACTTCTATCCTTTATTTTCTTTGGTGAGACGTTTGATTTTGTTTCATCGTTTTTATCACAAAATAGTTTTTACACGCTTTATCAGAATATTTATCCATACAATTTACAAATTAAAAGTATCATTATCTTAATGTCTATTGAAAAAAAAAGGAATTGGAACACGAATATTTAAAATTTATTTTTGAAATATTCTACACGTTCTAAACTGTAAAATTCACTCGGATTCTGGTTAATTTTTATAGTTTCAAACAGTACAGCGGAAATCGGGATGGCATAAATCTGAATATTAATAAAATTTAATGTAGAAAGTGTAAAAGTCACAATTTATAATTTAATATCGAAAATGTGATTAGTATCTGTCACTATAGTAAATAACGACTCTCTCATCTAAAAAAATTACAGTTTCAAACAGTAAAAATTGCCGTTTCAATATATAGTCTATACTATGAGGAGAAGAGGAAGGTTTCACACTCGGAGAATTTAACATTTGAAACAGTAAAAATTCTACTCTTAAAATATATATTTTACTAGTCCAAGCAAATCAATAATTATAGTTTGATTTTTAGCGTTGCGTTTAAAATTTACCATTTTACTTTGTAAATATTGACGTTGCTTGTATAGAAATTTAGTAACTGTAGTTTATATTTTTTACATATCATAAGATCATTTTTTAGGTACGAAATGATAAATATCAAAGTCAAAATTCTTAATTATTATACTTTAACATTTTGGACTTTGATATAGCGAATATTACTGTTTGAAATAGTATTTTCTTCCATGTAAATAATAAATTGTAGCATTTAAATAATAAATATTATAAAGTGATTGTTAAAATCACGATTTTACTGTTTGAAATGATAATTATTTCCAGTTTATCATTACTTATTATAAATCGACTAAGGTAAAAGACCCCATTAGTGGTACCTTTAACCCCCATTAGTGGCACTTTTTCTTTCAATGAAAAAATGTTCTACTTGGAATAACAATTAAAAATTTTTTTGATCAAAAGGTCTTAAAAATTATAAATAATATATTTATTATTGAAATTAATGATTTAATTAATTGAATAAGTACTAAAATCAAAGAAAGTGTCAGTAATGGGGTCCCCGCCACTAATGGGGTCTTTTACCCTTTTATTGATTACAGTTTACTTTTTTCCGTGTACGAAATTTTTTTCTACAAAAATTTTAATAAATTCTTTAAAAGTTTTTAAAATGAAAATTAAGTTATTAAAATACAGTAAGGTTTGACTGATGATAAACTATAAAATCTATAAGTAAAGTAACATAAATGACTATGATAAAGCAGAAAATATTTCTGAAAGATAATTAATGAACAACGTGAAAAAGAAAATAGACTAAAGAAAAATAACATAAGAGAACGTTGATTTATTAAAGCTAAGCACAAAGACACGAAAGCTTATTCTCACGGTTCGAGGAGTTATTAATTATTCAGAAGCTGTTGGCACACTTGCAATGCGCTGGTCCGAAAACACACCCACTGGGGTAAAATGAAATTATATATAATAATTATATAATTTAAATTGGCTTCACTACACTTTGTTATTTAACGTCACAAAGAATTTCAGTTACGTACAAAGCTTTGATACAATTTATCTGTATTCTTTTATTTTCACATAAAAAGTGATTAAGGAAGCGAAGCCGCACTATTTTTTATTTATCTTATTTTTTTTTTTTTTATATTTTTGACGTGGTACTAGAAACTAATGGAGCAAATAATTGTCTGGAGAAAAATACAGAGGATGAAATTCTACAAGATAGTGCGGGGAAGCAACTGACTGGCAGAAGGTGATAAATTATCGCATAGGTTGGAGCACAGTTCCAGGCACTGTATTTTCTCATGGAAGGTATATTATACATACCTTCATACATTTTTTTTAATATATACTAAATTGTATTGACGACAAGAATTGGTTCTGTGACGCTCCACCTGGTTCTTTCGAATTTTTCTACTACCTACATCTAGAGCCAATGGTAAAGCAATATGAGAAAGGATGCCAAAGCGTATTACAATGAATTCCAAAGCGTCACGATCTCATCTTCCACGTACTTCTATATTTTATTGGAGTGAATGCCGGGAAACTAAGATCATCTGATCTCTGGTTTATTGAAAGTTGATTGAGTTTATTTATTATTTATAAAAAACCCATCAATCTACTCAAAAATTTATATTACTCTCTATATTATTTAATAAATTATTTATTAAAAAGTTTATTATTTTATTGATATCTGAAAATTATTAATGAATGATGAATCACATGGACAATGCAAAGATTTATTTTTATCTAATTATAATTAAGAAACGAACTCGTACTTCGTGAACTATTGACATTTTTAAAGATATAAGCTCATTTCAACGTTACACTCATCAAAAGCTTTCATTTGAGTACCCACATGCATTTTTGATATATTTTTCATATATACATATATACAGGGTGTCCCAAAAGTCACGGACGCCATTGTAGCATCTGATGAAAAAAATAATTATGAGACGAATGTTCTTAGCCATTTTTCAATTAACTGCATAGATAATTAATTATTAATTAAAAATAACGTCTCTTTATTTGTTAGAGAGAGAGAGCGCCAGTGTCCAGTCAAGTATGTGCCAAACAAAGACACAACTAACTGTATGACTAACTAGTTTCTATAGCTAACGTAGTCACACATATTTACTTACACATTCATACGTGCAAGCGTCTTCGTTGGAACGCACTTGACTTGACACTAGTGCTCTCTCTCTAACGCATAAAAGGACGTTATTTTAATTAATAATTAATTATCTATGCGTCTGATTAAAAAATGGCTAAGGACTTTTCATCTCAGAATTATTTTGTTTATCAGATGCTACAATGGCGTCCGTTACTTCTGGGACACTCTGTATAATATATATTTTTAAGATATAAGCTCATCCTGATGTTACAATTATCAAGAGCTTTCATTTGACTACCCACATGCATTTTTGATATATTTTTCATATATACATTTATGTAATATATATAAATATATGAAAAAATTGATGTGATACTCAAATGAAAGTCTCGATGAGTGTAATGTCAGAGTGAGCTTACCTGTCTTCAAAAATATTCCAATAGTTCACGAGATGCGGTCATTTCTTAATTAGTGATATTTTTAAAGATGTAAGCTCATCCTGATGTTACACTCATCAAGAGCTTTCATTTGAGCACCACATGGAATTTTTCATATATTTTATATATATGGTATTTGTGAAATATATAAATATATAAAATATATGAAAAATTTATGTCGGCTATTTAAAGGTTTGTGATGAGTAACATCGAGATGAGCTTATATCTTAAAAATGTCAATAGTTAACGAGATACAAGGTCATTTCTTACTATTGATATTTTTAATATAAGCTCATTTCGATGTTACACTTCATCAAGAGCTTTCATTTGAGTATCCACATGCATTTTTGATATATTTTAATATATACATATATATATAACATATATATTCTGAAGAAATAAGCTCATTGTGTTATACTCATCAGAGCTTTCATTTGAATACCACATGCATTTTTGATATATTTTCATATATACATACATATATATATTAGGGTGGCCCAAAAAACCGACTATTTTTTTTTTTGAGTCTCGAGTGAAAAATGTTAGTTTTTGATGTTTTAAGAGCCCTCTCAAAAGACAGCTCAAAAAAAATTTTTACGAGGTCACTCCAAATTTTTTAAAATTTCAAAAATCGTCAAAAATCGAATTTTATTTTTTCTCGTAACGGTATAATTTTTATAGACTAAAAAAATGAGATTCTGAAAATTTCAGTTCAAAATTTAAATTTTGAAAGGTTGCTCATAATTTTTTCAATTTATTAGTACATTAGTTTAGATTTTTCGAGCGACTTTTTACTATTTAAATTAAAATTCCATGAATTTTTTTTTTTTATTTAGTACCATAATCAATAAAAAATACATCACGAGATGAACTAAAATCAAGCACAATATAGAAAAAATAATTTTTTTTTAATTTAATAATTTTATTTAATAAACTCAAGCGTGATTCGAATCCCAAGCTGGTCTTAGAAACCAACTTGGTTGAGATTTGACCCTTGCCGCGTAGGTTGAGATTTTTACAAACCAAAAAACCCCACCGTACCACTCCCAACAGTTAAAGTCGGCGATATGACTAATTAAAGAAAAATAAAAATTATGGAAGCGACCTTTCGAAATTTAAATTTTGAACTGAAATTTTCAGAATCTCATTTCTTTTTAGTCTATAAAATTATACCGTAACGAGAAAAAAAAATTAAAAAAAAGTTCGATTTTTGACGATTTTTGAAATTTTAAAAAAATTTGAGTGACCCTGAAAATAAGTTTAAGTTGCCTTGGGAGGGCTTTAAAACATCAAAACCAACATTTTTCACTCGAGACCAAAAAAAAAAATAGTCGGTTTTTTTTTGAAGCCACTAATATATAAAAAAATGATGTGGGTACTTAAATGAAAGGTCTTGATGAGTGTAACATCGGGATGAGCCCATATCCTTAAAAATGTCAATAGTTCACGAGATACAAGGTCATTTCTTAATTATGTGTCTAGAGACAGAGCATTTTCGAATGCAGCAAAAATACTTATCATCATAAATTGACTATTGGTAAGAATGATATAAACATTTTATCATATAAAGACACTGGCCACCAAATTTTGCTTATTTGCTCAATAAATTAGATTATTCTGTATTTATCGATAAATATATTGAATTAATCTTAAGACGATTGATTCTAATGCATTTTCTAAGTATCCAATTCCTTTTGTCAGCAATGATATGTTGATTCAATCCTCTTAGACAACTAATCCAGGAACTCTAATCCTGAACCAATATAATACAAAGCTTCGGATTCAGAGAACCGTGCATCCTAATCTACGTATAGTTGAGCACTTACTAGCGGACTAATTATGCAACAAATCAATTTATTTGTATTCGATTCCAACAATCCTAATCTCAGTTTTAGAATTAATATACTCTAAATATGTATAGTTATGACTATAAATATTAAATTGAAACAATTGTAAGATTTATTGTCAACTACTGAGCTAGTAAAAATTTGAGCCCTCAATATTTATATTAAGAGGTCGATAATTTAAATTTTTGGATTTTTCAAAAATCATAAAATTATTTCACGGGATTTTATAAATAACTTTTGATAGTTTAATAATAAAATAAAATTCTACTTGATGAATTGTTTCAAGGAAGAGTAAACTCAGAACTTATTTCGGTAGCATTTAATTGAAAAACAGAAAGTGTTTGAAAGAAAACAATCTATCAGCGATGGTACTTTATACTTAACCTAAATTTCAACATAAGGTAGCTAGTTTAATACTATTTGAACTTTTGTTACGAAAAATAACAAATTAGACTTAAGGTAAAAGGAGAGAGGCCAGTGTATTGGTGAATTAGGCATGTGCACTCTGTCACGAGCATGCATCTCCAGTAATCAACCAAACTTTCGTGGCTTTAAAAGTTTAATGCTCGTAACAAAACTTGTAAGTTGAGTAGAAAATTTTAGTTACTTGTTGTGTACATGTATATATTTGGAAGCAGTATACATCTATAAGTTCCATTTTTATTAGAGTTGAGCTTAATAATATTAATAACTCACTTTTCATAAATTAAACTACAAATTTAATACTACTCTAGTCAGCATTTTGTAGTTTATATGCGGATTACAACTACTGAGCGCGGAAAAATTGTCAGCCTAATTTTTTATGCACAGAAAGAAAAATTAATTTAATTCGTTAACGTTTTCTTTAATTAAGACATGTAAATATTAAATATTTTAAAGTAAAATTAAACATTTGGAGACAAATATTTACTTTAACAATTTTTTTTTAACTGAAAATAATATTTACATGAAATTGTAATCACACCGATAGAAGGATTTATTAATTATTAATAATTTAATTTATTTGAAGACAATTATTTAATTTATTAAATTTTAATAAATATTTTTTAACATTTAATAAATATTTATTTGAAAGGAAAGTACATTTATTAATAATTAATAAGTATTTATTAATAGTTAACAAATATTTATTAACGGTTAATAAATTGTACTTAATAAATTGCTTATTAACTGTTAATAAATATTTGTTAACTGTTAACAAATATTTATTAACATTTAATAAATTGTATTTAATGAATAATTTATTAAATCCTATGATGTTAAAAAATCATTTATTAACAGTTGATAAAGCTTATCAAATATAAACAAATCCTTTTATCAGTGCACTATTAAGTTTCATAAATATTGTTAACACTTACAAAATTAAAAATTCTGTAATATTTTAATTTACGCAAATAAAAAGCTTCAAGCTTTTGGCTGTCATCATTGTAAAGATAATCTGTTTTGTGTATTGTTATAAGGAAGTAAATTTTATTCTATTGTCTTAAATAGAACAACTAGTTAATTAGTTACCGCGGAAACTGTTTAATTATACTGATACACTGTTTTCATTTTATTAATTAAACATTTAAATGCTCAAGTTCTTTGGTAACAAGCACAAAACTTGTTCATCATTATACTCTGCAACGGTAACTTTATTTTATTCTGTTTTATAATAAGGCATTCACTGTTTTATAACTGATACTAATTGAAAATTAGGTCATTGTGAATTTACTGTTGATGAAGAAAGATTAAGCGAGCTATCTTATCAATGAATCGAGCAGTAAACAATATGTATTGACAATTCAGAAGTTCTTTAACAATTAAATGAGTATAAAAAATAAATCATTTAATTGGGGACATTTGTTTTCACGAGTTTCCATGGATATGATTCTTTTGTTTGAGTTTGAGAAATTCAGTGATGTATCAAATTGCATATAGTGCCTTGCTTTATTTTTATTTTATAATTATAACTAATTACTAATGAGTAACAAAGATTGGAGTCACATTTAAATTCAAGTCCGACGTTTCTATGATATCAATTAGCAGGTTGAGGATAGTGTTGACGTTATTACCTTTGATTAGTATTCTGTCCTTTGATGAAAATTATGTCATGGCAGTGGAGGACTATTCTAATAAGCCCCTCAAGCGTTTTGACATAACTCAGTCTATTACGTCTCCCGGTCTAGGAGGTGACTTGAGGCTGTGTAATTGCATCCCTTAGGCGAAACAATAATAGCGCTTGAAATTATCATCTTAAGATGAGTTTGATATTGTACAATATATTCATATTTATTATTATTATATATAAAATTTAGATTTATTAAATAATGACTTTTGTTAAATTGCACTGTACTTTTTTAACTATTGACATTTTTAAAGATATAAGCTCATCCCGATGTTACACTCATCAAGAGCTTTCATTTGAGTACCCACATGCATTTTTGATATATTTTTCATATATACATATAATATATAAAAATATATAAAATATATGAAAAAATGATGTGGGTACTTAAATGAAAGGTCTTGATAAGTGTAATGTCAGGATGAGCTTATATCTTGAAAAATATCAATATTTCACAAGGTAAAAGATCATTTCTTAATTATTGATATTTTTTAAAGATATAAGCTCATCTCGACATTACACTAATCAAGAGCTTTCATTTGAGTACCCACATGAATTTTTGATAAATTTTTCATATATTCATATGTATAATATATATATATATATATATATATATATATATATATATATATATATATATATATATAAATATATGAAAAATTGATGTGGGTACTCAAATGAAAGCTCATGATTAGTGTAACATTGGAATGAGCTTATATCTTGAAAAATGTCAATATTTCACAAGATAAAAGGTCATTTCTTAATTATTGATATTTTTTAAAGATATAAGCTAATCTAAACATTACACTACTCAAGAGCTTTCATTTGAGTACCCACATGAATTTTGATAAATTTTTCATATATTCATATGTATAATATATATATATATATATATATATATATATATATATATATATATAAATATATGAAAAATTGATGTGGGTACTCAAATGAAAACTCATGATTAGTGTAACATTGAAATGAGCTTATATCTTGAAAAATGTCAATATTTCACAAGATAAAAGGTCATTTCTTAACTATTGATATTTTTTAAAGATATAAGCTCATCTCGACATTACACTAATCAAGAGCTTTCATTTGAGTACCCACATGAATTTTTGATAAATTTTTCATATATTCATATGTATAATATATGTATATAAATATATGAAAAATTGATGTGGGTACTCAAATGAAAGCTCATGATTAGTGTAACATTGGAATGAGCTTATATCTTGAAAAATGTCAATATTTCACAAGATAAAAGGTCATTTCTTAATTATTGATATTTTTTAAAGATATAAGCTCATCTCGACATTACACTAATCAAGAGCTTTCATTTGAGTACCCACATGAATTTTTGATAAATTTTTCATATATTCATATGTATAATATATATATATATAAATATATGAAAAATTGATGTGGGTACTCAAATGAAAGCTCATGATTAGTGTAACATTGGAATGAGCTTATATCTTTAAAAATATTAATAGTTTACGAGATACAAGGTCATTTCTCAATTATCTATGTAGAGATACTAAATTTCACTAAAAAAATCGATTTAATCATATGACACAAAGTTTTTCTTATTCTCTGAATAATATAGATTAAAAATTTCTAGAAAAACCTCTTTTTAATAAAATTATTTGTAATTATGAATTAATAAGCGCTAAATTCTATAAAAATTAATTTTCTTCCTAAAAGTGTTTATTAATCAGCTTTAAAATGTATGGAATACGCACCAATTGAATTTATAAAATTTTTTATCAACTTATAAGCATACATCCATAACACGTAAACTTCGAAACACATCTTAGAGAGTTGAATTTTTAGCAGCAGAAGTGAGATAAAATTTTAAATGAAATAGACTTTGTACTGGAACACGTTGAAACGGTAAACGGTCTATCAAGATACCTGATAAGTCAAGTAGCATCCCTTGTATCGTTGCCTCGTCTCTACTAGCATCGTTCTATTCTATTCGTTCTATCATACATTATTCAGGAGGGCTATTCGCTGACAGATGACAACGAGAAATACTAAAGTATGATATAAGATATATAGATACGATGTAATATAGTAGAGAAAAGACAAAGATATATTTCAAGTTTTGTGTTTTGTATCTTATATTTTATGTATTTCTATGTCTTAAAGTGTATATGTTGCATATATGTTAATTTTTATACGTACTAATATATTTTTTCATGTTCGTATACTATAGCGGTCCGGTTCTTCGTTGAAAATGAAGACAAGTTATATATGAATAGCCATCTATATTCCCAAAAACATGAGCTTTATGCGCCAGTACGTGCTCGTTGCAACAGCAACAGCACATTCGGTATTCAACTCGGAACGTGGCCTAAATTTTAACCTCACATCTTTTTGAAAAACACATATTTTTCACTTATTTTTTTTAATCAACAATGATAATACATCAGTGTAATAAATTTTATCATAAATCTTGTAAGAGTAAGTACGATAAAATTTTTTAAGTATTCTAAAAAATTTGAAAGCTTATAGTTTAAATATTTTTATTTTATCGGCGTATTTTTTACGTAAAAGAAAAAAATATTGCCAAAAAAAAATATTTTGGATTAACTCAAAAAATATTGGATTGTAAATGATATAAATAAATTCTCCCGTATTTTTAAAAATTAAAAGACTGGGCCCATAACCTTTAGAAAAATGATATAAGAAAAATATACTTTATATTGTTGCAAAAATAAATCATATACTTTTTTTTTGAACGCACTGATAAAAGGATTTGCTTATATTTAATAAGCTTTATTAACTGTTAATAAATGATTTTTTAACATCATAGGATTTAATAAATATTTATTAACAGTTAATAAGTAATTTATTAAGTACAATTTATTAACTGTTAATAAATATTTATTATTGGTAAATGAATATTTGTTTACTGTTAACAAATATTTATTTAAAATAAAAAGCAAAAATAGCAATTTTCTTTTGACACTTTTTATAACCCTATAGCTGGAATACATGATAATAATTCAATTTACTAAATAAATTAACCTTTTTAATATTTAAAAATATAAAAGATGATTATGAGCTGTGATAGAATTTGGTATTTTACAATAAACGTTGTTTTAATGTTATATAATTAATGCAAATAATTTATAAAGATGATTTTCATTGATAAAAAATCTTCATATCATATGACATTGCAAGCGAAACATATTCACTTAACAAAATATTTATTAACTGTTAATAAATATTTGTTAACTATTAATAAATACTAATTAATTATTAATAAATGTACTTTCTTCCCAAATAAATATTTATTGAATGTTAAAAAATATTTATTAAAATTTAATATATTAAATAATTGTCTTCAAATAAATTAAATTATTAATAGTTAATAAATCCTTCTATCAGTGCGTGAAATAAAATGCTTAATTTTATAAGTGAAATATAAAAATAGATTAAATTGAATTTTCCATATGACTCAATTTTTATTCTTTTCATATACACTGATAGAAGGATTTCTTAGAATTTAAGAAGATTTCTTTGTATTTAAGAAATATTTCTTTGTATTTAAGAAATATTTCTTAGTAATATTTCTTAATATTTAAGAAATATTTCTTAGTAATATTTCTTAATATTTAAGAAATATTTCTTTGTATTTAAGAAATATTTTTTAAATACTAAGAAATGATGTTTAAGAAATGATTTCTTAAATACAAAGAAATCTTTTTAAATACTAAAAAATCCTTCTATCAGTGCACTGATATAAGGATTTAGTACGGAGTACTAAACTGATTTAGTAACAAAATTTTTATTCATTTACTTGGGAAAAACAAATATTTTGTACCCATCAATAATATTTGTTACAGTTTAATAAATGATTTCTTTATATGAACAAAGCCTTATTACATGGAAATAAATATTTATTTCCACCAAATAATATTTAGTAACAGGTAAGGTAAAAGCCCCAATAGATGATCATGTACCAGTATATGATCACTCCGTGTATTTGTATACCTATATTTGTGAATGTAGATATACAAATACATGGAGTGATCATATACTGGTACGTGATCATCTATTGGGGCTTTTACCTTACTAAATATTTCTTTGGTAAGTATTGTCGGTAGATGGCTATGCTTTAATTCCAATGTTTATGGGATACATAACCTATTCACTAACTTAAATTATTTTATTCAGCTCGATTTTGGGAGATTTATCAAACTTTTGAAAACATACATACTCCCAATAAATGGCTTCTATTTATGTCTTTTCTCAGTGAAGTTTAGTTTACATTTTTCAATGTATCTATTATTGATATGTTAAAAACTTGTTTAATTTTAAATTTTATAAATGTCTAAAACAAAAAATATAATTTAATGAGATTCTTTTTTTTATAATACCTTATATTTTTACTTAAAATTATTTATTTTAATTTTTTTGATTTATTTTAAATTAAAAAGTTAGGTTACACGCTAAAATTAGTTAAAAAATTAATTTCTTTGATAGCAATAAACGATTTTTTGAGTACCAATAAATCATTTGTTAAATATTACTAAATATTTATTTGGTGGAACTAAATAGACTTAAATAAATAATTCAGTACCTATTACTAAATATTTGGTAATGAAAGGTTTGTTACAAAATCATTTAGTATCTGTTACTCAATCTTATTAAATAGAACTAAATCCTTCTATCAGTGTATGAGAAAAATATAGTTTATAATTAATGATCCTGTTGCAACAATAAATCATATACTTTTTTTTGAACGTAAAATAAAATACTTAATTTTATAAGTGAGATATAAAAATTAATTAAATTGAATTTTCCATATGACTCAATTTTTATTCTTATCATATAAAATAATAGTTAAAATCCATAATAAAAATGTATAACAAAACGAAGAGAATAAATATGAAAAATTTGAAATGAATAAATAAATTATGGTAATTCGGGCTTATTGTTATGCATACAGTGAATTAATTGAAAAGAGAAAAGCTTGGGAGCTTAAAATGAACAACAAGCGTAACAACTTGGTAAGAACAAATAAAATATGAGTAGCATCACGTAAAACCACACTAGTTCAAAGAGCTTTGTTGAAGGCTAACGCAAAGAAGCGGAATAAAAACACTCAGTGGACCGTAAATCCAACCGAGCGTAGATACATGAGCCCACTGGATGAATAACGGAAGAGTAAAAATAATAATAAAAATAAACATTTTAGGAAAAAAAAAATTTTTTTTAAATAACGTAAATGATAATAATAATAAAAACTAAGTGCCATTATGTGTATCAAAGCTTGCGCGATGAAACATTAGGTTGAATGTTTATAAACCCGGTCGTGTAATGCTGACATACAAAAAACTATAGCTTAGTTATTTTAACGAAAGATAGAGCCCAGATACATAGTCACGTCTTCTTTTTTATATATTATATATACTATATACTATATACCATAGATGTACAAGTACATAGCAGCCTCATATACCACTGATAAGCTCCCCAGAATAAAGTAGATGATGGTAAAGTAGATTTTTTGCATAGTATCTGGTACTTGGATCAGCCTTTTCATTCGCCCCTGACATGACGATAATTAAAACTTCATGAATATTCAGTATACAACACCGTCTCTACCTATACTTATATTATATATGTTTATACATCATTTCCGAGCGTCTCAAGGATCATAGGGTTATTTATAATCATCCCTATTGAGTTTCAATATTTAGAAGGATGTGGCATTTTACGTTTCATTAATTTTAAAACATTAATAATTTTATTTTCAGGTTTTTAATAGCAGTAAAAATTTTCCGTCGTTACAGCAAACAATTTTTATCTTAAATATTTAAGATAATTGTATACTTTGATACACAGAAAGAAAAATTTCTTGACTGGAGAACAAAACTCTTGGTTTAAGAAAATTTTCGGGTGCCTTAAGGAAGACCGAAGTTGTGTAGGCCGAAGTAAAAATTTTTCTTGAAATTCTATTCTTGGTGGAAGTCATTTTTTCTTAATTCAAATTATCATAAATACTTGATACAATAATTTTTTATATTTGATCAAGATTTTTAGATACTTTAGGAAAGCAGCGCTACCTACTCCAGCTGAGAAAAAAATTTTCCCACCTTGAGAAAATTTTTCTCTTGAATATTTGATACCCATTTTATATTATTTAACCGTGCAATTATACATATTGAATGAAAAAAAATGATTTAATGTTATTTAATCTTCCCATTTGACATGTTAATCAGTAAAAATATTAATGAAAATTTACTTCTATCTTTATATTTAATTTTTTGGAGCAAGCGAGAAATTTTCTCAAGACAAGAAAATTTACTTCTATCAAGAACTAAATTTTTTGGAGCAAGAGGCTGAATTTTCTTAAAACAAGATTTTCTTGACTTAAATAAATTTTCTTGGATCAAGATACGTATTTCTTGAAGCAAAAGAATTAATTTTGTTGGAATAAGTGAAATTTCTTGTGTCTAAAATAATTTTTTTTTTTCGCTCAAGAAAATAATTAAGAAGAAAAATATTTTCTTGGCTCGAGTGAACCTTTTTTATATGAAATAAATGATAAAAGTCAAAACTAGTACTAAATTTGGTGACCTTGAAAATCATGACAAAGGGCGCGAATAAATGTCGGTTAAGTTAGGTATTAGAGTATGGATATAGGTATAAAATATCTAGCTGGGTTCTAAGAGCAACAGGTTAAGTCGTCTGTCCTACTTGCACACCACTAACGTCAATTAATTGAAAACGATAACGATGCAACTGAATAGTTTCGCTAAATAGCATCGTGATACTCTGTTGATCTTATTAATACTTACACTAATTCAGATCTAGATTCGTTCTTCAATTAGGAGGAGGAGGAGGAGGAGTCATGTTTGTTTCAATTATGCAGGCTTTGTAACCAATTTAATTCTATTTAATTGCGTAAGTAGCCAGTTTCATTTAACAGAAAAAAGATTTATAGTTTAGATCTTATCATTGTTTTGTTAAAATTGAGGTTTGATTCATTTTTACAATTATATAATTAAAAAATATAAATTAAAGTAAAGTAAAAAAATTAATTATATGAAATTATTTACGTGATGGGCTCAAATGAAAACAAAAATAAAACAATATAATTTTCATTTCAATAATAAATGGCAATAATAAAAAATCTTTTAATGTTTATTTTCAATCACTATGCGATCGTTGAAAATATTTGTGCATGTAGTAATTGAAAGAAAAGTATACAATACATATAAAAACAGAAATAAAAATAAATTTGATTGAAAAATGATTACAAAAATAAATATAATGTAATAATAGACTACTACTTGTTTTTTTAATCAATTTTTAATATTATTATTATTATTTTAATGCTTTACTCAAGTAAGTCTCTTAATAAATCGGTAATTGTTACTTGTTATTTATTGTCCTTTCACAGTTCTTAGCTAAAATAAAAATCTCACGAGAAGAAACGCGGTATATTGTTCCTGTGTAAAAAAAAAATTTCCTGAAAAGTTCCGGAATAGTTCCTGGTCCGGAACGTTCCTATGATAAGATAATCCGGAACATCCCCGGAATACTTCTGCAATGTTCTCGAAATAGTTCTGGAACATCCATGGAACACTTCCGGAACATTTCCGGAAAATCTCCGGCAGATTTATAGAACATCGCTGGAATACTTCCAGAATAAATTAGGAATACTTCCGGAACATCTCCGGTACACTCCTGGAATATTCCCGAAATACTTCTGCAACAAATCGGGAATAGTTACAAAATATATCGGGAATACATCGGGGATATGTTTAAAATATTCCTGGAAAAATCCTCGAATACTTCTGAAACATTTCCGGTAAACGTTTGGATTATGTTCCGGAAGTATTCCTAATTTATTCTCGAAGTATTCCAGCGATGTTTTATAAGTCTGTCGGAGATTTTCCGGAAGTGTTCCATGAATGATCCAGAACTATTTCGAGAACATTGCAAAAGTATTCCGGGGATGTTCCTGATTGTCTTATCATAGGAACGTTCCGGACCAGGAACTATTCCGGAACTTTTCAGGAAACTTTTTTTTTACACGGGTTGTATAAGGGTGTAGGTATCTTAGGTTAGGTACAGAAGCCACACAGTAACCCAGGTGCAAGTTGGGATAACAAAGCGACCGCGATTCAAAGAACTTTAAACTACCAGCAGATCTAAATCCCAGAAAACGACTTAAAAATTGGGAGCAACTTTTCACCCAACACGGAAAAAAAAATTTCATTCTGGTAACGTAACTGTAGAGTTACCACAACTATACACAGCTTACTATTCGTTGTAGAGTTACAGTAACATAATGTTATTTAGTTCTGATAACTCAATGTTGTTGAACTCTCAGAGCTCTACGGGATTGTTCTCAGAGCCAAACGGTATAGTTGGGAGCGCTCTACGTTGCGCAGTAGTGGATTGCGCTGACATATTTCATAACCTTCTAAAATGACAAACAGAATTATTTTGCTACTCATCCATATTATTAAAAATATATTAGGACAATTAAGTTTCCAGTTTATTTATTTAAAGAAATAGATTTTTTTTTTTTTGTTAAATTGAATTTCGTTAGAACAGTTTTGTATTTATGGTTTTTCAAGATTCATTTGCAGTGACTGTTAATTTAATTTATTATTTGAATATATTGTGATAAGTAATAAGTTATCGGAATACATTAAAAAGACCCCATTTAACACAAAATAAAATTTGTTTTCGTTTATTTATCTTTTCTTGTGCATATACGGTAGTGATTTTATGTCCAATATTTATTGATATAATTAAGAAAATAAGATAATTTTGTGACGACCATATTTTTATTTTACAAATAATTTTTATTTGTAATATAAGTTCTATTATTATTTTATTTCTATTATAATACTATTTTTATTTGTCATATACAATTATTGTTGGCAATATAAATTCATTGTGTCGCATTTATTTATTAAATTATCATTGCTAAATCGTAAAAAAAAATTATTAAGCAGACTGCCAAAAATTTGTTATAGTCTCAGAACGATCCTGTAGAGTTGTGAGAGGTAAATAACGTTTAGCTCTCAGAGCTCAACGATGTAGAGTTGCAGGAGCCAAACGGTATTGTTACTATAAGAATACGTTAACCTACTGGAACTTATTACAACTAACTAACTACTATAGAGTTCCTATAGCAAAATTTTTTTCTCCGTGAATGTATATAGTAATAGTAATCATTGAACTATAATATATATTTGTAGAATTTCTACAAGTTTATCTATTATCTTAAGTACCAGGTTTAAGAAGGAAAAACAACGTAAAGTTTTCAGTTTGTAAATTGAAATTTCCGTGAAAAAATTTTGTCATATAAATACACTGGCAACAAAACTGTTCTTATTCTCAATAATATAGATTATTAATAATATAGATTCCATTTTCCATTCGGTGTTTTGACGATAATAAACTGAAGTCTATTGATAGTATACTTATATTTTTGAGCATTATAGGTATAGAGCTGGACAAAATACAACGTATTGTTAGAAGAGCAATACCAAGTTTTTTCTCAACATAAGAAATATTGTAAGTGAAAAAATATTTTTTTTTTCCAGTGTGTGGTTGTTTATAAAGAAAATAAATAAATAAAAACAACAATGAAACTTTTTATAAAAGATTTTTTCGTGTCTAAAAATTATAAAAAAGAAACTTAAAGTCTCGGGCTTAGTACCTAATATTTCACAGCAGGCTGTTACAACGGATAAACATTATAGTTTTAATGACTCAGAGCATAAATTTTCCTAAAATTTCGTGACAAAGGTATCAAGACTGAAAATAAACCTAGGAGGCGTTTTACGAGGGGATCTATTTTCTTCCGAACGGAAACAAGCTATAAGAAATTTTATGGTAGAGTTTAAAAAAAAAATAAGAATGACCGGACCGAGAAAAGAGCATTTGTGTTTGCTTTAAGAGAGCTGGGTCGAGTCTATCGATTTTCACTAGATAAACGTGTGTTTATTGACTGAACAATGATTTCGCAGTTGAGAAAAATCGAATAGAATTCAGAGTTACACTCCCGTGGGATCTCGGCCAATGGTACTATTGAGTTTGTGATTTGTGATTAAAAGAAACGAACTGCTTACACTTACGGAATTATTCATCCAAACTGTGGAAAAATACTTCATTGATTCGACAGTTTTTTATTTAACAATAAGCGAGTGCTGAATGAAAAATTGAATTGACTTGGGCAGAAAAATAACGAGAATTTCGATAAATAAATAATTAATAAATAAATAAACGGAGGAATTAACGAGTGAATTGGAACGTACTGGTATATGACTATTGAATTCACAATTATTGAAACCAGAGCGCATAATGAAAAAGCACCACAGTGATAATTAATTCATCGATGCATTCTCTAAAATCATCGAATCCAAACATAGAGTGGGTCCATTCACCATAATCAGACTTGCAGCGGTTGCAATATCATCATGTGTGCTGGACGTAATGCGCTCCAATGAACTTATGTATCCATTCAGTCCGCGCATATAAATATACACATTTTGATCTAGACGTATAGGTAGATCGGTGCTTATACCTATATTATTATACATGTCGAGATTCACATTGATTGACGATCAGAAGTGATTTGCTTCAAATTCAGCTCTGTAATTACTATAATTTCACAGCGGCGATGTCCACTTCCAATATCTAATTAACGAATTTTATTAAAAGTGTCACTTTTTCATAATTAAAAATAATTTTTCTTTGAAATTTTAATTTTCTTTCAAAAAATTCATTTTTTTTATGCAAGAATTTTTCTTTAACGATTACCTCGAAGGAAAGGTATTTTTTAAAGAAATTTTTCTGATCAAAAATGAATATTTTTGAAAAAAAAATTTATTCTAATAAAACTTCAAGAAAATAAATGAGACTTGAACAAAGATTCTTGTGAGTTGAAATATTTTTGACCCGACTTTTAAATAGTTTTTCTGTTTTTCTTATAAATAATTTTTCTTTTTAAAAACAAGTTTTTACACAGAAAAAAGTAAATTGTAATAAATAATAGTCGATTTATAATAAGTAATGATCAACTGGAAAAAATTTCCATTTCAAACAGTAAAATCGTGATTTTAACAATCACTTTATAATATTTATCATTTAAATGCTACAATTTATTATTTACATGGAAGAAAATACTATTTCGAAAAGTAATATTTGCTATGTCAAAGTCCGAAATGTTAAAGTATAATAATTAAGAATTTTGACTTTGATATTTATCATTTCGTACCTAAAAAATGATCGCATGATATGTAAAAAATATAAACTACAATTACTAAATTTCTATACAAGCAACGTCAATATTTACAGAGTAAAATGGTAAATTTTGAACGCAACGCTAAAAATCAAACTATAACTATTGATTTACTTTGACTGGTAAAATATATATTTTAAGAGTAGAATTTTTACTGTTTCAAATGATAAATTCTCCGAGTGTGAGACCTTCCCCTTCTCCTCATAGTATAGACTAGATATTGAAACGGCAATTTTTACTGTTTGAAACTGTAATTTTTTAAGATTAGAGAGTCGTTACTTACTATAGTGACAGATACTCATCACATTTTCGATATTGAATTATAAATTGTGGCTTTTACACTTTCTTCATTAAGTTTTGTAATATTTACATTTTTGCCGACCCAATGTCCGCTGTACTGTTTGACACAATAAAAATTAACCGGAATTAATCCGAGTGAATTTTACAGTTTACTTTTTTCCGTGAGACAATTACCCTCTTCAAAATTATATTCTCGGTTCAAGAATTTTTCTCTTGACAAGTTAATTTTTTTTTTCAGTGTATTTAACAAGTTTTATTCTTTCAGTCGTTTTTTAAATTTTTTGATAATTAAAAAAAATTTCCTTTGAAATTTTAATTTTGTTTCAAAAAATTCTTTTTTTTTATGCAAGGGTTTTTTTTAATGATTTCCTCGAAGGAAAAGCATTTTTAAAAATAATTTTCCTGATCGAAAAATTGATACCTTTGAAAAAAAAAATTTCTTTTAATAAAACTTTAAGAAAATAAGACTTGAAAAAAATTCTTATGGGTTGAAATATTTTTTACCTTACTTTTAAATAAATTTTTTTTTTAAACAAGTCCATTTTTACTGCAGTGCACAAATAATTATAAATTATAAATAATTAATTTCATACTTAAGCAAAAACATAACACAGTACTGCAAATTGATAGAGGACAAAGCGTTAAAAAAACTAGTTATTGCTAACATATTTTATTCAAATTTAATAATCCATAAATAACAGCAAAGGTGTAATTTGTAGTGATAAAATGTCGAAGTGATGTTTATCTTTACAATGTGAATTTGTACATAAATAAGTATGTGAAATGGAAGGAAGTTGGGTTATATGTGGATCTAGATATAAGTATACTGTATATATGTTTATGCAGATGTATATGTATGTAAACGGATATAAATTTATATTGAGTGTGCATGGTGGTAGTAAAGTAAACGCAACCGCGTCAAATCGATTCTCACTGCACACGCCAGCAAATGACTTTCATGTCCAGTAAACCACTGAATGAGAAAGAGATAAGCTCACGGATATTGCATACATAATGTACAACTTCTTTATCAGATCGTAGCTCGCCCCTCCATTTCTTCTCTCTCTTTCGTCCCAAAACTTATGCACTTCATAATTAATGGGCTCATTAGCAGAACTCTTTCTATCCCCGATTGTTTGGTATTTCACCTAGTTGTAAATGCATTGTGTTGCGAATTATTATTCTTATACATTAGTTAGTACATAATAAAAAAAAAAATATTCCAAGCTTGAGCTCACTACATTGCTGCGGCCAGATTATTAAGAGTCTTTACTTGAGCTTTTTATTTTTTACCATCATACCTTGAATAGAAGAGATGCCAGTACGAAATTCATAAGCTCCAACTATTTACCTTCTGGTGTGTTAATTAATTCTCGTGTATAAGCTATAGTTTGAATATTTCTATAATAACTTTGCTTCTTTGTTAGCAAAATGTACTAAATACAAGCCTCTATTATGGACACTCTTTTTAATTTTATTGTTTCATTGATAAACTCTGATAATGATTACAATTGTTAATATTTCATAACGATTTTTAATGTTTTTAAAATGGGCGCTCTTACTTACACAGAAAGAAAAATTTCTTGACTGGAGAGCAAAATTCTTGGCTCAAGAAAATTTTCAGGTGCCTTAAGGAAGACCGAAGTTGTGTAGGCCGAAGTAAAAATTTTTTGAGAAATTCTATTCTTGATGGAAGTCATTTTTTCTTAATTCAAATTATCATAAATACTTGATACAATAAATTTTTATATTTGATCGAGATTTTTAGATGTTTTAGGGAAGCAGCGCCACCTACTTCAGCTGAGAAAAAAATTTTCTTACCTTGAGAAAATTTTTCTCTTGAATATTTGATACCCATTTTAGATTATTTTAGAGCGCAATTATACATATTGAATGAAAAAAAATGATTCAATATTACTTGATCTTTTCATTTGACATGTTAGTTAATAAAAATATTAATGAAAATTTACATCAAGATATTTAATTTTTTGGAGCAAGAGAGAAATTTTCTCAAAACAAGAAAATTTTCTTGACTTAAATAAATTGTCTTGGATCAAGATACGTATTTCTTGAAGCAAGTAATTAATTTTGTTGGAATAAGTGAAATTTCTTGTGTCAAAAAAAAAATTTTTTTTCGCCCAAGCAAATAATTCGGAAGAAAAATATTTTCTTGGTTCAAGTGAATCTTTCTTTCTGTGTAGCATCTTGATTTTGAGCCTTGAATATTTGATACCCATTTTAGATTATTTTAGCGTGCAATTAATTATACATATTGAATGAAAAAAAATGATGAAATATTATTTGATCTTCCCAATTGACATGTTAATCAATAAAAATATTAATGAAAATTAACTTCTGTCTTTACATTTAATTTTTTGGAACAAGAGAGAAACTTTCTTAAGACAAGAAAATTTTCTATCAAGAACTAAATTTTTTGGAGCTTCGAGGCTGAATTTTCTCAAAACAACAAGATTTTCTTGACTTAAATAAATTTTCTTAGATCAAGATACGTATTTCTTAAAGCAAAAGAATTAATTTTGTTGGAATAAGTGAAATTTCTTGTGTCAAAAAAAATTTTCTTTTTCGCTCAAGAAAATAATTAAGAAGAAAAATATTGTCTTGGCTCAAGTAAACCTTTTTTTCTGTCTAGTATGAAAAAAAAAAATTCTTTTAATTGTGTGCTCTAAATAGCGAAGTTCAATGGAACAATCAGATCTTTTTAGAAGCTTTAATTTTAGTTATATTAGCAATTAATTTTCCGTTGTGCATATTTTCTGATTTTCTGCGATGAAACTCGGAATTTTGATGATAGTTCTGAGCCAGAAACTATAAAATTGGAGAGTAATGATGCAAATACTGAATCAAGAGTCAAATTGCCCGATTATTCCGAGGTTTGGAACGAAAAATAGATCTTGGATGGCGGAAATGGAAGCAAAGTTTGAAATTGATGCAGTATTAACGGAAATTGGCTTGTTTCGACTGGTTCAATAGGCATCGAAACTTCAAGTTCAGGATGCAATATTGCGCGTTCAACATCATAAACTTCATAAGTGTAATTACTTTCCACTGAAACTACTAGCAACAGTTGAAAAATTTCTTCTTTATTTTGCTTCAAAGTTTCTAAGACTTTAGTTCGATAGTTTTGGATCTAAAGAATTTAATGTATAAAAATGTATAATGTATAAAGTACGATGATTGAGAAGTTATGCACACTTCAAATTTTTTAATTTTATTCTTGTAAAATCTACGAAGGAAAATAAATTTTCATAATTATGACCGTTCTTTTAAAATATTTTCCATCTTGGAATGGTATTGATTTAAATTTTATTATTGTGACTGCTATGATTACAGCTGATAACATTTATGATCACGATAGCAATAATTACTATTTCATGTATTCAAAAATTGTTATCTTTAGATTTATTTCTTTTTAATCTAGTTCTTAGATTAGAGTTTTTGAATAAATAAAAACACACGAGATGGTAACTATCATTATCCCGATCATATATATGTCAGCTGTAATTATAACACTTACAATAATAAAAATTTAGCCAATAGTATTTGAAGATAAAAAATATTAAAAAAGAAGTCTTCACCTGGAGTTGTGCTTTTTTATATCATTTTTACCAATAGTCAATTTATAATGATAAGTATTTAGGCTGCATTCAAAAATGCTCTATCTCTAAATACATAATTAAGAAATGACCTTGTATCTCGTGAACTATTCTCATTTTTAAAGATATAAGCTCACCTGGATGTTACACTCATCAAGACCTTTCATTTAAGTACCCACATCAATTTTTCATATATTTTATATATTTATATATATGTATATATGAAAAATATATCAAAAATTCATATGGGTACTCAAATGAAAGCTCTTGATGAGTGTAACATCGGAATGAGCTTATATTTTTAAAATATATATTATATATATGAATATATGAAAAATATATTAAAAATGCATGTGGGTACTCAAATGAAAGCTCTTGATGAGTGTAACATCGGGATGAGCTTATATCTTCGAAAACGTCCATAGTTAAAAAAGTACAGTGCAATTTAATAAAAATCATTATTTAATAAAGCAAAATTTTATTTATAGTTCAAAAGTTACGGAAGTCACATAGTGACTGCAAGCTTGCTAGTTATAAATATTCATTTTTAATGTGTTTATGTATTTAAATATATTTACAGGGAATTTAATCTCAATCGGATTCGAACTGAAAATACTATGCTCACTATTAAACATCTTTTTCTCCCCTCCGGGCGGAAAGCGTCAATTTTCCGCCCGCTGCTCTAAATGAAAATGCCGCTTTCCGCCTCCGTCGAGGAGAAAAATAGTATTTTCACCACGGGCAGGAAATAAGAAAGCCTCAGATCACATGTTTGTCGACCTCGTCTTCGCCTCGGTCAACAATTACATGTAATCTGAGACATTTCTTATTTTCCTGCCCTAGGTAAGAAATATACTATTCTAAACGACTTTCCAAAGATTGCCTACAGAAGCTAGAAAATCAATTATTTATCAAAAAAGATTAAGTATCAATGAAGTTAAAAATCACTATTGAACATACGTCCAGTTTCATACTAATTAATTAAAAAGCTTCTTCATATGTTATATTAAAGTTCAAAATCGGGTATACATAACGTTGGAATAAGTTGAAAAGTAAAAGTAAAGAAGAGCAGTACTTCTATTCATTCAATTACTCACGTCCCCAAGATAAAATTTACGAGTTGAAAAAGTAAACTGTCGCAGCCATAAAACAGTTACCTATAAAACACCGAATCAAGATGAATAAAGAAAAATGTGAAGATAAAAGCCGCATGAAGTAAGTATGAAGGTTTGTGCGGTAAAAAATGGCAATCAAGTGAGACGTTGAGACGATTTTATGTACATACACTTTTTGGACAAGTCCTGGTTGCTTCTTAATACTATACAGTAGCTCAGTACACAGTAGCTCTAGTTCAGAGGGGTTGTTTCTTTTCATCACGGATAAGAACAACGAAGTGAGATGTATAGAGCAATGTGAAACATCTGTAAATTCGTTTTGGTAAGGCAGTGAAGCCCTTGGGGTAAGCACCATGTGCGAGCACGAGTAGCGTGGGTGAGTATCCATCACATTCTAGGTCTGCTAGTATTTCTAGATACTAGATATAGATATAAGTGTAGATTCAGATGTAGATAGCAATACGAGCAATAGAGTAAGTCTTATAACATCAGACGGAATGTAATAGAGGTCTTGGCGTTCGTCCAAAGAGACGATTCGACGAATCTTGAGGTAAAACCAACTAGATCTCTGGTATACGATTAGCTTGGCAGATCAGACCGGCGAATGAAGGGATAGCACAGACCAAAATGTGTACATAAACGGGGCTTTGTGTGTGCATACACGTGGTTTCAAGATCCGTGCATATACCGGTGGTTGCCTGCAGGCTGCAGCGCTAGACCGGAGACCATATGCAAGAGATGGATTCCTCCGGGAGTTTAATGTACTCGTCCATCCTCCGTCCTTTACCAACGAGCTAGTTCTAGCTAACTGGGACTAGGCTAGGCTGCTGGACTGCCATATCTGGACTTACAACGCGGAACCTTCAACTGTTGGGTTGTCTGGTCTCATGTGTGTCCGCTTCTACATCCTGGATTGTTCGATTAGCTTACAGTACTCCAGGCTACTACCGCCAGCTCCCCTTCGTTTATCCCTCGCTATAACGGCTATTTAGATACGCTGTGATGCACTTAATACGCCCAATGACAAACTTTGGATACACGGCATTGTCATTTAGAGATTACTCTCTGTTTCATGACTGTGATGCGACGCTTTCAGTGTTATCCTAAATCGTCTTAAGGGTTATACGCACGGAAAAAAGTAAACTGTAATGAATAATAGTCGATTTTTAATAAGTAATAATCAATGATCAACGAAAAAATTAACATTTCAAACAGTAAAATCGTGATTTTTATAATCACTTTATAATATTTATCATTTAAATGCTACAATTTATTATTTATATGGAAGAAAATACTATTTCAAACAGTAATATTTGCTATGTCAAAGTCGAAAATCTTAAAGTATAATAATTATGAATTTTGATTTTGATATTTATCATTTCGTACCCAAAAAATGATCGCATGATATTTAAAAAATATAAACTACAGTTACTAAATTTATATACAAGCATCGTCAATATTTACAAAGTACAATGGTAAATTTTAAGGCAACGCTAAAAATCAAACTATAATTATTGATTTGCTTGAACTGATAAATTATATATTTTAAGAGTAGAATTTTTACTGTTTCAAATGTTAAATTCTCCGAGTGTGAGACCTTCCACTTCTCTTCAAAGTATAGACTATACATTGAAACGGCAATTTTTACTGATTGAAACTGTAATTTTTTAAGATGAGAGAGTCGTTATTTACTATAGTGACAGCTACTAATCACATTTTCGATATTAAATTATAAATAGTGGCTTTTACACTTTCTAAATTGTTTTGAACACGGAAAAAAGTAAACTGTAATAAATAATAGTCGATTTATAATAAGTAATGATCAACTGGAAAAAATGATCATTTCAAACAGTAAACTCGTGATTTTAACAATCACTTTATAATATTTATCATTTAAATGCTACAATTTATTATTTACATGAAAGAAAATACTATTTCAAACAGTAATATTTGCTATGTCAAAGTCCGGAATGTTAAAGTATAATAATTAAGAATTTTGACTTTGATATTTATCATTTCGTACATAAAAAATGATCGCATGATATGTCAAAAATATAAACTACAGTTACTAAATTTCTATACAAGCATCGTCAATATTTACAAAGTAAAATGGTAAATTTTAAACGCAAAGCTAAAAATCAAACTATAATTATTGATTTGCTTGGACTAGTAAAATATATATTTTAAGAGTAGAATAGTTTATGTTTCAAATGTTAAATTCTCCGAGTGTGAGACCTTCCCCTTCTCCTCATAGTATAGACTATATATGATAACGGCAATTTTTACTGTTTAAAACTGTAATTTTTTAAGATGAAAGAGTCATTATTTACTATAGTGACAACTAATCACATTTTCGATATTAAATTATAAATAGTGGCTTTTACACTTTCTACATTAAGTTTTGTAATATTTACATTTGTACCACCCCGATGTCCGCTGTTCTATTTGAAACTATAAAAATTAACCGGAATCCAAGTGAATTTTGCAGTTTACTTTTTTCCGTGTAAATCTAACTGATTTTTAAATTGACTATCTTCTAATTCTTATATATTTATATTTTAGAGATTTATCAGATATATTTTGCCGACTTATAAAAAGCATGCATATAATTTTAAGTACACTTTAGAACTACGCCTTTTTCATGAAGGTCAATAAATAAAGCAATAAAATTAAGCAATAGTAATGCACAAATGTTATGGATTAACGCCGTCTGTTAGGATATCAGCAGAATCCTTTTGAAACAGTAGTATAGCACTAGTAGTAGATATACAACAGGAAGGTCGAGGAGATAGAGATAGTTAAAATGGTGAGAATTGTTTGTGCAGATAATTCGAGTCAGCATAGAGTAGACTCGGGTTAGCAAACTATCATAAATTTACGAAACACCAAGCTTACGCCACTATTTCCGCTGTGGTTGCAGAGAATTCACCTACGGTACAGCAGCACAAGGGAAACCTGGTCCAACCTTTGCTCTAGTCTAATCTGTACTGCAGGTATAGCACGACAAACGAGAAATCTACCTCGAGATATGCTCTAAATCTCCCTTATGCTTATGCTTATGCTTATGCTTCTACTTGTACTACGGCTCTCTCACGGTTTAAATGCTAATAGAATTTTACTAATTGCACCAATTTATTTTATTTAAAAGTCTGAAATTATCTAATTAATTAAATAACAGTTCTACTTTATCATTTTCACGCACTTTTTTGTGCTACGCTATTATTTGTTACACCCAAGAAATCTTTTTAGTTTCAGAATTCATTATGAGTATGAAAATACTCATTCCCATTTACTCTATATACCTCGGAAATCAAATACCCAGACTTCAAAAGTGGTAACTTTTCAACAGAGTTTAAAAGGTATCACGTACTTTGTTAATTTTGCTAAAATTGTGGAACATGGAGTAATCATTAAATACCTAGTATTGAATTTTGTGCTATTTGAATGTATAACAAATAAATTAAATGTTTGAAGTTTATTGATTTCCAAAAAGAAATTGAATACTTAGCACTTGGTTGTAAAACGAATATTAAATAACGCACCCTTCATTTTAACAAAAAGTTTCGGTCTACATTATTAACTGCAGTTTTAGTTATTATTATTATAGACTTACTTCACATGGATTACTTCATTATAAAACATTTTTATTATGGTTCGCAGAATTCAAAGTTGCAATTGAAGGCTTCTGTGGTAAGTTTGAAAATAAAATGAAATTTTTTAATCAAGAAATGACACATATTGTTCTTTATTTTTTCTGCTCTAAATTAATTTCTCAAAAGTTTGGAAAATCCAAAAGTGCACGCCTCATAATCTCATTTTTCATAATAAAATTGATTAAAATAAAATATAAAAAGCAAAATAATAAAAAACAGAAAACTCTGCTATGGTTTAGTGGCGCCATTATTTTGAGGTGAGGAAAAAAATACTAAAAATGTATTATCTATACATTTTATTATAGTATTTTTTTCCTCTGTAAATCTATCTGATTTACAAAAAAATACAGTCATATATTAGTTTTTTATAAATAATAATTTAACGACAGTGTATTGAACGGTCATATTAATTGAGAAAGTCCTTAGTGTGTTACTTTAGATAAAAAAAAAAAATTATTCCGGTACGATGATTTTTTCGAGCGATTTCCCTGCCACATACACCAATCCATAAACACAGACACCCGGACGTCCAGAAAAGATTATTTTTAATGTTAGTATTTACTATGTTAAACAAAATAATTGTTATTGAAATATATTTTATGTGCCTGACAAATTATTTGACTTGATATTAGTACACTCAGATTAACCTGTAAGTGCGATATAAATAAAAAAAAATCAATTTCAGTTTCGAGAAAACTGCTTTTTTTAAAATGTCGAGAGTAGAGCACTACCTCAACGCTTCGCTTATGAGGCGTGCAATAATTTATTTACTGAAAATTCTCAAGAATCAATGAAAGGTAAAATTTGATGATCTTCTTATCACCAAAAAATATTATATCAGTCGCCAAAGTAAACGAAATTATTGAAAATAAACTCTGTTGTTGAAGACAACAATATTAATCCAAAAGATAATTCACTCTGAGAATGTACGATGATCCATCCAAGGGACTATGTTTCTGAGAATTATAATAAGCACACACTCTCATATGTGTTCAATATTTACATAGGATAAGTACATTGCGGACATAATATAAAGGAGGTAGAATGTGTAGGAAAATTGTGTCAGAGGTATAAGATAATAGCTCGAGGATCTGTTTAGGGGAGCGGAGACACTTTCAGCAAATATATGTCGAGGGACCCTGGTGGTAAGTTTTCGGTAGGTAAACAGAAAATAATTTAATAAATAAATATAAGCGCACCCTGAGTTAATTTTACACTATCCGTGTAATTTAGACCGACCCTTAAAGTATATTTAGTTCAATGATTTCTAACTTGACCTTTCAATCGTTTTAGCGTTGCAATAATTGAAAAATTAAAAAATCCACGCCTCAAAAGTCATTTTTAGATGAAGAAATTTCAGTGATAAGTATTTAATAGAAAAATCTATATTATTATTATTAATTGTTGAGTGTTATTGATAATAAATAAAGTTGTAGTTAATAAAGAGGAATCAAATGATATAAATCAATAACAGCTTTGAGAATTATTAAATATAAAGAAATTTAAGTAATGAAAAACGGAAGAAGTAATAAAGAAGTGAGGGTGGTTTTAAAAATGAATAATAAGAGAAAAAAAAATAATAATAATAATAATAGCAGAAATAGTAAGAAGAAGGTGACGCATAAAAGTGGAGCAGCGGGTGAAGTAAAATGAACCATTTCTCAAAGAAGGAACAACGTTAGCGAAAGGTAAAGTATAATGAATAAAAAGCAAAGAGCGTGGAGCTGAAAAAAAAATCGAGGATAAGAAAAGACGGAAAAGGAGGACGGCAAAAAAGAAGGGAAAAACAAACGTTGATGAGATGTATAAAAATGACCGAGTGTGCATATAATACTTGTATTTATGCTGAGAATTTCTTATTATCTTTCTTTAATATTTTATTATACGAGTCAATCTTATTTTTTATTATGAAAAATTCTAGTTCTGAAAGGTAAAGCTATTTACATTTACAAATATGTTACTATTGTTATTATTATTAAATTATTAGAAAGAGCGGTGATTAAAACGGCTATTGTAGATGTAGCTATAGTAAATAATAAAAGAGATAGCAGTCAGTTCTCATAAAGAAAACCAACAATGAACTATTTATAGAGCTTAACAAAAGTTTGGATGAGAATTTACCCTTGTGCTTAAATCGTACTACCGACGGGTTTATTCAGTGATGAAGAAAAACGAATTATTTTTTTAGTGTATTGGGTGTAGAGCCGGCGATCCTCTACTGGAAAGTTTGGTACTGGTGTAAGTAAAATATGTTTACGTTCGAAGCGTTATATTTGAGTACAAATACAAGCGAAGCGAATAGAAGCTAAATAAAAGCGAGGGCGAATCTTACAATAGTCGGATCCAACAATTTCACTGGATCAGATAAAATGAAAATAAGAGGGCAGGAAAATTATTTGCCGAGTAATTCAACACATCATTAAACACGACTTTTTTTGCTAGTGATATTTTTTATATTAATTAATCGAATTAATTTGCAAAGCTACCCACATAAATAAAATATAATTCGAAATATATAAAAAATATATTTTAAATATATTAAAAATATATAAATATATAAAAAATATGTATAGTAAATTTGAAATATATAAAATATATATGAAAATCGGTCAAAAATTAGTTATTAAAAATATATTTACCATACATAATTTATATATACTAGAAAATCGAACGCGCTTTGCGCGTTTTCGTCGAAATGTTTATTATCGAAAATTTAATTAATTAATATTTTTACAAATTCAACTCATTATTATTTAACCGTAGCTATAGTAACCGTTGCTATGGTAAATGTCATAGTAACCGTTGTCATGGTGACAATTGTTATGGTAACTGTTGCTATGGTAATCGTTACCATAGCAACGGCTACTATGACAATGGCTACCATAGTAACCGTTGCTATGATAACCGTTGTCATAGTAATCGTTGCTATGATAACCATAGTCATGGTAATCGTTGCTATGGTAATTATTGCCAAAGTGGTCATTATAGCAACGAAAAGCGACAGCAATGAAAACGGCACATCAACTTTTTAATATAGGATGCCACAGTAACCGTTGCTATGGTAAATGTTGTCATAGTAACTGTTACTATGGTGACAGTTGTTATGGTAACCGTTGCTATAGTAACCATTGTCATAAAAACCGTTGCTATGGTAATTATTGCCAAAGTGGTCACCATAGCAACGAAAAGCAATAACAATGAGAACGTCACATCAACTTTTTAATAAAGGATTCATATATTTTTTATAGATATTTAATATATTCAAAATATATTTTTTATGTATTTCAACATATATTTTTTTTATATTTTTTTTCATGGGGGTAAGATTAATATCTAGAAAATTCTTCAGCTGAAAAATTAATCATTTTAAAACGCAATATTCACTAATCGATTAAAAATAAATAATTTTAACCACCGCACGGCAACACCGCGGAATGTCGGTCAGACGATGCGTTCATTCCAGCGAGGCTTTTTTCTCAGGACATTAAAATAGATAGATAATAAAAAAAAATTATATTTTATTTAACCGGTTTTATTTTTGTCCAAGTGTTTTTTTTTTTTTTTTTAAGCTTTTTACGGTCTTCTTTTTTAATAATTCAATGTGTAGAGTGTACAGGGTATAGCGTTCGCTACTTTCAGAAGGCTGAAATTGAGTTGGCTGAGGTATTACTGCTTTATGCAAATTTCATTCCAATTCCTGTCGCAGTACACGGAGATAAGGTTTTACAACGACGAATACGCGAATCGATAAACTGAAGAGAACATATACCGTGTCGGCTCCTAGCTCAACTCCATCGATTCATATTATTTTATTTTTCCTTCTCTCATTTCGTACCCCACAATAAAACTTTATCCTATTCCTTTTACACCTTAGAAACATTGCACATCGCTAATTCGATTATTAGACCCGAGATTACCATATCAAGCCGCGTTAATTAATAGAGTGTGATCTTTTAACTTTCAATTCTCCATAATACACGCTTGTAATTCAAGCGGACGTGATAATTGTACTCCTTTCGCCTTTCAAGGCATGTGTCATGTTTTGCTATAGAGATTAAATTAAGAAAACTTGTATTTATTAATTTTTTATTAGATAATATTTTTATTATTAAAACAGAATCTAATGTAATTAATAACTACTAGCAACCTTGCAGTCACTATGTGACTGCCGTGACTTAGCAACTATAAATAAATAAAATTTTGCTTTATTAAATAATGACTTGTTAAATTGTACTGTACCTTTTTAATTATTGACGTTTTTAAAGATATAAGCTCATCCTGATGTTACACTCATCAAGAGCTTTCATTTGAGTACCCACATCAATTTTTCATTTATTTTTCATATATACATATATATATAATATATATAAATATATGAAAAATTGATGTGGGTACTCAAATGAAAGGTGTTGATAAGTGTAACATCGGGATGAGCTTATATCTTTAAAAATGTCAATAGTTCACAAGATACAAAGTCATTTCTTAATTATTGACATTTTTAAAGATATAAGCTCATCCCAATGTTACACTCATCAAGAGCTTTTATTTGAGTACCCACATGGCATTTTTTATTTATTTTATATATATGGTATTTGTGAAATATATAAAATATATGAAAAATTGATGTGGGTACTCAAATGAAAGGTCTTGATGAGTGTAACATCGGTATGAGCTTATATCTTTAAAAATGTAAATAGTTCACAAAATACAAGGTCACTTCTTAATTATTGACATTTTTAAAAATATAAGCTCATCCCAATGTTACACTCATCAAGAGCTTTTATTTGAGTACCCACATGGCATTTTTTATTTATTTTATATACATGGTAATTGTGAAATATATAAATATATAAAATATATGAAAAATTGATGTGGGTACTCAAATGAAAGGTCTTGATAAGTGTAACGGCGGGATGAGCTTATCTCTTTGAAAATGTCAATAGTTCACAAGATACAAGGTCATTTCTTCATTATCTATCTAGGGATAGAACATTTTCGGATGAATGAAGTAAATTTTTTTAAATAATTTTCCAACATCAAAGAAAAACTAATTAAAATTTTGATTTAGTTTAGAACTATAATCAAAATCAGTATTTTTGTTAAAGTTCAAACATAACGTGCACTAAGCAAGCGAAATACTTCTCTATAGTTTCTAAAATACAACTCTCATTACAGCATAATATGCTCAAAAATTCATGAAGCAAGACTCATGGTAGGGTAATCTAGAAAACTTTATTCCACGTTCCTCATCTTGGCTGTGACATTTCCAACTCACATACACCCGCTACACGTATATTTACTTATATATATAATTCATTTGCACACACCTATATCTCATGAGCTTAATTAAACGTATGAATAATGAGTCCCTTCAAGCTCGTTTCGGGAAGAGAATAAAAAGGAGGTTTATCCAGACTTGGTAGGTATTATGTCTTTATGGAGACAAATTTGAACGTAAATATTAATGTTAATCTACAGGTAAACAGAATATGGCCGTGTGTTTATCAAAATTTTGCGGTGTATGCTTTTGAGTATGATTATAGACCATACATGAATAATAATAATGATGATGATGATGATCTGCGGAATATATATTGAACATCCGCTAAAAAATCGTCTAAACATTTTGAGGCAACAGAAGCTTTGACGTGTACAACTACCGCAACGCGTTACTTGACATACTAAAGATCGATTGAGCACATGACTTCTAAAGTGGCCGTATGTAAATACTGCGGTCGATTTAGGTCTGACTAAACACACATCATTACTACTGAGTAGTTACCTTTCGTTATTTATTATTTGGCGAGTGATTAATTCATTAAATTTGTCTATCTGTGGAAAAATTGATACTGTAAAAAATTATAAGTAAATTTTCAATCCCATCTCTCGGAGTTACGAAGTGAAGAAAATTTCAATCCGAAAAATAATTTATCTTGAGCTTTAATTCTTAAATATTAATTATAAATTTTTTCAAAAACTTCAAGTAAAAACTAATAAATAACTAACGTTACTACGTTTAATTGAATGGTATTAATTAGTTTAGTAATTCTGAAATTAACTGACATGTGGCAATTTTTAGAAATTTATCTGAAAATGATACTTGTAGAAATCCAAAAGTGCACGCCTCATAATTTCATTTTCCATAATAAAATTGATTAAAATAAAATACAAAAAATACTTTTAAATCTTTCGCGCCATTGTCCACCCAGAAAAGAAAGGTACTGTGCATGTATTGTAAACGAACCTTATTTACATAGATATAGATATAGAAACAGTTAGTGGATTTTCAGTTTATTGCTAATTATAATTAAACTACATTGAATTAGACCGTGATCTTCGAAAGGACTTAGTTTTAAATCATACTGAAGCGTATAAAAAATAAATGGACTTGATCAGTTAAGTTTTTCGGCAGTTATCGTGACCACGCCAGTTTTCATACATACATTTGACAGCCTGACGTCCACGGAATAATTTTTTAAACATTTTTTTTATTTATTTAAAAAGCAAAATGTCTTTTAAAAATGTCATAAGTGTTGAAACTTGGGTTTTTCCATGACATTTAGGCGTAAATATTGTTCGACCAGGGCGATAGAAAATAAATAGAGACAATTTTAGTTCAAGAAATCGCTTGATTTTTGTAAGGCGAGTGTAGAGCACAACCTCATCCGCTTCGCTTATGAGGCCTGCAATAATGATACAAGTTTTTTTCAAAATTTCAAAATTTATTTGTTATATGGATCATAAACAATGATTTTATTTTATTTTTAACATGATAAATACTTCACAAAATCGATTGTAATGTAGAACTATGCAGGCTGTAATACTATTGACCAGATCGAGTTATTGAGGCACGGTTATCTTTGAGGAATTCCAACTAACAATGTATAAGAAAAGGGAAGGGTTGAAATCAAAGTTACAGGATACTTGAATGATACAGTTTAAAACGCAAACTGCCCTCAAACAGCTCGCTCAACGCCAATCACACACACAACTTGTGTTGTTTAACCTCATTCAATCAGACTGCTACTATACCTAGTTGTTTTAATGATTTCATTTGAACTACAGTGATTTGGTATGTTATTGAATAGTTATTACTTTCCAAACAAAGTTACATAGTTCATGTGAAATGTAATTCAAATATTATTCTGTGATATTATAGCAACACATAAACGAGAAACAGTGCACTTTAATCAAAACCAAAGCTATTTCATAGCTTCTAATTTTGCTGAAAATTCAATTTATATCATATTAAGTAATATTCGATCTATTTCTCTGAATCTATCTATATATAATCTATCTATATGTAATCTATCGATATTACTAAAAGAATAAGTAAAATTTTGTAGCCAGTGTATTTATATGATAAAATGGGTTTCTATGGTTAAATTTGATATCGTTGGAAAAGTCTTGACTTGGAATTGTGCCTTTTCATAGTTTCATATCATTCTCATCAATAGTCAATTTATGATGATAAGTATTTAGGCTGCAATCGAAAATGCTCTATCTCTAGATACATAATTAAGAAATGACCTTGTATTTCGTAAACTATTGTCATTTTTAAAGATATAAGCTCATCCCGATGTTACACTCGTCAAGACCTTTCATTTGAGTACCCACATCAATTTTTCATATATTTATATATATTATATATATATGTATATATAAAAAATATATGAACAATTGATGTGGGTACTTAAATGAAAGGTCTTGATGAGTGTAACATCGGGATGAGCTTATATCTTTAAAAACATCAATAGTTAAAACGTACAGTGCAATTTAACAAAAGTAATTATTTAATAAAGCAAAATTTTATTTATTTATAGTTCACAAGCCACGGCAGTAGCATAGTGACTGCAAGGTTGCTAGTAAACATTAAAGAAAATAATCGAACTTCAATTATTAATTTTTGTTCAGTGAATTTTTATAAAGATTATCGAAAGATATATTCAAATTTATCCGTCGTTGGTTTTAACATAAATCATTCGCTTAATGATTTTAAATTCTACTTAATATCGATATCGGTTGACTTGCAATGTTTTTTTAAGACAAGGTTGTTGCTGTAGTTTGAATTATTATGTAAATTAAATTTATATTGCATTCCAAATACCAAAATGAAGTATAAAAACTTTTTTTGCCAATCGCTCTACAAATATATTCTAAGATTAAAAATAAAAATTAAAAAATTAATTGATTTAAAGCCATAAATTACAGGCGTAAAAATTTTTTTTGCTATCTAATTTTGTATTGAATTTTGATTAAATTGAATTTTGTCAATGAATATATTTCACTCACACGTACTTGAGGGTTATACATAACCCTTCAAACTCTACCCTGAGTCAGAGAATCCATATTTTTTTTTGTGCGTCTTACAAAATTCGTTTAACATTAAATTCAAACTACTAGAATATAATAAACCATATTTTACCCAGGCATGTTTTTTGACATTATCCATTTTCATCAGATAAATTTTAAATTTGTTTTTTCCTACGCTCTTGTCATTTTTTACTTTTTTATCTATAATAAAATCAGATTACTCCAACACCGAGTAAATCTATTACTATCCACGCGTTAGATATTTTCATGCTCACGAATGAAATAAAAAAAAAATTTCTAAACGCTGAAATATATATAATATTTTAAAAATGTCAATAGTGATAAATTTGTTACACTGAAAATTCAGCTTGAGAGTAATTGTTTTTTTTTTTTTGTTTATATCCAAGTCCTTTTTTTTTAAGTACGCGATAAAAGTACCGTTAAAGAGATTGTCAAATACACCCGTCTATAATACAATTTCTATTAAAATTTATTTTCAATTTAAATTTAAATTATTCTTACTGAAGCAAATGGTCATAAATTCAATTTATATTATATTATGCCGTAATCAATTAATATCAATTAAAAATAAATTATCAGTTATTGTTCAATAATTATCATTTGTATAATAATGCATTTTTTTTACATCCAATTTTTTTTTATTTATTAATGTACAAAAAAAATAGATCCAATTAATTATTTTTTTTTTTTTATCACAATTTCATTTAACTTTACTCATAATTAATTATAATTTCCTCTCTTTTTTTTTAATAATAATTTTCATTGCTTTTAAAATTTAATATGAATATTAAAAAAGTTATAAAATTTCAGTAAATATAAATAAATTTTAAAATTAATGTAAAAAAATTTTGAAATAAATATAAAAAAATTTTGAAATAAATATAAATAAATTTTAAAATAAATATATTAAATAAAATTAAAAAGAAAATTGTTTAAAAATCATCAAAAATAATTAAAATTTTTATGGTAAAAATTCAATAAATTATTAAAAATGATGTTAATTTATCATAAAAAATAAATTTATATCAAACGGCATAAATCAAGTAAAATTTAAAAAAAAAATCTTACTGTCGAGTTACTCTCAGGAAGTTGATTTGATCTCTTCCCGTAATAGCATTCAAAAATAAAAATAAGGAATTCTTAAATGAAAAAAATTAGCAATTCTTTTGTAATGCAAATTTACGAAATAATTTAAAAAGCGATGTACAAAGACTGTTTTAGAAGCTATGAAGCGTTAAAGAAAAATGAAAAAAAGAACCACAAGTATTATGAGAATTATAAGAAAAATAATATAATAAGAAAGAAAGTCATCTTTTCTCGCCCTCAGCTTTTCTGCTCAACTCTATTTTTTATTGTTCTTTTTCTTCATTCATACTCCCAGCGTCTTTCCCATGTAATCGCCGTCTTTTCGCCATACCTAACTTGCTTTTGTCTCTTAAATTCTCTTCTTTTTTTAATACTGCTGTATCACTATATTACACATATATATTTTCGAACCGAAAGTTAATTTTCTTCTTATGAACGTAACAGTTTTTATTTTTCCTTCGAGCTAAATTTTTTATCTTCTCTTATTATTATCAGAATAAGTACGGTAATTATTTTCAGTATTGACTTTTCTAGTTGAAAAAACGCTCCTAGACGCTTGATTTATTGGCAAAAGAAACGTTTCATTACATAAAAGCTTTATTCATATAATTTATGTTTCCGTTTTATTTATTTAGTTATTTATTTATATATTTAAACCACGAAAGTTTTTTCCAGCGCTCGACATTTTATAGGCCGCGATATCCTACAGTCTCATAATTTAACTTCCATATCCTCACTTATCTATATTTTATACGATAAACAGTCGGCTGAAAAAAGCTGACGATGGAGAATATTGCCTTATCCCCTTTTGAGTTAAGTTTCTGGCAGCATTAACCGTTACATTTTACATTTTACCTTGCCACTTTCAATGATATTGAAATCTTATGAGAAAATTTTATTTTAAAGTAATATTATAAGCTACTTTGAAGGTAAGAACACTCGAAACTAACTTCACCTTTGCCTATTCTATTATATTTTATTTTTTAAAAAAACCCATTCGGCATCTCAAATAGAAGTGAACTTCTCAATGCCAAATTTAAAATTTACGCGCAGTAAACTTCTAAGTAGTACTACCGGTTTTATAGAATTAACCTTTAGAATTTGATGAAACTTGGCATATATAGATACATAATAATATCTCAATCAACCACTTAAATTTTTGGAGGTCTACTAAATATTAATATTTACATTTTTTTCCTTTTACCATTGACCCTTATGGAAAATCACAGACTTTATTTTATTTCACAAAACTGGACGTTCAGATTCTTATAAAAATTAAGACAATGAGAAAAAATAACATCTAAAATATATTTAATAATAATTAGTATGATTACAGAGAATATAAGAATATTTATTAATAAAAAACATTCAAAATTTATCTCTGTTTCTCTTTCTCTAACGTGATTTAGTACAGCGAAATCTACTACATTAATCAAATAAGGTTAGATCTTAGAATTTGACTCTTGTGATAACGTTAGTCCTTTAAATTAAAATACATGAAAGTCTTGAAGTTAGTCAAAGGTCGAAACTTGCAAAAAACAGGTCACGATTCATTATTGGTTAAAATTTAGGCGCGCGCGTAGCGCGCTATTCAAATTTCTAGTACTACCTTAAATTACACAGAAAAAAAAATGCAACATTTAAAAAATTTAACACTGAGTTATTTTTATGGTCCAAGTTCCTGATAATTTTCATTATTATTTATAAATTATGGGTGATAACAGAAGTCATAATCAGAAAAAAAAATGTTCTTGAATCAAGTATATAATTTTGAAGAACTTAATATTCTTGATTTGAGTAGAAAAATTCTTGATTTAAGGAAATTCTACTTGATTCAAGAATTTTTCCTCTTGATTCAAGACAATTACCCTCTTTAAAATTATATTCTTGGTTCAAGAATTTTTCTCTTGAATCAAGTTAATTTTTTTTTCAGTGTACTCGTGAAAAGACTTTCATATGTAACCATATTAGGAACTTTTATATCTCTTATAGATTGTCTGAATATTTGTTTACATAGTCTATATCGACGGTCTAATTAGCAATTGGTCTAACTCCTCATTTTTTAGAGGATGATTTTTTAACATTTTGATGTAGCAATAGTCCGATGACAAATTATTTGGATGATCCAAACAAAAAAATCAGATATTAAATGGTTTTTTAAAGTGATAATAAATTTTGAACTAATTGTTTTTTCGTACAAACGGATGATTCTCTAAAATGGAGTTAGACAATTTGCTAATTAGAACATCGATGTGTTCATAAATCACCTGATATGACAATTAGCCATGTACAGACATATACCACACATAATTTTTTGACCAAAGATAGTTTTGAAAATTTCCGATAGGTGGCGCATGACCACTGAATCTTCTCCTTACAAGAAAATTAAATTCAAAAATAAAAATATTTTGCTGAAAAAAAATTTCATTTTACCCAAAATAATTATTATCTCTATAAATATGTTCTTGAATCAAGAAAATTTTATTCTCTTCTCAAGAATTAATTTTCTCTGTTTGCCAAGTTTCATCAAGAGCCAGTTTCTCAATCTTGAATAAAATTTTATTCAATTAATGCTAAAATATATCTGTATATTTTAGGTATATAGACATACTGACAATAATAATTTTATCGTAGATAAAATTTCATTTCAAATTGAAGAACTGTCGGCACTATGGTGATAAAAAATTTATAGTTACTTTCTACTCACAAAATGAAAAATATTTCGTCATAGTACCATAGAGCACATTTTAAAAATTATACCGCAAATAACCTGAACAAGTTTTGCTAAGAAGCTTTAAGACTCCCTTGCAATATTTATCTAAAGATTAAATTTAATAATATTTCTTCGAAAGGAATTGGATAGAGAAAAATATCTCCTTTTAAATCCAATCGATTCCGAGTATTCTGAAGATTATGTTCAAAGTTATTTACATCTGTTATTACATTTTTCGCTCAACTTTCTCGATGTTACTCAAATTTCAGATTCTTTTCAATTATTTCATAAAACTCTATCTATATTCCATCAGAATTAGTATTAAATATAATTAAAAAAATTTTTTTCAACTATGAAATCGTACTTGAAACTTTCACTATAAAAAAAGTTCCGTAAAAATTTCTTTTATTATTAAAAATAGTAATAATTTTGAGAACCACAATAAAAAACAAAAAAAGTAACACTATAAAATAAATAAAATAAGTGAAAAAAGTGTGAACAAATGATATTAGCCCGTTGTCTTATTGTTGTGAAGTCATCCGTTGGAGGAGCCAAGAGAACTTGACACTCTACGTGCCGTAACCGAGGAAACGAAGCCTCGCGTCTGTTTGTCTCAATCGTTTTTCTTTCTTTTATCCGCTATTCTCTTCTTCCTCTAAATTTTTTGTTATTTTCTATTTGTTCCGACTCTTATTACTTAAGAGAATGTGAAAAGGGAGATAAATATTGCCGTGAGGAAAAGGAAAAGCTTGGATACTATGCTGGAAGAGCAAGAGCAAAAGCAAGCACAGATAACGCTGAAAAAAACCATTAGAGGGATCTACCTCGAAGACCCTTGAAGCCGGATACTTTCTGTCCATCCTGGAAACACGATCTCAGTTCTCCACGGATTTACGAATAACATGTCTTTTGAATTGCACTCGATAAGTAGCTTTTGTTATGTCTTTTGTAGCTTGGAAAAATTTTTTTTTATATTACTTAATCCATTTAAGTTATTCTAAAGATTTTTTTATTGATATAATTTTACGATTCATTAGATAATATTAAAGTATAAAAGCATTTTATAAAGATCTTTGAATTTTTTGCTCTTAATCTGAAGAAGTTGCGATTTTTAAGATTCTTAAGTTGTTCTAAAAAAAAAGTTTTACGGAAAAAAAAACTAAAAAAAATTGTCACGTACAAAAGTGTTTGTCAGAACATTCAGCAGAATCAACGACATACTTTCATTTCATTTCATTTATTTTATTTGGGACAAAGTTGATTCTACTTTTGAGTGAATAAAGTGTAAAAGGAGACGCCCGAGAATGGATAATAATGCTTTCGAGTAATCAAGAGAAGTGTAAAATGAATATTTTATGCCATCTTTCAAAAACATTATTTTCTTACTTTTATTGTGGTTCATTTTAAGAATTCATATATACTTACTTACAATGATTACTTTAAAGCACTTTGAATTACAAACATATTTTTGAATTTATGTAGTTTAGTCAATACTTAATGAATTGATATTCGTATAAGAAAAATACCAAAATTTAATCCCGGTTAAAATTTTCAATTGTTTTGATCGATATTATTCAATTTATAAATTGAATTTTTTAATTTTTTTTTATCAATAATTTTTTAGTTACTATTTAAATTTATTTGTATTGTCCTATTTAATATTGGTATAAGTGTATTTTGCGAGGTTATATTGATCAATCGAAGCAATTAAAGATAAAAATATCGATCAAAACAATTAAAAATTGTCCTGTAGGTTCATTATTTTGACTCGGGAAAATACGTAAAATTTGAAAAATTTCGATAAAAACTTAAACAAAGTTTACATTTTTAAAATTTCTAAAAAAATATAAAACACAATTATATGGAAAATATGCCACTAAATAAATTCCAAATACTTTTATGTCCCAACTTTTTTTTTTTATCGTTACTCAGATATTCAATGGAATGCATGTTACGAATTACCTATAAAAAGCTCGTCAAATTTCTTGTCAAAGTTCATGATTGTCGTAAGAATTTTTGCATGTCAGGAATTTACGATAGGATTTTTATGTCCCTACAGAATCGAAAAAATAAACGCTATTCCGTGAGATAAAGTCTTTCATCATAAAAATTAAATTTTCAATAAGGTTTTATATTCAAGGTTCTATATAATTTTTTGATTGCACTCAAGTATACGACCTAATGTCTTTTAAACTGCATAAATATTAATAAAAATCTTGTATGAAGTAACTTTGAAGCTTTTTTATAAAACTATCTTACTTTTATTTCTATATTAATAATTTAAGCCAATTGCAGATCATATTGGATGTATATATCCTTCATATTAGCGATTTCATGGAAATATAAACCCGATCTGTTTTTCAACGAGTATATTTTTTTTAATGATCGCCATTTTGCGATACGAGCATCAAAATACTGTATACGTTCTTCATATATAAGATTCACTGGCATAATATAACGGAACAATTACGACATAATGATAACTAATACACACGCAGAATAGTATATTACACACCTAGGGAAGTAAAGTAAGAAATGTCTCAGATCACATGTAATTGTCGGCCGAGGCGAAGCCGAGGTTGACAAACATGTGATCTGAGGCTTTCTTATTTACTTCCCGTGGAGTGTATACTATTTTTTTGCTCGACGAAGGCGGAAAGCGGCAACTTTGTTTAGCGCAGCGGGACGAAAGTTGCCACTTTCCGCCCGGAGGGCAAAAAAAAAATTTTGTTAAAATAACCTAAGATATATTCTAGTAACAAATGCATTTGTTAACATAGGGATAACAAATTATATGTTGAAATAACAAAATTTAGGTTATAGCAAGTTATTGATTTGTTATAACAACAAAACAATTTGGTTACTATAGCAAAATCTTTAAGTAGATTCGCCAAAATAATTTGGTTGGTATAAAAATTTTTTTGTTGAAACAGCAAAATTATTCTATTAAAATAACAAATAAATGTTACATTAAATTTTATAAGAATCCATAATTTAAAAATATGATATAATCAGTGATATCTGATTTGGAAAATATTTTAGCAACAAATTAGTTTTGTTATTGCAATAAAATTATTTCGTTAGGACAATATTGTTAACAAATTGATTTGGTCATTTAACAGACTGGTTTGTCAGTACAACTTGAAACATTTTGTTAATGCGATTAATGGGATTGTTACTATAACTAAACTCATTTGTTACCAGAACATATTTTTCAGTTATCCCGTCTTTTGTTATTTCAACAAAATCATTTTTATACGTGCATGTATACTACAACAACAGTTTCCATAATCTCATCATCATCATCATATAAGAACCATTCTATTCGAATGTTACATCGGTACAGAATTTCATCCATAATGCATGAAAATGGTTATCGCACAATGAATAGTCTTTTTTCAGAAGGATATTTTAAAAACATTGTTTTCATGCATAATGCAAATCATTTCATTAGATAATCTATTCACTTCTTAAATTTTCTCTTCTCTGTGTATCTTTATTTTTAGATAATAGCTTTTCAGAATTTATTTCATTAGAACGGCAATGTGAGTAAAAAATTTAAATTATTGGACATGTTTTTCTTTACAAGAAAACATTTTTTTTTTTTATTGTTAAAATTCAAATTATTAATTTTTTTAAATTATAATAATAATACACGGTAAAAAAAAATTAGCAGAGTAAATTCGAAATGGATTTAATCCCTCTAAAGTGAAATTTACACTATAAATAAAAAAAAAATTCATGATACTTTAAAATAAGTAAATATCTAATATAATCGATTATTAAAACTAAAAAGTGATAATATGTGTAATATACATACTTAATATAATATATATCTTTCTATTCTCATTCCCGCAGAAATAACAAAGCAAAACTATGCAAATATAATTACGTAACTGCCCATTGTTAACTGCTAACATATTTTAAGCTCGAGTAAGTAAGGTCATAGAGTGTTGTTATCAAAAGCGTTACTGGAATTGGGGACGTAATGATTCTCAACTTTGTTACGGGATGAATGGAAAAGTTTCGGATCCTAAACTTTGTTACAACCACAACAACTTTATAGCTGTGGATATAATACTCCTTTTTATTACTTTGCATTCATTAGTTTTTAAAATTTAGTGGCTGTGGTTATTGTGCTTTTGATGCTAAATTCAATTATCTTCAATTTTATACAATAATAAATACAAGCACCAAATTCATAAAAAAATATTTGCTGTATGAAAAGTGATTGATTATAAAAATTATTAAAAAGGCAACTGAGCAGATATAAATTGAACATCTGTACATGTACATTCACGTTCGAATAAATGTCGGACGATACTGGCGTAACCAAAAGAGCGGTAAATAAATTTTTCACACTTTTAACACGAATCATAGAGTGTACTCCAATTTCACTAAAAAATTTTATCTGAGCCACTCACTACACTCATGGCAAATTGTATCGAGCATTAGCACTTGGAATGAGATTGAAAGCTGGATATCACAAAAAAAATATCCGTCCCAACAATAACTGATACAATTTTAACTTCGATATTCATGTAAAAATATAAAAATCATTTTTTATTATATTTATTTCTTTGATGTTCGTTGGCTCGTTTATGCGGGTGAATTTTTCTAGTATCGATCCTCTAGCTGTGAACCGCCTAAAAGTCGATAAGTGGCACAAAATTAAGTTACAATTTTTTACTATTTTAAAATTGAAAATATGCGGTGAAAGATAATGCAAAAGTATATTCTATTATCGGCTCAAAATCAAGATGCTACACAGAAAGAAAGATTCACTTGAACCAAGAAAATATTTTTCTTCCGAATTATTTGCTTGGGCGAAAAATTTTTTTTTTTTGACACAAGAAATTTCACTTATTCCAACAAAATTAATTACTTGCTTCAAGAAATACGTATCTTGATCCAAGACAATTTATTTAAGTCAAGAAAATTTTCTTGTTTTGAGAAAATTTCTCTCTTGCTCCAAAAAATTAAGTTCTTGAAAGAAGTAAATTTTCTTGTCGTGAGAAAATTTCTCTCTTGCTCCAAAAAATTAAATATCTTGATGTAAATTTTCATTAATATTTTTATTAACTAACATGTCAAATGAAAAGATCAAGTAATATTGAATCATTTTTTTTCATTCAATATGTATAATTGCGCTCTAAAATAATCTAAAAGAATCTAAAATGGGTATCAAATATTCAAGAGAAAAATTTTCTCAAGGTAAGAAAATTTTTTTCTCAGCTGAAGTAGGTGGCGCTGCTTCCCCAAAGTATCTAAAAATCTTGATCAAATATAAAAAGTTATTGTATCAAATATTTATGATAATTTGAATTAAGAAAAAATTACTTCTATCAAGATTAAAATTTCAAGAAAAATTTTTACTTCAGCCAAGACAAGTTCGGTCTTCCTTCGGGCACCCGAAAATTTACTTGAGCCAAGAATTTTGTTCTCGAGTCAAGAAATCTTTCTTTCTGTGTAACGTTTTGCTACATTAAATCATATCTGACAGATATATTGTACATATAAATGATACAAAATGCTTATTGTTGAAAAAAAAAAAATAATCGCTGAATTAAGCAAAAAATTTTATTTTAAATCAATTTATTTTTTTAATAAATATAGTATAGCATTTTAATATTGTTTCAAATTAATTATAATTTAATTTTTTCGTGCTTTTGAAGAAATTTTCTGTTAACGCTTTGTCAAATTTCTATTAAGAATAAAAAAAAAATTTTAATTTAATTTTTGAGACTGATCTAAGTTCTCAAAATTATTTGAAGAAGTGAGTTTGAAAGAGTTCAAACTCTACGACAATTATGGAGCAGTCTAATAAATTTACCGGCTTAAAATTTCCATTTGAGGTCAAGAAGTCAGGATGAGGACGTCGACGACGGCACAGAGTACCATCAACGATTATACAATTGGCACTTTGGGACATTGTTCAATGCGAATGACATCCACTGGAGAACGTTCTTGTCAGCATATATGACTGAGTAACAATAAGCCTCTTGGTAATTATACCACACACCATTTCCAGCGCATTATGCCGGGCTACAACATGTGACGATCCTACATACTACGTCGTCACCCAACATCATTACTGCTTATACTGGTATGCTCCATCCCGGTACCAATAACATGGCCCTCGTACACCTATTACGTCGATCATTAAGAATGTATCGATTCGCAAATGAATAATACAGTAACACGAACAGATACAAGCATTAATTATTGATGCGCTGGTCATTTCTGTGCACGATTTCTCTTCAATTCCTTTAGAGTCAGTTGATCGACTCAGCTGGTTGAATTCGTGATATGTTTGGCCTATTTTCGGACATTAAAGCCGAGAAAATAGGATTTATAAACAGTTTTTTTTAATTATTCCATTTTGAAGATAAATCTAATTTTTTTAACGTTTAATTTCTTAAATAATTATTGACTCGTCCAAAAAATCAAAAATTTTGGCATCAAAAAATATTTTTAACTAAAAAAATCATTTTGAAAAATTACATTATTTTATCCAATAAATTATTTTTATTTTAAGTTAACTTTATTTAATTAAAAAATATTAAATTTTTGAAATGATTTTTTCGGTTCATAATTTTTAGCTTCTTAATAAATTTTACTCAATTTTTTCACTTTGAAAAATATTCTAAGAATTTTCATAAAAAATTATAATAAATAAATTTCTTGTCCTTGTACAGAGCTTCATATCATTAATTTTTTGTGTCTTCATAAAAAGTGGTTAGCAAAGAATAATTCTGACCAGAAAATAAAGAGATCATTGCATTGCAATGTGGGTACAGCGAGGAGTAGATTCTGGAGAGTAAAATTAAAAAATTAAATGGCTAAACTACATTAATGAGGCTGGAGTATCTCTAATGGAGAGGAAAAACTGTATTCGGGCAACCGCTGAGTGTGAACTATAAATAGGACTTACAGCATAGAAAATGGTCGACGAGATGGAGAGAAAAGATGAGATGAGATGGTACCAGTATAGTACTAGTATAAGTATTCGTTAGAGGTGTACTATCCTATGTGAGAGTGTATATCACTTTAGTTGGATGTGTAAGTAGGTGCCATTAGGCTAGCAGGCACCAAGGGAAGTGTTTGCAAGAAAACCAAGATCTTTCCTTAACGAGAAGTCTCTTATACACAGACCAAGTTATTTTCTGATTACATGTGGGCCATGCTCGATGCAAACTAAACCTAATGATAATGATAATGACAATGGTAATGATTGTTTATGAGTCATGATATAACTATGCATCGTATGCTCGACTTCGCTTATCGTCGACCGTTTTTCCAATTACCATTTTTCATTATAATTATTATTATTTGCTGTTCACGAAAATTTCGGCATTGATCGAATTTAATCATTAAATTTACAGACGATAGCTTTTTGATAATAAGTATTAAATTAAAATGGTAGAATAAAATAATAATAAAATTGGCTAATATAAACGGATTTTATTAAACCAATGCATTCTATTTCGAGGATGAACATTCATTACATTTCAAACTGTACTTTTCAGTTGTCCAAATTCTACATATTGATTCCATTAATTATTGTGCTTGTTAAAACTTAATTCAGTTTGATAAAATTATATTTACCACAAAGGAATTTGGAGCTTTATAGAATAAAAATATCGGAAATTAGATTGCTAATTCGTTTTTAATCTATCGGTTTTTTGTTCGAGCGGAATTTTTTTGGCGTTCTGGACCGGTTAATTGAATAAACGCCTGTTCTGATAAATCCTAGTTTTATTTTATTGCCACAATACTATTTGGCTTCTCACTTCTCACCTTTACTTGTTTTTTATATATTTTTATTCTATATAATTTAATAGCCTATAATATCTTGAGTGCTTGACTTAATCGCTTTATTGGTTTTGCTGCGGATTACGACGCCGTACGTGTTTACTAATATTGTTGGAAATAATATTTGTTGAGTGATGATTTTTTTACATTTAATTAAAGAAAACTGTAAAATGCGAGTTAATACCAACAATCTGCTAAGGTATTTACATATGTTGAAAGACATTGTTGTTGATACATACATTTTAGTATTTTTTTTCCAATTTTCCAAATCTACTTTTTTATCAAAAATTACTTTCAAATTTTCTAAGTTTTAATTATTTGTTCATTTATTAGGATTTTCTTAAATATTTTCAGAATAATTAAAACCTTAATTAAACTCTCGAAAATTCCTATTCTATAAAACAAAACAAGCTGATATTTAAAAATCAATTCATCCGCCAAGATGGAAGGTAGATTTCATACAACCCATGATTTTAATTACATTATAAATAATTATGGCTTTAGTTGTTGATACAATATTGGAAATTGTTGTAATTATTGAAAAGTAAATTTATTATAGGTGAAATTAAAGAGGAGTTTAGAAGCTTTGAAATGAGATGCAGAAAAATGATCTATCATTTCTCAATCAAAAGTTATTTCCTAGTAAAGTCACCAAACAAATGATTTTTTACATTTTCGAAACTTTCAAATGACTGCCATTTCTAAACTATTTGATGGATTTTGCGTATTTTTTAACTCATTCAAGTTAATTGTCTGTAGAATAAGCCTACCAAGTTTCATAAAGATTCATTAAGAATTGTGGGAATTATCGTGTCCACAAACCACGCGTTATCTATACTAATATTATAAAGAAGAAAGATTTGATTGTTTGTTTGTTTGTTTGCATTGAATAGGCTCCGAAACTACTGAACCGATTTGAAAAATTCTTTCACTGTTGGAAAACTACACTATCCCCGGGTAACATAGGCTATCTTATATTATGAATAATTTGAAAATTTTTGTTAAATACCCGTGCGAAGCCGGGGCGAACTACTAGTATTAAATAAATATATATTTAGGCATATATAAATTTCCAAATCAATGTCATTTTTGAGCCTTATACGATTAAATAATTAATATAGTGACGAAATTCTATGTGAATTTTGACACAAGGGCCAATACAATAGATAGATTTTATGAAATCTACCTAAAAACAACTTCTATACACTCTACAATTAAATTTTCCTCTTCACTGACCAGATACTATTTTTCCTTACACCTTTCTTTCTTCAAATAATATATAACACTTCAAACTGCCATGTGGCAGTTTTATTTCTAATTTACCTCACTTAAGAAGGGTTTAAATTTTTTTTCTCTCTCGCCCTCTATTGGACAAACGAAAGTATCTCTGTCATACTTGTACAACTTATGGAATCTTAAAAAGGATTTTATGCATAAATAAATGAAAATTATCTAAAAAAGCGCTTCGCTCTTCGATAGATAATTTAATTATCTATCGAAGAGCGAAGCATTTTTTTCAAAATTTTATCTCATTCATGAACAAAACTCGTTTGAAAATCAACTATCAACCCGCATGAAAAAACTATATATGGCTGAACATATATGGAAAGTTATATGGGGAATATGTGATCATGTATAGCGGCAAAATTATATATATGAAATAATAAATGTTTTGTTAATATAATGAAGATATATTTGATTCAATATAAGTTCAAATATATTAGTGCCATATATTACATAGTATATGTTATAAAATATACTATTATTGGATAAAAATTACTTATATAGAAAACTATATAATAGATAAATATATTTTTCGTAAAATATATGTTGAGATAGATTATTATTGTATACTTTTCATTTATAAAATTTCAATTATATGGAAATATATATTATTTTATTATAAAATACCATACATAATACCAGATATTTATGATATGTTGAAATAGGTCAAAACGGAAAGATTAATAAAAAAAAAAAAAAATTGATAGTTTGTCGTATATCTTAAGTTTCAAGAGCAACTTGGTCAATCGAGTTTAAAGTCGAAGCAAATCGGAATTTCAGTAAATTAGTAACACATCACGAAATATTTTCTTTTTTTTTATAACTTTATTTCAGAGAATTATTTGGCCTCAGCATTCTATTGTAATTTTGGTACCAATGCTAATATTAAAATTATATTGAACATATAATTTTAAGTATATTTTAAATTATACTGAAAAATACATTGTTCTTATACTATTTATAATATAGTGTTGATTATAATATGTACGATATATTTAATCATATATAGCTGAAAATATAATTGAAATATATGTTATGATTATAACATCAATACATAATACTACATATATCATTATTGTATATATGAAACGGCAAAATTTTGCATATGGGTGCTTATATAATCACATATATTTTTATATATGTAAAATATAATTTTTTGTATATGATGAAGGATATATAGCTTTTTCATGCGGGAACCACTCTTAAGCACTTCTCCGCCAGATGTCATGACTGAAACAACAACAGTCTGCATAAGCATTCACGCAGTAGGGATGAAAATACAGTTTGAGGCAAGCTAAGTAGTGGGGAAAAGAAAAATAGACCCATAATATTTTGAATGTATACTGCGACGCGTACTCAGTCTAATATTTGTTGTTGAAGGATCAATGTGCGTTAGTTCATCAGTGAAGTTTGATGTAAACAAGAAGTGAAACTATTTATTATCTAAAATAAGTAAAAAATGGAAGCCGATCTAACATCACCTATAATCGTAACCTACCAAGTGATTCGTACCAGCATAATAAAGGGAATAATGGGCGAGAATACAACTCTATACTACAAAATGTGTGAAATACCAATGCTACAATTAGCCATCTTTTTCGATGATCAACAGTTTATTGAGCATCTTCTGAGCCAAGGTGTCGACATTAACCAAAAAAGCAAATTATGGGGAACCGCGCTGCATCAAGCAGTGAAGATGCAGAAGTATAAATTAATAAAAAAATTGGCTAAAGCTGGTGCCGATCTTAGTGCGCGTGATTCCCAGAACCGGGATTTTACTCCTCTTCACATCGCCGTTGAAGACAATTGCTACAAAATAACAAAAGTTCTAGTCAATTACGGAGCTGATGTTAAAATTGTTTCGACCAACAAGGACAATTTTGGAGACTCGCCGCTGCAAATCGCCTTACGGAGCAAGAACGAGAAAATGATTAACTTGCTGCTGAAGAATATCAAGGATTCAAGAGATAAACTCACCTATCGATCACTTAAAGCATTGATGAAGGATTTTTAAATATAATATATATTTGTAAATATAAATTTGATGTACTATTCTATTGTATTTAGATAAAAAATTAATGTATCAAGTTGTATATAGATCATTTTTATCGATAAAAGCAATTGTGTAAATAAGTGACAGCAGTAAATAAATGGATTTTTATGTTATATATTGTCCAAGAATGTTATTTTTGTTTGTTAAAAATTATAAGCTGCGAGGAGATAATGACAGATTTGTGTTCTAATCTGAAAATGTAATAGAGGAGGTAGGTATAATAGACGTCCAACTGTCCCCTACTTTCTGGCGCTGCTTTGTGTAGATAATGCCCTTTGTCATGAATTGTACGTCACAGGTCTACAACTCTCACACTTCGTCCCAAGATAATTTATTGTCAATCCTCGAATTAGGGACACCTTAATTGCTTCTTACGGGATTATTGTTTTGCCATTACGATTTAGTGTTATTTTTATTGGTTTTTATACGGTTTGATGAGATGAGTTAATGTTTTAAAATTAGTAGTTGGTTATAAATTTCAATAATTAAAAAATACGCGGAAATTTTTCAGGAAAATGGTGAATAATTTAACTTTTATCAAAATAACGTCATAATAAAATGATTTAATACTCATATGAAAGCCATAACAATGTCGCGATAACAGTAAATTAAGGGAGTCCATATATTCGCTGTCAACAAGCCATATTAGATACCTCTACTCGGTAACATGAGTTTAATGCTGCCTAATGCTATCAACCCACATTAATTACTCCCGCAAAAAAGTCCCACCATACTTCCTTTCTCTTTTCATTCATTACTCTAATTAATTAATTAATTAATTAATTAATTAATTATTGCACCCTACTTTGTAAATTTCCGTGTCCGCGAAATGCATCAATGTCACGTCAGCATAAAATTAGCCTACAGGTATTTCCGAAATAAAATTAACCTCGATAAAATAAGAATATTGATCAGATTTGCATATAAATAACCAAAAAGGAAATTTATTTCAATTTCATCATCTTATTTGAACGTAAAAGTATATAATTTATAATTATCCCTGTTTCCGTTTCAAATAGATATTTGGGGTCAGGAGCATTCCGCCTGCTAACATTTTATGAATATCAAATATACAAGTTAAATAAAGTATGATCGATAGAAATGTATGTCTCTGAAATGTTTAAAAAAAAAAAAAAAAAAAAAAAAACGCTGAAAACATAAAATAAAATGAAATGAAACAGAACTAAAACTAAAATATAGCTCAACGAAAATTTAAAAAGTTTTTCCTCCCTTCAGTGACGTCATACGCGACTAAAAGTTGCCTCAAGAACCAGAGCAGGCTCCAAAAGACGTCGACGGAATAGAAGACGCTCTGAATTTTTTCAAACTCGTTTACGTTCTTCACGCGATACAGGACAACTTATGCAGCTAAATGCTACGCGGAAAATCTCAAAACTCTCGTATATATGTATCATAGAAAATTTTGCTGCTTCATATATATTATATTTTATATGTATAAATATAATAGAAAATGCAAAGCAACGTTCAGCATACAGGAGAGTGTATATTGTACATCGTATCGGCGGCAGTTATGAATTCATATAAATTTCTGTGCTCATGTGTGTGTGTGTGTGTGTATGTGTGTGTGTGTGCGTGGATGTGGATGTGGATGTAGATGGTACATAAAGTATTCAAGAGAACTCAACGAGCGAAATGCCTACGGGTTTGAGCTACAGTGGCATTAGAAGCAAGAGTACCAACCCTAAAATCGGCTGCAAGGCCAGTTGGTTTCAAATGCCTCACACACCTATAAATATATATCACCTGCACCTATATTACTCTGCTCTTATACACTATACTTAACTATAACCATGAACTGCCAGTAGTAGTCGTTCACTCTCTTCCACCTACTTTCTCTTTCTATTTACACCCTTTTCCTATTCTACCGAATTCAGCGAAGCATCCATCCATTCACTAGTTTTTTTGCTCGAATCTTCAAAGCCTGCACTTTTGGATACCGAAATCAGCCGTTGCTTGCAAGCTAACCAACCTAGACTAATAATAAGATACAAATAGAAAGGAGTGATTATGAATGAAGGAAAATGAGTTGTAAATGCTACTACTGAAAGAGGAATTCATTTACTACGGCTTCTAATGAAAATTACTTCGTGGTAATTGATATTGATTTTTATTACTCGGCATAAATGGAGTTGAATTTTTCTGAATTTATATTATTAAGAGTTTAATGTTTCATATAATTCTCACCAATAATCAATTTATGATGATAAGTATTTAGGCTGCATTCAAAAATACTCTATTTTTAGATACATAATTTAGAAATGGCCTTGTATCTTGTGAACTATTGACATTTTTAAAGATATAACCTCATCCCGATGTTACACTTATCAAGACCTTTCATTTAAGTACCCACATCATTTTTTCATATAGATAGATAGATAGATAGATAATAAACTTTATTGACCCTAGAGCCTTAGCTCCCTCAGGACCATCATAATTATACATTATAATCAGTGTAAAATACAAATATATTTATATATATATGTATATATCGCGTTCCAGATGCCATAAGGGCGTATACCGGCAAAAAGTCCCGGTGAAAAGCCATAAGGGCGTATAAAAATTTTTTTTTCGGGAATCAACGTAGTTACGTCCGAAATGTACAGAAATGCAAAAAAAAAATTTATACGCCCTTATGGCTCCCGGGACCGACCTCGGATGCCATAAGGGCGTATAATAAAAATTCTGTTTTTTCTTCTAAATCCAAGAAAATTTTTAGTTAGGAGAAAAATTTTATTTTGCATTTCTGCACGTTTTATACAAAAATACGTCGATTCCCAAAAAAAAAATTGTTTTGATACGCCCTTATAGCATCCGAGGTGGGTCCCGGGAGCCATAAGGGCGTATAAAAAAAATTTTTTTTTTAGAATCAACGTAGTTTCGTCCGAAATGTGCACAAAAGCAAAAAAAATATTTTATACGCCTTTGTGGCTCCCAGGGGCCCACATCGGATACCATACGGGCGTATAATAAAAATTCTGTTTTTTTTCCTAAGTCCAAAAAAATTTTTATATGGAAAAAAATTTTTTTTTGCATTTCTGCACATTTCATGAAAAAATACGTCGGTTCTCAAAAAAAAATTTTTTGATACGCCCTTATGGCATCCGAGGTGGATCCCGAGAGCCATAAGGACGTATAAAAAAATTTTTTTCCGGGAATCGATGTATTTTTGTCCGAAATGTGCAGAAATGTAAAAAAAAAAATTTTATACGCCCTTATGGTTCCCGGATGCCATAAGGGCGTATAAAATTTTTATACGCCCTTATGGCATCTATAACGCGATATGAAAAATATATAAAAATGCATGTGGGTACTCAAATAAAAGCTCTTGATGAATGTATCATCGGGATGAACTTATATTTTTAAAAACGTCAATAGTTAAAAAAGTACAGTGCAATTTAATAAACATCATTTAAGAAAGCAAAATTTTATTTATTCATAGTTCACATAGTGACTGCAAGATTGCTAGTATGTAAATAATTATTTTTTTATGATAGATTAAGTATTTTATTTGAAATTAAGATTTTTTCTATTTGAGTGATGATGAAATATTTTGGGGACAAAACTTAAGTTTTCTGAAATTTAAATACTATGTATTTATTCTAGTTTTCCGATCAGAATAAAATTATGACTAATTTTACAGGATAAACATACATAATTGTTAGCATTACAAGTTAAACCTTGTAGTAGTAATTGTACATATTAGATATAGTATTATGTTTTTTGTACAATGCAATAACCTCTTTGTGGTAAAAATGTAACTATAGTTTAGAGTCGTAAATGTTGTACCATCATAAAATTTTTTCCGTGAGAGCTAAACGTATTATTAGTTTCACTCGTGATCAGAATGTGCAGAATCCAATAGGGGCACATCTATGACCGGTATGACCCTATTAGAAGTATCGATTCTATAAGTTCTATTGCTTGATACTATTATTCCTCAACATACCTATGACCAGTGTGTATTTATAATAGTAATAGTAATAGTAATAGTAATAGTAATAGAAATAGTGCAGTATTATTATGCCCGCCTGGAGGATAAATATTTCTCCCCGCAATTAGTGCAATCCAATTTTCTATGCACGGAAACAATTTGTAAATTGAGATATGAGAATTAGTAATATGATATATTGTACATCGGATTGCGTCGGTATAAAAATTGATTTTTACTTTTTAGTTTAGTGCAGATTAATTTTTATTATTTTTAGTGAAAACCGATTGAAAAAATTGAATTTTCCGAGGGATTTTATTTTATCTGAAAAGTTTTAGGTGACAGGTGAATTAATAAAGGGAGAGAATTAACGATTGAGTGAAAAAATGATTAAATATTGAAAAATTTTATCTTTTAATATCCGGCGGTAAAGTTTTTAACTAACGTTTTTTTTTTCCAGATAAAATTAGTTTTATACTGTCCTATATTGAGAAACGTAATTCAATTCGTAATTAATAATTAATACAGAAATAACACAAATTGTTTTTTAAATCTTTCACAACATTTCTCAGGTTTCATTTTGCGGTTTCAAGCTGTTTATGAAAATTCCTGCTAGTTATTCATTTATATTGCAAGTTTTAACATTGCTGCTTATCTTAAATTACCTTGTAATTAAATTAAACATATCTTGTATACTATTTTTACGTTTTCACGAACGCTCTTATGGCTGATGTTTAAATTAACGGACGTTAGCATGCTTATTAGACAAAAATATAATTATTATAACCGAATTAAACCCGTGAAAAAATTTCCTATCTACGTTTGACCATTATATATAATTAAAGAAATAAAGATGAAATTTTATTTTTTACAAAAAAAGCTCTTGGACATTTTTTTTTATCGTTAATACAGCAGGAAATTTTGATTTCAAACTTTTGCAATACTAATAACTTAATCATAATAATTTATGTTATTCGTCTGAACAATTACGATTACTAGAATGTATATTTATATACATACAAGACCTCACTATCTGGCATAACAGTACCATACATAAGTTTACTCTCGGGAGTTACCCAAAGATTGGCAAATCCAGTCAGAATAGAAGTAACTTTCCCCAATTTTCGTCCTTGGAGCGATATTGGGCACAGTTCGGACAAAGCGCGTATAACACACGACCCTATAAAAGCTCGTCCTTGAAGAGATAGCTCGACCATCCACCAGGGACTCAGCAGTACAAAGCACTCATCTATTGATCTCTAAACAACGCACTACAGACAACATATAATAATATTTCGGGTCATATTTTTGCTAGTATGATAAACTCTACCCCATATTTTATACTCAGTCAAAAAATGAACCAAGTTAAATAAAGACTAGCAGCGATTAAAATAACCAGTTGATTTCAAATAGAATAATTATTTTTAATTACGACGATTTAAGCTCTAAACTCTAAATACAGAGTAAATTACAGCGAATCAATGGTTATTAGTTTAAATTTATTTTATGGCCCAGAAAAGTCTTGTACTTATCAGCACGTGGCTCGTTTGCGTTTTTTTCCTCTTTGCTCACTTTTATTTTATTTTCGATCCTCCCCTACGGTACTTTTCAAGTAATTGGATAGCTACATAAAGTAACGTGGGATTTTCTTTTTCTCGAGAGGCAAATCCCACCTACACTTTTTTTACGTAAATTACATCCTACGATAAGAAAATTTTTTTTCGAGTCTATACATTTATTCTTTTAAATTTCTGGACGTTCAACAAATTATTATCCGCTTTTTTTTGCTAATTAATAAACTTTTTTTTCTAATCCTATTGAAGTAAAAAATTCATATGTATAATTAAATAGTTCATCAATTTTTTTAACTATTTATTTAAAATAATAATATTTTAATAATATTTGAAGTTGAAAATTTCGTAAAAAAATTGTAATAAATTTTATATAAAAAAACATTATTTAAAAAAGAAGTTTTTCAAAGCAAGCGAACTAAATTTTCTCCACACATAAGTGCAAAAATTTTTTCCATACACTACAATTTCACAAAGGATAAAAAACAGATCTAAAGCGTTAATTGAGACCGCGAATTTCTGCAAGAGAAAATAAAAAAAGGTCATAAGTCATGAGTCACATGACACGAAGTAACATAGAGCAATGGGTTAATGTGACCCTCGAATGTCGAGGGTTTGCTTTTGCTTTAGCTTTTGCTCCGGCTTTTACTTTACTTCACCAGCATGTATGTTAAGCCATTACGTAATCAGTACAGTATGTAGTATAAAGAGAAAGTTCTGTCGGTTGCAGGTTGTATTGTCGTGTTTTATATTGTCAGTGTGGGATATTCAGTGCGTATTATCGATCTTTTCAAGAATCGAAGCTTCTGTTTTCCTTCTTATTCTACCTTTTCGCATAATAATTTCTTCTAAACTCTGAACAATAACATGTAGGTCCAATAAAGTACAATGTCTGTATCCAAGTACACAGAAAAGAAAATTTTGATATGCGTGAGGGCATTCAACGCAATTTTCCGTCTCTAAGACAATTTTTGAATGGAGATTTTTTCTATACTAATAGAAGGATTTAGTTTTATTTAATAAGATTTAGTAACAGATACTAAATGATTTATTAACAAACCTTTAATTGCCAAATATTTAGTAATTAGGTACTAAATTATTTATTAACCCTTCGTCACTCGCGTCTTTTTTAGTTTCTCGCTCGCACTATAGTGAGTCTCTATAGGTTGAATAGTTGTTAGGCGGCGATCTGCTCATGGCGCGAGTGACGAAGGGTTAAAGCCCATTCAGTTACACCAAATAAATATTTAGTAGTATTTAACAAATGATTTATTGCTACTCAATAAATCGTTTGTTGGTATCAAAGAAATTAATTTTTTAACTAATTTTAGCGTGTAACCTAACTTTTTAACTTAAAATAAATCAGAATAATTCAAATAAATAATTTTAAGTAAAAATATGAGGTATTATGAAGAAAAGAATCTCATTAAATTATATTTTTTTGTTTGAGACATTTATAAAATTTAAAATTAAACAAGTTTTTAACATATCAATAATAGACAAATTCAAAAATGTAAACACTGATAGAAGAATTTAGTTCTATTTAATAAGATTTAGTAACAGATACTAAATGATTTAGTAATAAACCTTTCATTACCAACTATTTAGTAATTAGGTACCAAATCATTTATTAAAGCCTATTTAGTTCTACCAAATAAATGTTTAGTAGTATTTAACAAATGATTTATTGGTACTCAATAAATCGTTTATTGGTATTAAAGAAATTAATTTTTTAACTAATTTTAGCGTGTAACCTAACTTTTTAACTTAAAATAAATCAAAATAATTCAAATAAATAATTTTAAGTAAAAATATAAGGTATTATTAAGAAAAGAATCTCATTAAATTATATTTTTTTGTTTGAGACATTTATAAAATTAAAAATTAAACAAGTTTTTAACATATCAATAATAGACTAATTGAAAAATGTAAACTAAACTCCACTGAGAAAAGACATAAATAGAAGCCATTCATTGGGAGTATGTGTGTTTTCAAAAGTTTGATAAATCTCCCAAAATCGAGCTGGATAAAATAATCTAAGTCAGTGAATAGGTTATGTATCACATAAACATTGAAATTAAAGCATTGCCATCTACCGACAATACTTATCAGAGAAATATTTAGTACCTGTTACTAAATATTATTTGGTGGAAATAAATATTTATTTCCATGTGATAAGGCTTTGTTCATATAAAGAAATCATTTATTAAACTGTAACAAATAATATTGGTGGGTACAAAATATTTGTTTCTCCCAAATAAATTAATAAAAATTTTGTTACTAAATCAGTTTAGTACTCCGTACACTGATAAAAAAATTGACTTGACTCAAGACCCAAACTCTTGAACCAAGAATACCATTTTGAAGAAAATGATTTTCTTGAGTCAAGAGAATAAATTCTTGAGCTAAGAAATTATTCTTGGTCTAAGAAAATTTTCTTGAGTCAAGAATTTATTCTCTTGACTCAAGAAAATCATTTTCTTCAAAATGGAATTCTTGGTTCAAGAGTTTGACTCTTGAGTCAAGTCAATTTTTTTATCAGTGTACTAAATCCTTCTATCAGTGTATCTTGACTCAAGAGTTACAATTTATTCATTAAAGTGTAATGATTTCTTTAATTAAAAGATGTAAATAATTCGAAAGAATACTAAAATTTTGAAGAAAAATATTTGCTTGTACCAAGTTATTTTCTTTACTGTATACAGAGGAATATACTGAATATTGTACCGAGTACAATTCAGCTATTATGTGTAGTTCTTAAAGTTTATGTGTGCTCTTGACAGCACTTGTCTTTTTCTTGGTCTCTTTCATTTTTTATTGCAATACTTGTGACCATACAATGGACCAGGAATAAAACGAATCAACAATGACAAAGTAAACTTTTTTTAAATTATAAGTTAAAAAAAAGACCTCATGGTACTCTCTGGAGTAGAGAGAGTAAACATTAAGATAGATAAATAAAAAGGGTTTTGTTTTGTTTTTCAAGTAACGACATTTTTATGCTAAATAAATAGCCTTTAAGGGAAATAAATGTATGGAGATGATCTCAATTAAATGTTAAGCATTGCCCGATATTTCTTCCATTTTTTTTATAGAACACTCGCCAGCGAGAAAAAAAGTTAAAGTTTATGGGCAGTTTGTACGTTTGCATCTTTTATAACACCATAACCTTAGCGATCATTTAACAGATGGTTTATGCTCGCTTTTAGATTTAACGAGAATGTGCTCTGTTCGATTCGATTGCGATTGTTGTGAATCGAAAATAAAATACACTATTTATTAGCTTTAAAAATGTATCTGGTGATATAAAAAATCGTGTTGAGTTATAAGCCCAGTCGTTAAAGTATTGCCGAAACGTATATTTTTTTTTTTTATGACTGAGACTATTTTTTAGAAATGGAAGGATGGGAAATTTTTGAGCTCGGCAATGGAATAATCGAATTGGAAGTAGAGTTCGGATAATTTTTTTTATTGGAGGATTTTATTAAAAGAATAACAATTTTAATAACAGTAAATTTTAGAACTAATTTGAAATTTTTTGGAGATAAAATTTTGCGCTTAATTCCGAACAAAATTTGATAATTTTTTTAAATTGTTTTGATTTGATAATTTTTAAAAACTTCTTTTAAAGTTCAAAATTAGTCTATTAAATTTTGAAGACAAAAAATTTTTCTCCAAAGTCAATAATTTTTATTAAAATAAAATTTAAAAAGAATTGTTTGAAAATTTCTAACAATAAAAATGAATATTTATAATTTCACCATGAAATAATAGAGTAAAATTTGGAAAATCTTGAGAATATATAAAATTTACTTGTGGAATAGTTTAAAATTTTTTGAATAAAAAATTGAGGATAAAATTTTGTGCTTAAATAATGATTAAAAAAAATAAATTCCGAACAAAATTTGATCATTTTTTAAATTGTTTTGATTTGATAATTTTTAAAAACTTCTTTTAAAGTTCAAAATTAGTCCATTAAATTTTAAAGATATTAAATTTTCCTCCAAAATCAATAATTGTTATCAAAATAAAATCTAAAAAGAATTGTTGAAAAATTTCTAACAATAAAAATGAATATTTATAATTGCACCATGAAATAATAGAGTAAAATCTGGACTAGTTTGAAATTTTTTGAATAAAAAATTGAGAATAAAATTTTGTGCTTAAATAATGATTAAAAAAAATAAATTCCGAACAAAATTTGATCATTTTTTAAATTGTTTTGATTTGATAATTTTTAAAAACTTCTCTTAAAGTTCAAAATTAGTCCATTAAATTTTAAAGACAAAAAATTTTTTCCAAAATCAATAATTGTTAGTAAAATAAAATAAAAAAATTTCTAACAATAAAAATGAATATTTATAATTACACCATGAAATAATAGAGTAAAATCTGTAAAATCTTGAGAATATATAAAATTTGCTTGCAGAGTCGAGGTAATATATATTCATATTTATGTTATTTGCACATACATTTTCGTTTTATTTTTCTTGTTTCCAGCATGTTTCATGATGAGAGCTTGTATGTTGCTTTGCTGAGAATTTCTCAGTGCAACTCAAGCAGACATCACTCATACATAAATATATACATGTATATAAGCGGTATAACCATATTTCGAGGTAGAAATAAAATGAATACCGGTTAGCTCAGTTATTTCCCGAGTGCAGATGAAGAAAATGTCTTGTATTTGCGGGTCATATAAGTTGTAATAAAAATATAAAATATATATATGTAAGTAAGTATAATAAAAGTAAGAATGAGAAAAGCGCTATAAAAATAGCAAGAAAGTTCATAGAAAAAGTTTATTTTCTCGAATGATCTTCAAATGATTTGAGTTACGCAGCAAAATAGTTCAATAACTTTTAATAAGTTTTTCGCTTTTGCGCGTGATAAAGTTAAGCTATATATAGGAAGAAAATGGGCGAATTGGAGGAACGATGGATGATAGGCATGGAACTGATAAAACAAATCCAAGATTTCAGGGCAACTTTTTATTATCCGTCTATAAATATAGATATTCATATTATATCAAACTATAAGGGTCTATATCTACCATTACTATTTTTTTTTATTTGTGATGTATATGCTTTGGAAAAAAGGCACATAGCCAGAACAAGGAAAATACTTTTATTTACTTTTCATCTTTTATAGCCTTATTTCTGTGCTGTCGTTGTATAATACTATCTTGAAAGAGACAACAAGAAGACTATCAATCACTATCAACAACTTAACTTTACTTTTTCCATTTATTTAGATTTATTTAATCTATTCGCGGCAGCCAAAATTGAAAAATATATCCAATTACCGCTCGCGGATAAATCATTCATAAAACTTTATATATTGAATCTAAATTTAAATAAAAACCCGCTGAGTTCAGCCAAAAAAATTTCGTTGTTGTTTCTAAATTAATGACCTACGGCTGGAAAGTTCGCAAGGTAATTTTTAGTACAAAGCATACGATGAAAAAAAATTTATTTTTCTTTCATTAACTAAATCACTGCGCTAAAAAAAAATTCTATTCAAGAGACATTTTTCGCCTGAAAAAATTACGCAATATAAATTTTTATCTCTTAAGGAGATCCACGCAAAGTAGTCAAATTTTTAAAACTTCCTGAAAATTTGTAAATTCAATCTACATAGCCTAATAATTAATAAAAAAATTAAAAAACAGTAGGTTCCCGGGGTATTTAATCAAATAATTAGGTTTGAAAATTGTAATTTTTACATGTAGATAAATAGAGATTCCACTAACCGTGTATTTGGTTAAGAATTTAATGCAATTAACGATTTAAAAAAAATTTTATTTTCACTGAATTTGATTGAAACAATAATAAGCTTTCGATGAAAACAATAAAAAAAGTAGCTTTCCGAACGTATTACGGAGATATTTTATATTTTCTATGAAAAATCACTCGAAACTTGCGTTCTTTAAAGTCTTGTATTTGACTTGGCAACACCGCTTGCGCAGTTACCCGGCGCATAAGTAACTGCGGTTTTTTAAATGCTACAAGATCTTAGTAATTTTAGTTAGACAGTAAACATAAATAAATTTTAAGGTTAGGGAACTCTTGCGGTGTTGTCAAGTGTATACCGGTAATTCAGAGTGCTATATTTTTTATTAGTCAATTAAATGTTAATAATTATTAAATGAGTAAATTTTTCGGAAATTTCCTCAAAAATGTTGTTAATTAATTTAAAAATTAATTCTAAGATGGATAACAAAAGTATTTCTACGTATTATCTTTTTATAGACATTCTTTACCCTAGAAGGGTACTTGGATCTCTTTAATATGATAAATCTAGCTCTCTGTTCACGAGAAGATTTAACAATATTGCGCCCTCTGTCGGAGATTTTTAAAACTACTCTTGATCAAAAAGTTATATATGGAGAAAATAATTTTAACAACACATTCTGGAAAATGTTTAAAATTTTTATCATAAAAAAAATTGTTGTTAATTAATTTAAAAATTAATTTTAAGATGTATAACAAAAGTATTTCTACGTATTATTTTTTTATAGACATTCTTTACCCTAGGAGGGTACTTGGATCTCTTCAATCCAAGTACTGTTCAATTTCAGTGTATCTAAAAATTTATAAAAAATTTTCGGACAACGAATGTAAATTTACCTGTAATAATTAAAATGAATTTTCCGTGTTTCATTTAATTGTTATTTTAACTTCACAATTAAACAGCGATGTTTTTTATTGCTTCCTAAATTTTAAATAATAAAAAATAAATAACCAATTAGCGTGTACATATAAAAGTTTTATTATTCACTATACACAAAAGTTGTTAATAGTTGATCCTCAAAAAACATCATAACAAAAGTATTTCTGCGTATTATTTTTTTATTATGTAATAAAAATTGAAAATAAACTCGATAACTGATCACCTAATAAGACGGTTGTATAACCTTTATTTACAGTACTATTATAAAATTGAATCTTTAATTTAAAAATGGTAAGTAACGTTAAATCAGCACTTCGTCATGTTTTCTCGGAAATGCATTTTTTATTTACTCGATGCTTGATATCTTTCTCGATTCTATTAAATAAGGGAGAATTGTGTCACAAATTGAGAGTAGGGTTCGACGTTAAGGATCTTAGGTCACAACATACCGACTCTATTTTTGGAACTAAGAGTGACAAAGCTTGAACTAAATAATAAATAAGAAAGGTAATTATGATGAACAGGGTCAGAAAGTTTGTGGTTTAATTTAAGGTCAGAAAAAATAAAGATAACAAATGTATTTTTTAACTCAGCTACACGGAAAAAAAAATTTCGTTCTGGTAACGTAACTGTAGAGTTACCCTAACTATACACAGTTTACAGTTCGTTGTAGAGTTACAGTAACAAAATGTTATTTAGTTCTAATAACTCAATGTTGTTGAGCTCTCAGAGCTCTACGGGATTGTTCTCAGAGCCAAACGGTAGAGTTGAGAGCGCTCTACGTTGCGCAGTAGTGGATTGCGCTGACATATTTCATAACCTTCTAAAATGCCAAACAGAATTATTTTATTACTAATCTATATTATTAAAAATATATGAGGAAAATTAAGTTCCCAATTTATTTATTTAAGGAAATAGGTTTTTTTTTTTGTCAAATTGAATTTCGTTAGAACAGTTTTGTATTTATGGTTTTTCAAGGTTCATTTGCAGTGACTGTTAATTTAATTTATTAGTTGAATATATTGTGATAAGTGATAAGTTATCGGAATACATTAAAAAAATCCCATTTAACACAAAATAAAATTTGCTTTCGTTTATTTATCTTTTCTTGTGCATATACGGTAGTGATTTTATGTCCAATATTTATTGATATAATTAAGAAAATAAGATAATTTTGTGACGACCATATTTTTATTTTACAAATAATTTTTGTTTGTAATATAAGTTCTATTATTATTTTATTTCTATTATAATACTATTTTTATTTGTCATATACAATTATTGTTGGCAATATAAATTCATTCTGCCGCATGTATTTATTAAATTATCAATGCTAAATCGTAAAAAAAAATTATTAAGCAGACTTCGAAAAATTTGTTATAGTCTCAGAACGATTCTGTAGAGTTGCGAGAGGTAAATAACGTTTAGCTCTCAGAGCTCAACGATGTAGAGTTGCAGGAGCCAAACGGTATTGTTACTATAAGAATACGTTAACCTACTGGAACTTATTACAACTAACTAACTACTATAGAGTTCCTATAGCAAAATTTTTTTCTCCTTGTACATTAAAAGCGCCATAATTTGATGCTAATAAATTTTGAAAAAAAAAAAAATAGTATATCTACCGGTAGTTTTCCGGTTTTCTATACAAGCTTGATATTTATTCGCGGATAGAAAATAATGTAGCAGCGAAGGGATATATAAAGTTATTCGCTGGTTTCTTGCTTACACACTTATTTCTTCTACACATATAATATAATACAGTATACACACGAGCAGCCGGACTAATGTGTGATCGTAACTCAAGATTGTATGATAGCCACGTGTGCTCACGGCATACGATTTGTTCCTCGTTCCGTTTTGTCGGGCAATCTCAAACAGAAATCGTGCTCACAATTTCGTATCCATTTCCTTACTCAGACAGTTTTCACCCTCGGTATTTTCCTTTTTTCCTTCCAGTACGCTCGAACTTTTCCTCAGGGTATTTCTTTTCCTCCTCCAATTGTTCAAATTTAAATACCCTTGTTGATTTATAGTCGCATTGGGAATTTTAAATTTAAATACTTGTTTGATTATGATAAATATTTTTTTTTCAGTTAAGATATCTAAGAATCAAATCAAAATAAAACATATTCTTTGTTTTTATCACCGCTAAGGAGTGAAAAATATTATTCAATCCGTTGCAGTGACATTTTTTCATCATTTCAAGTTTGAATGTAATTTTTTTTATGAAAAGACGATTATATAATATTTTATTATTTGATTTATTTCAGTGCTGTGGAGCATATTAATTACTTTTAAACGACTAGAAGATTGCTCAAATTTTTTTTCAAAGTACTCCGAGGGGTGATCGTATCGCTGAGCAGCCATATTTTGATAGTCACGTAGTCACTGAGACTGTAAGGCGCTTTTATTTGTAATTATCGTGTTGTCAAGTGATGTTGGCGAAGTTTATTGTGTAAAATATTTATTAATTACTTAGATATTGGCATACTAAATACAGTTTTAATTAATTAATTAAAACTATCAACCTTGCAATCACTATGTGACTGCCATGGCTTGTGAAAAATATATAAATAAAATTTTGCTTTATTAAAATATGACTTTTAATAAATTGCACTGTACTTTTTTAACTATTGACGTTTTTAAAGATATAAGCTCATCCTGGTGTTACACTCATCAAGAGCTTTCATTTCAGTACCCACATGCATTTTTGATATATTTTTCGTATATACATATATATAATATATATAAATATATAAAATATATGAAAAATTGATGTGGGTACTTAAATAAAAGGTCTCGATGAGTGTAATGTCAGTATGAGCTGATATCTTTAAAAATGTCAATAGTTCACAAGATACAAGGTCATTTCTTAATTATTTAATATATATTTTAAAGATATAAGCTCATCCCGATGTTACAATCATCAAGAGCTTTCATTTGAGTACCCACATGCATTTTTCATATATTTTTCATATATACATATATATAAATCTATAAAATATACGAAAAATTGATGTGGGTACTCGAATGAAAGGTCTCGATGAATGTAATGTCAAGATGAGCTTATATATTTAAAAATATCATCAGCTGACAAGATACAATGTCATTTCTTAATTATTGATATTTTTAAAGATATAAGCTCATTCTGATGTTACACTCATCAAGAGCTTTCATTTGAGTACCCAAATGCATTTTGATATATTTTTCATATATTTATATATATAAATATATAAAATATATGAAAAATTGATGTGGGTACTCAAATGAAAGGTCTTGATGAGTGTAAGATCGGGATGAGCTTATATCTTTAAAAATGTCAATAGTTCACAAGATACAAAGTAATTTCTTAACTATGTATCTAGAGATAAAGAATTTTATGTCGAATATTTAATTTAAATTTTGCAATTTTACTAAAACAATTTAAAGAAACCTAAACAGAGAATCGAACCTAAATCTTTTGCAAGTAGAAGATTCTTAATATTAACAAACTACTTTAAATTCAGAGTCATTTAATTTTTTTTATTTTTCCTAGTGAAATTTGGTTATTTAAGGAAAAACCAGCGTTGCACAGCTGTTGAAAAATTCATATAATATATGTAATATAATATTAAAGAACATCCTTAGGAACCAGCTCAAAAAAGTGATAATAAAGTATAATTCCATTAAATGTAAATACGGGGATTTTATGAATGAAAATGAATTTTCAGTCTTTTGGTTTTCTCACCAACGAAAGTTGTTGAAAAATCACAGCACGTTTTGATATCGCTTGGGGCACCGATTGCATACAAAAGAAGTTTAAAAGGGCCATAAGTTGCGTATAAGAATAGTAGAAGTGATAGGAGATATTGAGTTTTTACCCAGCTCTAAACTCTAAACTCTGTATAGTCTTCAATAGACGTTGCTAGATTGAGACCAAGTCGAGTGCAGAAAGAGAAAATAATAGGGATAGGGATAGGTAAGGTACCTTATATATATATATATATATATATATATGTGTGTAACTAGAAAGAATGAAAAAAAAAAAGCGGTACGAGGGTGGCTCGGGATGCCGATAAGAAACGTTGGGAAGCACGAATTTGTACGTGCTTGGAATTCACCGTAACCAAAAGAGAGAAACCAAAAATAATCCCAGAACTGGCCTTGCACAAGCTGCTTTAAATCTAGCCCACGCCAACACCAACAGACAACCAAATTCAAGTTCCCAGCCCGCATTCTTCCGTAAATATAACCGCTTCAAGTTTCTGACTTCCCGATTTATTGTCGGTAAGGTGAAAATTTAATTATTGACACCTATTTCATTCGAGTTGTTCTTTTTTTGTTTTTTTTTTTTTTTTTTTTTTTTTTTTGAGAAAATTGTCTGTTAAATAAATTGTCGAGGAAATAAGGGAAAAAATTAGCCCCTTTAAATTTTTTCATCAAACATGAATGAGAGAAATTTTTTTAAACTTTAATTTAAAGTGTTGGTCTTACAATTAGATGCATAATTAAGAAATGAGCCTGTATCTCGTGAACTATTGACATTTTTGAAGATATAAGCTCATCCCGATGTTACACTCATCGAGACCTTTTATTTGAGTACCTACATCAATTTTTTATATATTTATATATATATTATATATATGAATATATGAAAAATATATCAAAAAAGCATGTGGGTACTTAAATGAAAGCTCTTGAGGAGTGTAAGATCGGAATGAGCTTATAACTTTAAAAACGTCAATAGTTAAAAAAATACAGAGCAATTTAACAAAAGTCATTATTCAATAAAGCAAAATTTTATTTATTTATATTTCACAAGTCACATAGTAACTGCAAGGTTGCTAGTTAACATAATTGGAATTATGTTTCCAAAAAAATGATTTTACTTCATAAAAAAAAATAGGTTTACGTACTAAAATAAATAAAAACATGGTTTATAGCTATAAAAAAGGCACCCAATAAAGAACATAAATTTATTTGTTTTACTGACAAATGGACTTCCGAGAAATTTATTGCCGAGGCGTTTTATCCTTTACCCGATACCCTAGTTTCTTCGGGTGTTTTTTTGGTCGTGCTATTTTTTACGAAAATCCCATTGATGTTACCATTTTTATGTGGCTCACGTTGCTTATACACATGTGTAACTTACACCAGCACGTGGAGATAGTTTCAGCAAGTATGGCCATATAAAAGCTGGGGGAAAAAAAGTAAATTATCGTGACACCGGACTGATGAATGTCTTCTTGCTTAGGCAGTTAGCTACTGTACGTAACTGTTACTGGCACAATGGTGGTCGAGACTCGTAAACACGCACGTTCACAACACCTCACAAAATTTATCGCACATACGTTAAATCTCGCTGGGAAGATACCTCTATTCACATGAAAAAGCCACAAATTCAATGAGTTATACGTCCGAGTATAATGCCTGTTCTGCTAAATCTCCCGTCATTAAATGGTCATTTCGCGAGAATGGGATACGGCCGCAATTCTGAATTTCAAATCACGTTTTTATCACCTGTGAACATCGATAAACTGAAAAATTATTGAATTACGCTGTTGTTTTATTGAATAAAATGGAATTTTTTGTTTTATTTAAGTGAAACAGCTGCCGAATTTATTTTTTTTATTTAAAAATTATAGATACTTGTAAATAAATTTTTTTATGTAGCCATAAACAGCCACATAAAGAAATAAGAAAAAAATTACCATAAATTCTTAATTTTTTATTTATTCTAAAACTGCACTGATAGAAGGATTTAGTTCTATTTAATAAGATTGAGTAACAGAAACTAAATGATTTAGTAAAAAAGCTTTCATTACCAAATATTTAGTAATAGGTACTAAATCATTCATTAAAGCCTATTTAGTTCCACCAGATAAATATTTAGTAGTATACAACAAATGATTTATTGGTACTCAATAAATCGTTTATTGGTAACAAAGAAATTAATTTTTTAACTAATTTTAGCGTGTAACCTAACTTTTTAACTTAAAATAAATCAAAAAAATTAAAATAAATAATTTTAAGTAAAAATATAAGGTATTATAAAGAAAAGAATCTCATTAAATTATATTTTTTTGTTTGAGACATTTATAAAATTTAAAATTAAACAAGTTTTTAACATATCAATAACAGACTAATTGAAAAATGTAAACTAATCTCCACTGAGAAAAGACAAAAATAGAAGCCATTTATTGGGAGTATGTGTGTTTTCAAAAGTTTGATAAATCTCCCAAAATCGAGCTGAATTAAATAATCTAAGTCAGCGAATAGGTTATGTATCACATAAACATTGAAATTAAAGCATTGCCATCTGCCGATAATACTTACCAAAGAAATATTTAGTACCTGTTACTAAATATTATTTGGTGGAAATAAATATTCATTTCCATGTAATTAGACTTTGTTCATATAAAGAAATTATTTATTAAACTGTAACAAATAATATTGATGAGTACAAAATATTTGTTTCTCCCAAATAAATGAATAAAAATTTTGTTACTAAATTAGTTTAGTACTCCGTTCTAAATCTTTCTATAAGTATGTGAACCTAAATTTCCATGTTTTATTGAGTAAAAGTGAATTGGTAATTAATTAATTTAAAAACCAATGGCATTTAAGTTCCTCGATAGAATAAAATTTTCAATTTTTGAGGGAAAAATTTTCACAATTTATCTTTAAAAAAAAAAAAAAAAAGTAATTATCGTTCTCTGCAATTTCGTCACTTCATACTTCGCGATGACCTACTTTTGAAAATGAATCTTCACTCATATCAACTTCCCCTAAATTGGAATAGAACATAAAAATCGAACAAATAAAAAGCACAGTTCAATATTTATTGCACACTTCCCAAGATTTTTTTCTGTGACGTTATTTCATTTGTATTGAACGATCAATACATAACAGTAAAGTAAACACAACTATTCGTCTTGAATATCAAGAGCATTTGGAGTAAATATTATAGACTTTTAAATCGCGAGCATTCCAATTTTATCATCGAATCTCGACCATTTTATCATTGGAACAAGTTTAAGTTTTTGAAATAAATTCAACAAACTTGAGTATTTAAATAGGAGCTTCAATCTGAACTAGTTGAAGCTACGAATAAACCAACAACCTGACAGTTTCCTCTATAAATTGCATAAAAATTATTTTTCAAGCAAAAATAAAAAATAAAAATGATGTTATTAATATCGAAATATTTATACAAGTCACATATTTTTATATCCAGCATAAAATCTATATTATTAAGAGAATAGTTAATTTATGATGATAAGTATTTAGGCTGTATTCTAAAATGCTCTATCTCTATATACATAATTAAGAAATTACCTTGTATCTCGTGAACTATTGACATTTTTAAAGATATAAGCTCATCTCGATGTTACTCTCATTGAGACCTTTCATTTGAGTACCCACATCAATTTTTCATATATTTATAAATGTTATATATATGTATATACGAAAAATATATCAAAAATGCAAGTGAGTACTCAAATGAATGCTTTTGATGAGTGTAACATCGGGTTGAGCTTATATCTGTTAAGTCCACCGGCAAATTTTTATTTTTAATTTAAATTACCCACGCAGATGGAAGACTTCTCCATGCGCGAAAGCCACAATAAAATATAAGCTACGTGACTCCTGGTTGACTAGCGGGGACTTCTGCAAACTCAGCACCGCGAGCATTTAAAAACGAGAAACGGAGACCGCTCCAGGTCTTTGTTAGTTAATTTGACTTCCGCGTTTAACTGACGGGCCCGTGCCTTGTAGAGTCCTTTGCTTTAATTTGCACCGCACTTAAAGGAAGTTTGGACGCGGTTTAACCGGCAGGCCACGTATTAATTTTAAGTATCTTAGAGAGTCGTATTCTCAAAGTTCTAATTTGCCCTGCACTCAGGCGAGAATTCGGCCAGTAAGTTTATTCAAAATTTCCTAAAAGCTAGTTTTGCGCACTTTACCCTACGGGGGACTGGAGGACGTTAGCTCAATCAAATTATTAAAATTCATTAAATTAAATTACGTTAAAACCGAATTTGTGAAAGTGTAAGTTTTGGCGTTTACAAAAATAAATCTAAATAAAAGTGAAATCAGTTTTAAATCAGTTCATTTCACAAAATAAGAAGCCCGTAAAATAAGCAGCCCAATTCCATCCTAATCCATCCGCTACAAGGACCAATCAGAAGGCCCCAATCCAGGAAAAGGCGCTAACAGCAGCCCCGGAATCACGGATCCGGTAATAACTAAAAATCCTGCAAAGAGTAAGTACATCTATTCTTAATAAAATCCGTAATCAGTCTCAAACGAAGGGGTGGTAAATTCGTCCGTCGAAAACGTCCCACATAAATAATTAAACAACGGAATTAAAACCTCCGTTGCGTATTCTTTAAATCGTTAGTCCAAACCTCCACCGTTTACGCTACCGCTTAAACGCCCTTGGACATAACATATCTTTAAAAATGTCATTATTTAAGAAAGTACAATGCAATTTGACATAATTAAGAAACGACTTTGTATCTTATGAATTATTGATATTTTTAAAGATATAAGCTCATCCCGATGTTACACACATCAAGACCTTTCATTTGAGTACCCACATCAATTTTTCATACATTTATATATATATTATATATATGTATATATGAAAAATATATTAAAAATGCAAGTGGGTACTCAAATGAAAGCTTTTGATGAGTGTAACATCGGGATGAGCTTATATCTTTAAAAAAGTACAGTGCAATTTAACAAAAGTCATTATTTAATAAAGCAAAATTTTATTTATTTATAGTTCACAAGTCCCGGCAGTCACATAGTGACTGCAAGGTTACTAGTATTATTATATAATACTTTACGCCATCAAACATATCGAAGCCGACCTACTACAAATATATAAACATATACAACCATATAAAAAAATTTTCTTACGAGAATAATAATAACCCTGCTAAATACCTACAACTGTAAGCACTAAAGAGAGATATTACTCAGTAGTAATATTTTATAAGAATATCTAATCTTAATCCGCGACAAGAAAGAAATTTATGTTATTGTTGTTTAAATGTTTGTTATTTACGTCCAATCTGTGAAAGCTGCATTCATGGGAATGTTATATTATGTTTTCCATCTGCACTTCTCCGCCCATTCATTCATCCTCTTGAGAGGTTTCTCCGCACCCGCGGACTACTACTAGACTACTGTATAGTATAACATTATACAGGAACAGACTGTACAGTACAAGCGGAAGAAGGCCAGAAAGAGCGACACGGAGTTTGAGAGAAAGAGAACTCACTTACTCTTCTGAGGGTGAGAGAATGTTTGTAGAAGAGTAGAAATTAAATGGACCATAGTCTGGATATTCACGTACGACGCCCTGTTGACAATAATGAGATCCACCCTTTTCTTCACATCTCTCATTTGTTTTTTTATTTCTTTTCGCTGTCGTTGTTATTATTTTTCTGCAGCAGTTGTAATTCAGAAGCACTACACTAAAAACTTTTTACTCACTACTCATTGATCCAAACAAAATACACAGCAATAGCATGTACACATAGAGTACAAGATAGCGTATACAGCAAAGGGTCGGAATAATTATTGTAATATGTTTTTCCCCGGGTGTTTGTGCAGCAATAACTTTTTTTTTTTTAGCATCAGTAAATTAAAATGTGTTTTATTTGTGAATCAATACTTGTCAAATATTCGTTTTGTTTTTTGTTTTTTTTTTTTTTTTTTTTTTTTTTCATATTTCTATCCGCTGCTTTGATAGTAGCTACAATTGCAATTTGACGTGTTTGAAAATAATCGTTTCAATAGTTTTTCTCGGATTATTTATAGCTTGTGGTAAAATTTTATTGTCGGTATCAATAGCTCTTTATTTTAATGATTTGTGTATTTTTATAAGTGTTGTTTATTGACATATTCACTTTAATTAATGAAGATGGATTAAAGTGATAATCTGCACTGAAATAAAATTGACTAATAATAAAATACGACAATATTATTATGATTATCTCAATAATAATAATTTTACCTAAAAATTCTTATAAGTTTTTTTGTGCAGACTATTACCACAAAACTTTATTTTAATAAATATTTTTGCTGTAGTCTGTTAACCTGTCGTTACAGATCACGTGTATAGCCACTATATTTCTGGGAAGACTTGATCAATTGACCTGAATTTTTTTTTTTTTAGTCTTGAACTTGTGTTCAAAATAACTCTATAAGAAATCAGTGCCGAGACTTTGTAACTTGTACAGAGAAAAAAAAATATTGTCCCAAACAACACAATTCGTTTTTAAATAATCATAACAATAACTTGGATCATTGCTTGAAATGAAAATCAATGTAACTCGAGCACAGATGGAATTTTGGATTTTAATTAAAATACTTAGCCGCTGCAGATAAACTGGAGAGAATAAAAAGAGCATTTTTTTATTTTTGGGCTTTATTTTTTTCACCAGAAAACCATTTCTTTTTTAACGTGTCCCATTTTCTAGTGGGCTACAGGTCGATGGCATAAAAGCTGGAAATACTGGTACACGATATATCATAGTATAAGTTAAGGTAGTATACACACATAAATATATACATATACACATGTATATCAGGGTGTGTCAGTAGAGTAAATACTGTACATATAAGCGCACGTACAGGTACAGAGTCTTTAGTTGTATATCTGAAATACGAGCTTGTCCGAAACTAACTACGGCTGATTATTGCGGTTGCCAGAAGATAAATTAACTTAATTTCACTTTCAGGTCTAGTTATAATTACGTCCCGGACAACGATCTGACAGTTTTAATCCTATTCCCGTGATTCTACGTCACGAGTTTAATTATGTCGACTTTCACGTTTGTAATAATAATAATTCTCATACAACTATTTACTCAAATTTATTATGCTTCTCTTGTTAAAAATATTGTACGACTCATGATGTTTTACTTTTAATTTAGATTTTTTCTCTACAATTAGAATTTTCATATTCGCTTTAATCCAGGCTCATATTTTTTAACTCACCAAATTTATTAGTAGAATTATTATTATTTTTTTTTTTTTTTTCCCAAAGATCGGTGTTTTTACTAATTAAAGAGTTCTATATTTCAAAGCCATTATCCCCAATCCAAATTGATGTTAGACTAATTTTAAATTTTACATTAAATTTTTATTTATTAAATTTATTTTCACCTCTTTTATTGTTGGTATGAGCACTCAATACCATCTTCGGGTGAATGTATCTAATAATTAAAAATTTTGTATTTTTTCAATTAAGATTAAGCAAAGAAGTTAATTTTTTACTCAGTGAAACTTTTTCGGTGACCGAAAAAGTTTCACTGAGTTATTATTTTTTCGGTGACCGAAGATGGTATTGAGTGCTCATACCAACAATAAAAGTGGTGAAAATAAATTTAATAAATAAAAATTTAACGTCAAATTTAAAATTAGTCTAACATCAATTTGGATCGGGGATAATGGCTTTGAAATATAGAACTTTTTAATTATTATTATTGCACAAAAAAAAATAACTTCAAATAAATATTTTTCTTCAAAATTTTCTTGTTTCAAAATATTTACATCTCTTGATAAAAAATAATTATAATTATAACTCTTGGATAGAAATAAAAAAAATCTCCACTTGGAAATTTTTTTATTTTTAAATGTAAGTATAAATTTTTACAAAAAATATTTTGTCTTAAAATAATAAAATAGTCATCAAGTAAAGTTAAAATAAATTAGCACAGTTAAAACTTATTTTTAATATTATTTCAACTATCGTTCTATTTCTTTTTCAATAAAAAGTTTTATCTAAAAGTTCAAGTATTAGGTTAACATAGTTTTTTTTTTTGCTATTTTTTCCAACAAAGTACTCCACTAATAGTTTGAATCGACTGATTGTGCATAGTCTCCTATTTTTACAGTTCATTTGCTCGTTGAATTTTTCTACACTGGTACTTTACGTACTCTTTATCTCACTTATACGATGCTTTGAAAATATATTCCACGCGAATGACTAGCGATTCGAATAGAAGTGATGGGTCGTTGAAAGCTGCTCTTGGTCAAGAGGGTCAAAAGCATCACAGTACTGACTCTTAACTATATATATGTATATATAAATGTATATATTAAAACTAAAACAGTTTTCAGATCGATGAAAAACTATCAAAGAACCATTTTATATTAATAGTTGTCTGGATAGATCTATATAATAGTATTTCTGGATGAAGACCAGCAAAGTTACAAATTCGTTCTATCTATTATTAGTATGTGTCGAAGTTTTTGTCAATTTAGGTTGTATTTATCACAAATTTACTCTAAAAGGGGTCAAAACATCGTTGACATTAAACCGAAGTTATTTTTAAACAAACTTTTATATAATTCAAAATTAAGACATTTATATTTTGGACAAATTGTTGAGTACAAAGAAAAATAAATGATAAAATTTTTGACCAAGTCATATATGGCTTTGTCGGGCTATATTTGGTAATGAAAAAATTATTTGTTATCATTTTTAAGTTTTTATTAATAAAAAATTGGTTTAATAATCGATTGAACTCAAAAAGAATATCACATTAGTCTGTAAAGAGAATCAAAAAATGATTTTTATTTTAAAAGTTAATACTACAGACTTAACTCTCGTGTAAGAAGAAGATTTAGCGACCATGCGTCATCTGGTGGTGATTTTCAACATTAAATTTTATCAAAAAATTACATGTGACAATATTTATTTATAAATAAAATAAAATGAAATGTAAAATAGAAATTAGTTGTATACTTTAGTTATTCTTCTAAATGTAGCTTATTAAAATTAAAATATATGAATGTAATTTCTGATTTAATTAAGAGTTATTTTGACAACAAAAATAATTTTTATAAAAATGAAGACAATAAAATTTTATTTCTTCAGATTTTTCTGACTCTAAATAATATTTAAGCATAGAAATAAATTAAATGGAAAAAGTTTGTAATTACATATACGTTTTTATAAATCAGTACACTTTAATAAAAAGTGACTTTGCATAAGTCTTTTTGATATTCAGGACGTGATATGAGTAGAAACACATATACATTCTTATAAACTTATGTGTATTTCAGAAGCAGTCGGTTTACAATGAAAACTGGAAGTGAATTCGGCGTAACTTTTGACTTCGAAGTGAGTCACTTAAAGTTCTGAAGTGAAAAAAAATTAACCTCGCTTACCGAGTTCATGAATAAATTTTTATGAGGGAATAAATTTAAACTGCATAAGTATGTTGCAAGCACAAATGTCCTCTTTAAAAATCATAATTGTTCTTTTTATATCGTTGTTAAATTGGCGCATAACATTCAACGTTAGAAAGCGACATATTAGCAATATTGTTTCCGATAGCTTATAAATAATGTTGTCGTATTTGATGTATAAATAATCAATACAACGTCATGTGGAATCAGTATCGATTGTAAACCTGGGAAAAACAATCTATTTTTGCCTGGGGCATTAATATTAGCTATAAGATCTAAAATTGTACAATTTGAGGTTAAGAACCTCGACGGTACAGCTTTATGAACTGGAATAACTAAAACTGTAACATTATTAATTAATATTGATAAATTTAAATTTTGATGGTGTACAAAATTTTATTATTCCAATTAATGAAAATAGAAGAATTCAACAATTATGTAAAATACTTTATATTCAATATTTTGTCATTTAGACAAGGATAATTTGATTGCCTGAATGTATTATTAAAAGTAATGAATTATCAATAGACTTTAAAACTTTAAATAATCTTTAATTAGAAGTGACAATCAGAAAATTAAATAAACGATATATCTATTATACATGGAATAAAGTTTATTTTGTTTGAACGTAATAAAGTATTCTGTCTCCGAGTGAAATGTTGATACTCGTTTTATATATACCCGAATAAAGAAAAATATTAACTCACAATAAAAATAAATATTCTTGAACGAAGGAAATCACTTTGAAGAGCTTCATCGTCTAGATTTGAGTGGAAAAATTCTTGAATCAGGTTAATTTCTTTTTTCAGTGTACTATTTCAAATGAATATCAACGTTTCGCTCGGAGATACAATACAGTATGACAATTTTGATGTCATGATATGAAAATTGACGCTCTCAGATCATATTAGGATATCTATCTTAATATTTTCTATTAATTCATACGTTCAAATGTGTTCTATGGTAAAATATGCCCATATATAATTTTTAGACAAAAATTAGTGTTTAAAATTTCCCACAGATGGCGCATGATCGCTGAATCTTCTCAATATAAGAGCATTTAAGTTCAAAGTATTAAGTTAAAAAATAAAAATCATTTTTACTTTCTTAAAAAACTTATTTAACATTCGTTTCTTTTTTTTTTTAAATCAATTTCTGCAATAGAAAACAATAATTTGGATGAATATTAAATTTATTAACAACTCTTTAATGTCCAATAATGATTTTTAGTTAGAATTACTTTCGCAGCAATTTAAGTTGAGCATCAAACAGTAATTAAAATTTTTTCGAATTAAATAAGCCTCAGTATATAAGATGGAACATAATATAAAGCCCGAGGTCTTGTTACTAAACATATAGTCAGCAATAACTGGTTAACGATTTTCTAATCAACCTCTTAAAGAGTCGAGTATAGAGACAAATATTATTATTCTTAAATGGTATATACTGTTCTGAGAATAAATAAATATAAATCATATATTTCCCTTCATTATTCATTAAAATGACAACAAAAAAATGTATTTAGTATTTTTTGTGTTTATTTGACGTAATAAAAAAATAACAAACTGATATTAATGGTAATGAGTAAGGTGACTGTAAAAATAAAGCAATCACCAAAGTTTTAATTGACAAGAGGAAAATATTTTAGCAAGAAAAAAGAAAGTTTTTTCAGTGAAGATTAATGCCAGATGACGTGGAACAAGATTTTGTTCAGAAAAGTTGTTAGAGGAAACAAAAATAAAGTAAAGAACATATAATTGTACGAGGACTTTAGAAAGATTATTTTTTATCTCCGTTTTATCAGTTGACGTCGACGTCGTTCCAGCCATTGAACTTACTACTTCACTGAGAGATCTCGGTTATCTGTCTCATTTATTTTTTAAAAAATTTTCTCTTGGAACATCGCGAGTGTTTAAAACTTCTCGTTGTTTTCTTTTCTGCAAGTGAAAACTCAATAGCAAAGTAGTGGCTGTTTAAATATTTTCGCGAAAAACACAGTCAGGATAAATTATAGAAAATTCTATAAAACAACAAATAGTTTTGTAAATACGCTCGTAATGAATTACATAGACATCCAAGGTATTTTTGTAGTTTAATACTGAAAAATAAAATATTTTAAATTTAAATTAATCTTTGAGCTTTTAAAAATTTAAATTATTAAAATAATACTTTATAAACGCTGAATTTTTATTTTATCGAGAGTAATGTCAAGACAAAAATTTATTATTTTTTTATTAAAAATAGTGGGTCAGATTTTTCTTCAAATTAATTTATTTTATTTTAATTAAAATGTAGTAAAATTAATGACATTTTTTATTCCTTCAGTTTTTTTGTATTAAAAAATAATAAATTTAAAAAATAAATTAATTAAATAAAATTAAATAAAAAAATTAAAAATAAAAAAATTATGGGAACCATTCCCATACTATTATAGTGATGATGTGTAATAATATTGAGATATTTATCATTACAACTCAAGTTATTTGTGACTTCGATGACCACTTTGAAGCATTCGAAATTATTAGTAATTTCGATAATTTTACTTGCTCCTCAATAACATCATTCGAAATATGTAAAATAAGTAATATTGTTCATATAAATAATAAAAGTTACATACCCAAAAGGTGGATTTAATAAATATTCAACGTATGTATTGTAAATAAATAATTTGTTCTAAAAATAAAATGAAATTGTAAAAATAAACAATGAATTTTCATATCTAATTGGCTCATCTAATTGTATAGTGAGAAAATATCCCTTTTATTAGAGAAACTTTAGAATTTCTACAATATTTTTCAATATTATCTAACACAATAATAACTGAGTTGGAATAAATAATTTAATATTAACTAAACACGTAAATAAAAATTATGAAAAAGAAATTTTTTCACTCTTGTGAAAGATCAATTTTTATTTACAAAAAAAAATTTATTAGCAAAAAAATATATAATAATTACTTTATATTTTTGATGTGATTGCTCCATTATTATGAACATAAAGATTTTTCTATTATTATGTGCGTCATTCCCACAATATCATAGAAACCATTCCTATAATATTATAGGAACCATTCCTTTAATAATATAGGGACTAATTCTATAATATTATAGGAATCATTCCCATAATTTTTGGAAAGATTCTTATAAATTTCTCTCCATGTAGATCAAATTTTTCTTCCAATTAATTAATTTTATTTTAATTAAAATGTAGTAAAATTAATGCCATTTTTTATTCTTTCAGTTTTTTTTGTCTTGTTTTAGAAAAAAGTTGCATAGTATCATACAAAATGATATCTAAAAAATTTCAATTAATTTTTTTGACTTTTAAATTGCAAATTGTAGTCGAAAAAACTTATTTCTCATTATTTTTTAAGTTGTATTCATGAATCCGTCTCAAAAAAAAAAAAAAAACAAAAGCCTAGGTTTGTTTAAATCGCATTGTTCTGGTCAACAAAAAAATATATTTCAGTCCATGACTTTCTCACCCGCGTGTTTGTTACCCTCTTCTTCAGCTCGAATAGGCAATTACGCACATGGGTTGGAATGCCCTACTTTCCTTCCCTCCTATTATCCTTTGCTTAAAATTCTACATGATTACATTTGTCAGCATTACTCCACGGTTGTTTTTTATAATGTAATTACATGAAAGCACTTGTGCGAAAAATGAATGGCTAATATGGTTAAATGTGGAAGAATTTAATCCTAGTGAAAAAAAAAAAACACAAGAAAAAAAATCTAATAAAACATGTGGTTATTTTTAATGAAAAAGTAATAAATAAATTTAAATGATTGAAAATTCAAGATAAAAATTTAAAGTGACACTATGTACATCCGTTTGGAAAGAAGATCGAAGGGAATAGAAGTAAATGCGAGGTGATTAAGTTGTTAGCTACGTTTATATTTTTTCCCTGAGAAACCGAGTTAGAAAAATAAGACTAAAAAGTTATTGGAGTCTTACAGCTGAATTACAGCAAGCAGTAAGATGGATTTTTTTTAAAAGTAAAGTAATGAAAATTCTTTAAGAAATCAGAAAATATCTCGACGATTTTTGTCAAGATGATTTTCGCGAGATATTTGTCTTGGCAGTATCATGGAGTCTCGCAAAGAATTTGTCCAAGTATTTTTCTTTCGATTTTACCTTTAATTCTTACTCTTTATTTTTATCTTGTAGAGCTTTTATCTCTTTCAACGTAAGCTCGCTGTTGAATTCGCTCTACTCTATTTCAAGATCGAAGCCACAGGCACGTAAACCGTTCACGAGGTCAGCAAGTCTCGAAATTACGGAAATTCCAGCGGCCTTCGTGGCCAACATCGTTTAACGATTTTGTTACTTTATTTACAGGTTTAGTTGTACTGTTTCACTATCTTTTGATTTATAATAATAATACTTTAAAGGAATATTAATAAACTGAAAAAATTATTTGCTAGAGAGATTTTATTTATAAAAATTTAAATTCATATTTAAAAATAATAAAATGCTTAGAATTTTTAATTAACAAATTGAAAAGTTAAACAATTATTTAATATTAAATTATGTGAAGTAAAAATTTCTGAGCATTGATTAACAATGGAATTATATAATTAATTTTCACTCAATTGCGTTACTATAGCTCATCAATTCATTGAAATAAATTCGTTCATCCCTAGTAGAAATAATCGAGTTTTCACTGGATATAAACCAGTAACTGGCCAGTGATATCGAGTAAAAACTTGAAATCGCGCCACCTACAACTAAGTCATAAACATTAGTTACACCGACAGTGTATCTTTACTAGTGTGTGTGTGTGTTTGTTTATTTTTTTTGTTAACCTGTACGCATCATTATTGTAATTATTATTATTAAAAAACAGTATAAATCAATCAAACTTAGTGTTTATTAACGTGTAAATAATTTCCAGTATATATTTCAAAATGGATGCAGTGAAAAAAAATGTCACAATATATAAATTGCGACTGTGGGTATTAAAAACAAATCTCCAATTCAAAATAATTATTTTCTTATTCTATTGTTAGATTTATTATTAGTCTATCAGTCTAATGATGTTATCTATTTTATAATGTACACATAAATGAAACTTTTTTATATCATATCGTTTATTAAACATTATTTTGAATTTATTTGACAATTTTAATAACGCCTAATAACCTCAGAATTCGAAACTGACAGTTTCACTAAAGCCGCCATAATGTTTTGTTAGATCTCTAGTAAAATTGGCCAGTTACTAGACAGAAACTTGATATTACACTGGCCAGTTACTGGTTTAAGTCTAGTAAAACTGGCCAGTTACTGGCTAAAAACTTGATTTCATTTCTACTAGGGATTTCATATAATTCAAGTGTTACTTTAAAAATAATTAATTAGTTTTGAAAAATACGTCGTTTCAACTGACATTAAATAAATAGAACAGCGTTTCAAAGAAAAATAGAATAATAAAATTAATATTAACTTCTACTAATTTTTCCGACCGTGATATTATAATTCTTTTTTAACCCGTTCCTGCCTTTACGGTCATTTTTTTCTGCTAGTATAAATCTAATTCAAGTGGATGGTAATATTCCATCTTCACTAACAATTTGGGACAGATCGTCCCTGGAGAGTTAGGTCGATGGGTAACCATCGAACTTGAACACTAGTTAGCTGGTGAATGCTAGTATCTGTTCAGGGGAGATCCAGGTTCGATTCCTGGCTTGGTTAATTTTTCATGGACTTTTTCAAAAGTTGCTCTTCATTCTCAGTGGCTTTCCATCGTTAATACTTAAAAATTGAGTTGAACAGATACTAGCATTCACCAGCTAACTAGTGTTCAAGTTCGATGGTTACCCATCGACCTAACTGTCCAGGGACGATCTGTCCCAAATTGTTAGTGAAGATGGAATATTACCATCCACTTGAATTAGATTTATACTAGCAGAAAAAAATGACCGTAAAGGCAGGAACGGGTTAAAAAAGAATAAAATATATATTTAATTTAATTTCTGACAAAAAATATTTTTTCATCAATGCTTACATTTTATGTGCAAAAAATAATATTAAATAAATTTTAAATGAAAATCGAATTAAAACGTTAAAAAATTATTTTCAAAAAAATTCGATGCCTTTTTTTTATTCAATAAACTAGAAATATTATTCTGCTTCATAATCTATATCGACAGAGAGAACTTTTCATTAAAAAAATATTACATTTTATAGTAAAGGATAATAACAATAATAATATATAATTGAACAAGAAATGAAAACTGAAATTGAAAATGAAAAACGAGCCAAGATATAAAATAAAAATATCTACAACGTCACCGGTCATAAATGAAACACGAATAGCCTCTCGACCCTCGAGGAAAAGAAGCTCAACAAGTATGACTCGATATAATTTAATATGACAATTTTTTTTTTATTTCTGGTCATTGATTTGAGCGTACTTTTAGTAATCTGACAATGATAAACATAAATTTGAATATTTTTATTTTCAATTTTATTTAAATTATATTTTATAACTTTTTATTTAATATTTTACTTTTTTATTTAAGTTATATTTAAATAATCCTCTTTTCTTATTTTATTAAAAAAAAATAATGACAATTTTTCTAAACAGTAGATTAAAAAAATCTAAAATTTAAATTTTTCAAAAATTAATTTCAAATTTAAAAAATATAAAAATTTACGAAAGAAATTTTTTTTATGACTGTAAAAAAATTTTAAATATTACACTGATAGAAGGATTTATTAACTATTAATAATTTAATTTATTTAAAGAAAATTATTTAATTTATTAAATTTTAATAAATATTTTTTAACATTCAATAAATATTTATTTGGGAGGAAAGTACATTTATTAATAGTTAATAAGTATTTATTAATAGTTAACAAATATTTATTAATAGTTAATAAATATTTTGTTGAGTGAATTTCCTTCGCTTGCAATGTCATATGATATAAAGATTGCTTATAAACAAAAATCGTCTTTATAAATTATTTGCATTAATTATATTACATTATAATAACGTTTATTGTAAAATACCAAATTATACTACAGCTCATAATTATCTTTTATATTTTAAAATATTAAAAACATTAATTTATTTAGTGAATTTAATTATTATTGTAAGCTACAACGTTCATTAAATTCTGCAATACGGTTTATTTACAATCTAAAGCGTGATGAACATATCACGCCTTATAGAAGAGAACTTGGTTGGTTATCAGTAAAAAGTCGGCGTATTTATTACCTTGCTTGTTATTTTTTATAAATTACTAGATACGGGCAAACCTGACTATCTGCGGGAATTATTTCTTGAGGATCTTGATACTAGACGTTCAGAAAGACTTGCAGTGAAGAGAAATAATGTAAATTTTAAAATGCCAAACTTTTCGACCACATATTATGAATTCTCTTTTGTTGTCACTTGCATTCGTCTCTGGGAAGAATTACCAGTGGACATAATAAGAGCGTCTAGTATAGAAGTCTTCAAGAATAAGATGTTTGATTATTTATTTAATTCAGATAATTAAGTAGTTTAGTTAAATTCAAATCAAAATATTAAGTGGTTAAATCTTCAGATTTTTATGTTTTAAACCATAAATATAAAAAATTAAATCTTCAGATTATGTTTATATTATATTTTTAATTAAAAATTGTTATATAATGTAAATGTAAAAATTGTTATATACGATGTAAATATGTTTTGCCAATTGGCCAGTTTGGCTTTGGCATAAATAAAGTTATCTATCTATCTATCTATTATCATGTATTCCAGCTATAGGGTTATAAAAAGTGTCAAAAGAAAATTGCTATTTTTGCTTTTTATTTTAAATAAATAGTTGTTAACAGCTAACAAATATTCATTAACCATTAATAAATATTTATTAACAGTTAATAAATTGTCCTTAATAAATTACTTATTAACTGTAAATAAATATTTGTTAACTGTTAACAAATATTTATTAACATTTAATAAATCATATTCAATAAATAATTTATTAACTGTTAATAAATATTTATTAAATCCTATGATGTTAAAAAATTATTTATTCACAGTTAATAAAGCTTATTAAATATAAACAAATCCTTCTATCAGAGTATATAATTGCAACATATCTTTTTACAAATAAAAATTATGATAACTCACGACTCCGCGGCAACATTTGTCCTCAGCATTAACAATATTATTTTCCTACGGATATTAAAAATGGTCTCTAGTTGATTCGCTGTCGCGAGATGCGTGAAAAAATGACGTCTAAAATTACATTTGAAATTTTTTTTCATATATGGCTTCGTATTTCACGCACGCATACGCAAATCCCTTTTACGTAGCATGCTTTTTGCAACCCTCTACTCCATCAGTGGCTTACTATTTAAATACACGAGTGAAGCCATAACAAAATAACACACGTGCTAATTTTTTATTTAATTTTAATTTTAGTTTTAGTTTATTAAAAAAAAAAATAATAAAAGAACTTTATTATTTTCGCTAGCGGTAACGAGACCGAGCCGTGTGACATTTCGCGGGCTTCTGAGTCGACGGCGATGTTTAATTTAATTTCAAATACTTGCTAATTGAAATAATAATTATAAACGCAAGCGAAAATGAATGAAGCGAGATAAAATTCGCTGGAAAGTTTAACATACACACTATTAAAGTTCATTATCCTCTGTATACTTTTTTTCATAGCATATATCATAGTGTTTTTGTAAAGATCTAGTTTACCTCTCTGACAAATATTTTATTTTATATTTCGTGAAATTGCTAGTTTTTGCAACACGCTTGATGCATGAAAGAAAGCTAAATGTTGATTCGACGTCATTTAAATAACGAATTAACATTCTAAGGCAGAGATTTTCTTTTCAATATCATCGACTAATGTAATAAAGCATAAAAATGTATATATTTTTTTTTATTTAATTTAATAATATCACGAGCATTGAAAACTCACGAGTAAATGAAAAAATTTCTTTGAAATACGTTAATTAATTTACATTTGTTAAGTTTATAAATGCGAATTTAATTCTATTAATTCACACGATTATAGATGTATGAATTTTAATTGGCAAGTAATGTATAAAAATTTTAAACAACCGAAGTTCTGGTTAGAATTTTATAGAAATTAATTAAAAGAACGTTTATCAAGCAGAAATTTTTTTTTTTTGAGGGTGTATAATTGTAACTACATGTAATCTATACTAATAAATGGAGAGCCGGTTTTTTTGTCCGGTTATACTGCGAAAACTACTGAACCGATCGGAATAATACTTATACCATAAGATGCAGCGTGTTTCGGAGAAGGTTTTAGTATATGATATGGTGGTGATTACTTATCCGGAACCTATATTTTTTTGACTTAGAAATAATGAATTTTTCTTGTAACTAAATTTATTATATTCGATTGTCATTTGTTTAAAATAAATTTTTTAATTCTATTAGTTATGTTTATATACTAGGCAGATTTCTTCACTTATGAGACCTGCAATTTCTTTAACTGAAACTTTCAATGCTCATTACAATTTTTTTTTTTCATATCAATTATTATTGATTTTTGTAAGAAAGACATGAGATTGTTATAATGATTGCACATTGAAAGTTACAATGAATATTATCTGGAATAATTACATGGATAAAAGTTGGATGCCAATTCGATAGAATTGGGAATCTATGCAAGTCAAAACAATACTCTAATTAAATTTCAAGTCTAGATCTAAAAATGCATTTCTATAAAGCGCTCAGCGGAGCGGGCGAATAACAAGTTTTTAATATTCGTAAACAAAATTGTTAAGAAATAACTTTTTAACATTTAATAAATAATTTTTTTCTAATCAATAAACAAATTTAATATTAAAACTTGTTTATTAACTAGAAAGAAATAATTTATTAGATGTTAAAAAATCATTTTTTAAATACTAAGAAATATTTTTTTAATATTAAGAAATGATTTTTTAAATACAAAGAAATCTTCTTGAATAATAAGAAATCCTTCTACACATAAAGAAAGGTCCACTTGAACCAAGAAAAAATTTTTCTTCCGAATTATTTTTTTAGGCGAAAAAAAATTTTTTTTTTTGATACAAGAAATTTCACTTATTCCAACAAAATTAATTCTTTACGTCGAGAAATACGTATCTTGATCCGAGACAATTTATTTAAGTCAAGAAAATTTCTCTCTTGCTCCAAAAAATTAAGTTCTTGACAGAAGTAAATTTTCTTGTCTTGAGAAAATTTCTCTCTTGCTCCAAAAAATTAAATATCTTGATGTAAATTTTCATTAATATTTTTATTAACTAACATGTCAAATGAAAAGATCAAGTAATATTGAATCATTTTTTTTCATTCAATATGTATAATTGCGTGCTAAAATAATCTAAAATGGGTATCAAATATTCAAGAGAAAAATTTTCTCAAGGTGAGAAAATTTTTTTCTCAGCTGAAGTAGGTGGCGCTGCTTCCCCAAAGTATCTAAAAATCTTGATCAAACATAAAAAGTTATTGTATCAAGTATTTATGATAATTTAAATTAAGAAAAAATGACTTCCACCAAGAATAAAATTTCAAGAAAAATTTTTACTTCGGCCAAGACAAGTTCGGTCTTCCTTCGGGCACCCGAAAATTTACTTGAGCCAAGAATTTTGTTCTCGAGTCAAGAAATCTTTCTTTCTGTGTATCAGTTACGCAAAACTGCTATCAAAAACAGTAATTCGTTAATTAATTGGTAAGTCTGACATAAAAATCTCAACAACACTCAATAAAATCAGAGAAATTTCACATTTGATTTATGTCTTGTGTAATAAAAACAAAAATAGTTAAATATTTATTATGTAAAGTAAAAAAATAAAAAAAACAGCAGTAAATTAATGCAGATGAGATATCATCAGAGTAGCAAGCCACTACATCGATTTTAGCTTGTCAGATCTTGTCGACTCGCGATGTTGAAGGGGTAAAAGTGACAAGCACGGGCTAGAGTACCGACGTACTGTGGGGTCACGCGCGACCATTATTGAACGGTATCAACGTGACAAGCGACAGTCATGTACCACCGGGGATTTTGTTCCATGTGAAAGGTAGCCAGCCAGTTCAGGTTACCTTTCCCTTTTTTTTTCTCTCTTTCTCTCGCTTATTTTTATCATCTCTTTCTAACACTGTTGTAAAGCGTACGAGTGTACACCGGTAATTTCAATTTTAAATCTACCGCGCCTTCTATTTGTTGTTAGAGGCGTCGCCAAATCGCGAATCGCCACCGGATAACGGAAGATCGAACATGCACTGTTTCAACTGGATGTTTTTGTTATTCTTTTTCTTTTTCATTGTTTGTTTTTGCAGTACATCACTTTGGCTTTATTTATATTTTTTATGTTCCCTGTACTTTTATACATTCCAGGATTTTTTAATGGATTTTTGTTTCTATGCGAGCAAGCGAATGAAATTTCTTTAAATTGTAAAAATCACCGGGCTGAAACTCAGTTTCACAACTAACAGTTTGCAATAAATGCTTTGTTTTGTTTTGTTATTTTAAACAATTTTTTTTTTCTCTACACGACAAATAAATAATAAAAAGTGATACTTTGCTGCCGGGAAATCCTATATTGTAAATTTTTCTTTGTCTACATAGAGCAAATAAATAAAATTAATTAAAACAACTGGTAGTGGTGAATGTTGGCGCCGGGGATGGTTACTGAGTGGAGAGTGGAAGTGCAACTGAGAGAGGGTTTATGCTGGTCACAGGACAAAGACATGCATGTATGTGCCTTTATTCAAGTCTAGGCTGTCTGGAGTTTGCGAAGTAATAAAAACTCAGATAGAATAATAATAATAGTCATAATAATAATGATGACCATGTTGAAAAAAAGATCCTTGACAAACAATGAAGTGACAGGTGAAGCGAGAAATTAACGAGCTCGGAGACAAAATTTAACGGCTCTAAAAAAACAGCACGTTCATCACTTCATCGCATTCACTTATCGGAACATCTGTTGTAAGTTTTGTTAGGCATCAATTTAATACATTGTTGAACTTAATATGAGAACAAATCATTTTTAACGTTTGATTATATTTATTTTTTATAAATTATTGTAAAATTTTAAACAATTATAATTGTTTTAAACAATAATAATAATAATTTTTTTTTTTAAATAATATTTAAGTTAAATTTTATTTATCATTATAGCAATTGAAGTTATCACCGTAAATAATAATTTTCCAAGATCGTGATATAATTCCAGACAATAATTAACTTCTCTTTAGTCAGTAATTTTTCATTAAAATCGCACATTCGGCCCGTAAACTTTTATTAGAAAAAATTCTTAATTTTCCAGCCCTATTTTACCGTAAATAAATTAAATAAATAAGTAGCACACAAAACTAAAAAAAAAAAAAAAAAAACAATATTTCATTGAATCCACAAGGTAAAAAATTTACTTTTGATAAATATGATGAATAAATGAATTTATTTATCTTTTAAGTTAAGGGAAGCTCTCTGTGACAGGGGAGTAATCCAGGCACATAATGCCATGAAAAATAGTCTAAATTACACGGGCATTATGTTTCTGTGGGGCTGTATGGAGGGCGTAGATCACGAACCGAAAAAACGTTCTGTCAATTCTCAATCATATTTTTATTTTTACTTTTTTTCTTATTTGATAAATTCAAAGCTCTGAGCCGTCAGACTTTCAAGCGATCGTCAATTTATTTTTCTTAGAATTCTTCATACGCTCAATGGAAGCATATCACACACATATTGATTATTGTGTTGAGACATACTTGACGGGGCTTCAAGAGCCCTAGACGTTTACTCGACAGGTTACCTATATGATATTAGTACCACATCATAAATAAAAATGATAATAAAAATTGCGTTACTAATTCCAAAAGGGCGTATCTCAAATTATTTTGGAAAAAAACTTCTTTAATAATGACTTCTTGAATAATGACTCTTGTGAAATTGCACTGTACTTTCTTAACTATAGACGTTTTTTAAAATATAAGCTCATACCGATGTTACACTCATCAAGAGCTTTCATTTGAGTACCCACATGCATTTTCATATATATATATATATATAATTGATATTTTAAAGATATAAGCTCATCCTGATGTTATACTCATCAAGAGCTTTCATTTGAATACCCACATGCATTTTTGATATATTTTTCATATATGCATATATATAATATATATAAATATATGAAAAAATGATGTGGGTATTCAAATGAAAGGTCCCGATGAGAGTAATGTCGGGGTGAGTTTATATCTTTAAAAATATCATTAGTTGAAACGATACAATGTCATTTTTTAATTATTGCCATTTTTAAAGATATAAGCTCATCCCGACGTTACACGCATCAAGAGCTTTCATTTGAGTACCCACATGAATTTTTGATATATTTTTGATATATACATATATATATATATATATATATATATATATATATATATATATATATATATATATATATATATATATGAAAATTGATGTGGGTACTCAAATGAAAGGTCTTGACGTGTGTAACATTGGGATGAGCTTACATTTTTAAAAATTTCAATATTTCAAAAGATAAATGGTACTATCTTAATTATTGATATTTTTAAAGATATAAGCTCATCTCGATGTTACACTCATCAAGAGCTTTTATTTGAGTACCCACATGTATTTTTTATATATTTGTCATATATACATATATATAATATATATAAATATATAAAATATTTGAAAAATTGATGTGGGTGCTCAAATGAAAGGTCTCGATGAGTGTAACATCGGGATGAGCTTATATCTTTAAAAATGTCAATAGTTCACAAGATACAAGGTCATTTTTTAAATAATATAGATGAACTATAAGCTTCCAGTTTATTCCAGTTGAATTAATAATAAATCAGGAAAACTGCTCGCGACACCAAAATTATCCGTATAGTGTTTACCATGCATTATTACCGAGAGTATCAAAATATAACGTGACACAACAATATCGTCTGTTGTTACCGTAGTTGATAATAGACTAAGCGACAAAAGTTAGTGTGTTATATAGGTGAAAACAAGTGAAGACAAACACGTGAACCAATACATCAAAGTTTCTCTGTTCATCCTATCCTATCGCTCGTGATATGGAAAATCAGTGTTGTCATACATTACCTCGGCGGTTGGGGGTGCAAGTACATAAGTAGAGCTGCACTAGGGATAGAGTTATAAGGTAGACTGTAGACGAAATACAGCGAGCGCTATATAGTCACTTGGACTGAACTAGGAGTTGAGTGGCGAGCGGGGGTTGTGCTTGACTTGAGTAAGGCACTGAAGAGAATACGATACGACAGAGGACAGCATCAGTGGTGGCTTCTGTGTTGAAACCTGGAATCTTTGATAGGGTAGTACGGCTAGTGCAAACAGTGATTGGTTGCCTCAGGCCTCTCTCACGTCACTGTTCAAACAATGAACTCGCTTCCAACAATGCAATCGTGACCGAGATGAAAATATATGTATAAATCTGTACAAGTCTAGAGGTATAGATATTTATAGATACGGCAACAATAATAACACCAACAGATGATGCATCATCGACAACATGATGACAAGGCAAAACCCAATGAATTCAAGTAAAGACAAAAGTTTTACGACTGATTTTTATATTTCACGGAAAATGAATCCTTTCAGTGATTGAAAACGGGATATGTGTTGTGGGTTTATGGTGTGATAGCTTCAGTCATTGAAGTTAGTGTAATTTAGTTTAGGGCACGGAAAAAAAATTACTTTGTTGAAGTAACTTTTTTTCTTTATAATTGTAGTTTTGTTAAAAAGTATTTACATCTCTTATTTAAAAAAAAAAAAAAAGAAATGAATAAATTATAACTCTTCGATGGAGATCGAAAAAATTTCCATTCAAGAATTTTATTCTTCAATCAAGTATTTTATTGTTTTCAAACACGATGCATACACTGATAGAAGGATTTGTTTATAGTTAAAAATATTTGTTAATATTTAACAAATCATTTATTAGAGACCACTTTTTAGTCCTTAACAAATATTTCTTAGTATTAAATAGTATATTACACATCTAGGGCAGTAAAATAAGAAATGTCTCAGATCACATGTAATTGTTGTCCGAGGCGAAGCCGAGGTCAATAAACATGTGATCTGAGGCTTTCTTATTTACTGCCCGTGGTGTGTATACTATTTTTCTCCTCGACGGAGGCGGAAAGCGGCATTTTCGTTTAGCGCAGCGGGAGGAAAATTGACGCTTTCCGCCCGGAGGTGAGAAAAAAAATTTATTAATATTTAATAAATGAACATCAGATTTATTAAATACAAATAAATCATTTTAAATACTAAGAATAGTATATTACACACCTAGGGAAGTAAAGTAGTCTCAGATCACATGTAATTGTTGGCCGAGGCGAAGCCGAGGTCAACAAACATGTGATCTGAGGCTTTCTTTACTTCCCGAGGAGTGTATACTATTTTTTTTGTCCGACGGAGGCGGAAAGCGGCAACTTAGTTTAGCGCAGCGAGACGAAAGTTGCCACTTTCCCGCCCGGAGGGCAAAAAATATTTTTTAGTACTAAAAAGTGGTCTCTAATAAATGATTTGTTAACTATTAACAAATATTTTTTGATACATAGTATATTACATACCTAGGCCAGTAAAATAAGAAAAGTCTCAGATCACATGTAATTGTTGGCCGAGGCGAAGCCGAGGTTGACAAACATGTGATCTGAGGCTTTCTTATTTACTGGCCAAGGTATGTAGACTATTTTTCTGCTCGACGTAGCCGGAATGTGGCAGCTTTGTTTAGCGCAGCGGCCAGAAAGTTGCCTCTTTCCGGCCGGAGGGCAGAAAAATAAATTCTTTTATCAGTGTACATATTTGTCCCAAGTACACTCAAAAATAATTAACTTAAATCAACAGAAAAATTCTTGAATCAAGTAAAATTTACTTAAACCAAGAAAAATTTCTTAGTTTAAGAATTTTTATATTCAAATCAAGAAGATCAAGTTTATTATTCATTTACTTGATTCCCGTAAATTTTTTCTTCGGTGCATTTTTTTTTTTGGCTCAAGGCTGGTAAAATTGATTTAAAAATACATTTATATATTTTTTAACTATTAACCAGTGAATTTCTGCAATACTCGAATGAAATCCTGATTAAGAAACTAAATAAGATTTTTTTCTTTAAATAAGATTCATGAAAGAAAGCTAAATGCAGAGATTTTCTTTTCAATATCATCTACTAATGTAATAAAACATAAAAATGTATACATTTTTTTTTATTTAATTTAATAATATTACGAGCATTGAAAACTCACGAGTAAACGAAAAAATTTCTTTGAAATATGTTAATTAATTTACATTTGTTAAGTTTATAAATGCGAATTTAATTCTATTAATTCGCACGATTATAAATGTATAAATTTTAATTGGCAAGTAATGTGTAAAAATTTTAAACAACCGAAGTTTTGGTTAGGATTTTATAAAAATTAATTAAAAGAACGTTTATCAAGCAGAAATTTTTTTTTTTGAGGGTGTATAATTGTAACTACATGTAATCTATACTAATAAATGGAGAGCCGGTATTTTTGTCCGGTTATACTGCGAAAACTACTGAACCGATCGGAATAATACTTATACCATAAGATGCAGCGTGTTTCGGAGAAGGTTTTAGTATATGATATGGTGGTGATTACTTATCTGGAACCTATATTTTTTTGACTTAGAAATAATGAATTTTTCTTGTAACTAAATTTATTATATTCGATTGTCATTTGTTTAAAATAAATTTTTTAATTCTATTGGTTATGTTTATATACTAGGCAGATTTCTTCACTTATGAGACCTGCAATTTCTTTAACTGAAACTTTCAATGCTCATTAAAATTTTTTTTTTTCATATCAATTATTATTCATTTTTGTAAGAAAGACACGGGAATGTTATAATGATTGCACATTGAAAGTTACAATGAATATTAGCTGGAATAATTACATGGATAAAAGTTAGATGCCAATTCGATAGAATTGGGAATCTATGCAAGTCAAAACAATACTCTAATTAAATTTCAAGTCTAGATCTAAAAATACAATTCTATAAAGCGCCCAGCGGAGCTGGCGAGTAACAGCTAGTAATAAATATTTCTTAAATACTTTTCGTTAAGAAATGATTTCTTAAATACTAAAAAGCCTTCTATCACTGCAGTGAAATTTAAGGATTCATTTACAATTACTTAGTTTATTTTTTTCTTTATCAAGGTCAAAAGAAAAATTTTTTAATAAATATTTTAATAGACTGATTATTTTTACTTTTATGCATACGGTAAGATAAAAAATATTTTATTAATTGTACCTTATACTATTAGGGGTAAATTTAAAATATTCAATTATTCCTGAAGAGATCTTTAACTGATTTTATTACATTGCTCATATGTAATGGTAATGAGAATGAGACTATATCCTTGTCAGACTGACTTGACTGTTTTAAAATTCACGGGCTTGGAAAAATAAATAAAATTTTTGACGTTGCTTTAAATTTGAAGGGAATTTAATTAGTTTTTTTATATTGAAATTATTGTTGCGTTAGAAAATGCTCGAGATTTGGGAGATATTCAGCGATAAAATTTAAATTTTTTGGAGTTAATTTCGTTAATTAATATAAATTAAAATGCGTTCGGTGTATTACCGTGTTAGAGGGAATTAATTACGGGATGAGAATATTGTTTGATAATTAATTAAATAAAAGTGAAGAGAAATGTAAACGAGATGTCGTTAAAGGAATCCCAGATTAAGCTTCGCTTTACACTCGACTCAAATCTGAGAAATTAATCAGACAATTAACTGTTAATTAGAGTCCCGGTTTCAAAGAGATGAAATGATGGAGAGCTCTAGAATTAAGACTAAGACGAAGACGAGTACAGGAAGAATGAAGAAATTTAAGCAAAGAAAATTAAGATTAAGAAAATTAAAAGTGCATATTCGTTTTTAACGTTCCTCGACGTTATTCTTATCAAGAGGATAATTTATTCAGCCAAGTGAAAAATTATTTATCATAACCGGGAATAAATTGTATAATACGTTTGGATAAATTAATTGAATTTCTTTTTTTTTTTCTTTAATTTTATATATTAAATTTTTTAATGTATTAAAGATATATTTCATGAATTTATAAATTAAATTTCTTTGTGGTTTTATAGTTCGCAATTTTAATAAATGCAAAAGAGCCAATTATAGACAGCATAAAAGTGATCGTAAGTATTTGAATTTTTTTATCACATTTCAAATCAATTTTACTGGTATAATTTAATTAATTAATTTCAGCAGCAATAAATTTATTAATTGATGTTTTTTTAAATTCTACTTTTTTGCCATAAATATTTTATACCTTAAAATAAAATTTTACTATTTTTCCGTTTTAAAAATATCAAAAACAGTAATTAAATATTAATAACTAACAACTTTGCAGTCACTATGTGACTGCTGTGGCTTGTGAACTATAAATAAATAAAATTTTGCTATATTAAATAATGACTTTTGTTAAATTACACTGTACTTTTTTAACTATTGACGTTTTTAAAGATATAAACTCATCCCGATGTTACACTCATCAAGACCTTTCATTTGAGTACCCACATGCATTTTCATATATTTTTCATATATACACATATATAATATATATAAATATATGAAAAAATGATGTGGGTACTCAAATGAAAGGTCATGATGAGTATAACATCAGAATGAGCTTATATCTTTAAAAATTTCAATAGTTCACGAGATACAAGGTCATTTCTTAATTATTGATATTTTTAAAGATATAAGCTCATCCCGGTGTTACACTCAATAAGAGCTTTCATTTGAGTACCCACATGCATTTTCATATATAAATATATATAAATATATGAAAAATTGATGTAGGTACTCAAATGAAAGGTCTTGATGAGTATAACATCGGGATGAGCTTATATCTTTAACAATGTCAATAGTTCACAAGATACAAAGTCATTTTTTAATTATTGATATTTTTAAAGATATAAGCTCATCCCGATGTTACACTCATCAAGAGCTTTCATTTGAGTACCCACATGCATTTTCATATATTTTTTATACATACATATATGTAAAATATATAAATATATCAAAAATTGATGTAGGTACTCAAATGAAAGGTCTCGATGAGTATAACATCGGGATGAGCTTATATCTTTAAAAATGTCAATAGTTCACGAGATACAGGGTCATTTCTTAATCATGTTTCTAGAGACTGGCCACAAAATTTTGCTTATTCTCTTAATAATAATGATTATCAACAGACTTTCCTAATAAAGTAATAAAATTAAATTGTGCCTTAATCTTGAAAAAGAATCATATCAAATTTTATTTAAATTTATTGAAAATTGTAAAATCCACCAGTTTATATTTTTAATCTTCTTGTTAAAATATTAAACAATTCCAAGATTATTAATTAAATTCAATTGATGAATATCATAACAAACATTTTAAATATTAGTTGATCAAACATAGAAACAATTACATTACTCGAAATCTAATATTTTACCAGATTTTTATTCCGAACAATCCTTTACTATGTCTATATATATATATATATATATAAGATGAGAAGAAAATCACGATTATATAGATATGCAAACGAGGTTTTACAGTATGAAGATACGAGAGTATGCTGAATTTTCAATTTCCATCTCACTGATTCTGTGTAATTTGCCCCTCAGAGTATAGTACCAACACTGTGCAAGCGAATCTGAGAGCTAACAAATTTATTTACAGTTTTGAATAACAAACTTCTGTCAAATATATAAATTTTTGTTGTGACATACCTATATATATGTGTCATTTTATTTACCTCGACATGGAATATTAAAAATGTACGAGGCCCACCGGGACTAATCGTTTTCCTCGTGACAAAAAATATTTAAATAAATATTTTAAGGTATTACCCGATATAAAATTTTTTTTAGCTCCGTCATTTCGCTTTTGTTGTTCTGTTTATTATTATTTTGTTACTATTGTGTTTTTTTTTTTTTTTTTGCTAAACAATGAAATTTCTCGGCGCAAAGGGAATCGTTGAAGTATAAAATAAAAAAACGTCAGAGATTGTTTCACAGTGGTGGATTATTTTTTTATTTTTTTTTTTTTTTTTTTGGATGAGAGAAGAACCGCGGCCTCATTCGCACACTGTAGTGTGCAGTTTGTTGAGTCGTGTATACAGGTATTTACGTTAAAGTGTGTGAGTGTATACATATAAAATAGAGAGGTATATGCATATAAAATAGACTGTATTTCTCGGTGGGCTTTGAAAAATTTTCAGTGACAAACCATTTTACTGGCTTCGTTTGTACCATACTCACTCTATTCGTCTAACGCTTATGACCCATATACTCGTCGACATAAATGTCTACGCATTTTATTTATTTATTTATTCATTATTGTTGCTCCTATTGTTTTTTGAGGATCAAATATTAACAACTTTTGTGTGGAGTGAATTATAAAACTTTTATATATACACGCTAATTGGTTATTTATTTTTTATTATTTAAAATTTAGGAAGCAATTAAAAACATCACTGTTTAATTGCGTAGTTAAAACTACAATTAATTGAAACACGGAAAATTCATTTTAATTATTACAGGTAAATTTACATTTGTAGTCCGAAAATTTTTTATAAATTTTTAGATACACTGAAATTAAACGGTAGAAATACTTTCGTTGTGTATCTTTTTTTTTAATGATAAAAATTTTAAACATTTTCCAGAATGTGTTGCTAAAATTATTTTCTCTATATATAACTTTTTGATCAAGAGTAGTTATGAAAATTTCCGACAGAGAGCGCATTATTGTCAAATCTTCTCGCGAACAGAGAGCTAAATTTAGAATATTAAGGAGATCCAAGTACTCTCCTAGTGTAAAGAATGTCTATAAAAAAATAATAGAAATACTTTTGTTATGCATCTTAAAATTAATTAATAACATTTTTGAGGAAATTTCCGAAAAATTTACTCATTAAATAATTATTAACATTTAATTGATTAATAAAAAATATAACACTCTGAATTACCGGTATACACTTGACAACACCGCAAGAGTTCCCTAACCTTAAAATTTATGTATGTTTACTGTCTAACTAAAATGACTAAGATCTTCTAGCATTTAAAAAACCGCGGTTACTTATGCGCCGGGTAACTGCGCAAGCGGTGTTGCCAAGTCAAATACAAGACTTTAAAGAACGCAAGTTCCGAGTGATTTTTCATAGAAAATATAAAATATCTCCGTAATACGTTCGGAAAGCTACTTTTTTTATTGTTTTAATCGAAAGCTTATTATTGTTTCAATCAAATTCAATGAAAATAAAATTTTTTTTAAATCGTTAATTGCATTAAATTCTTAACCAAATACACGGTTGGTGGAATCTCTATTTACCTACATGTAAAAATTACAATTTTCAAACCTAATTATTTGATTAAATATCCCGGAAACCTACTGTTTTTTAATTTTTTTATTAATTATTAGACTACGTAGATTGAATTTACAAATTTTCAGGAAGTTTTAAAAATTTGACTACTCATCGTGGATCTCCGTAAGGAGATTCAAGTATCCTCTTAGTGTAAAGAATGTCTATAAAAAAATAATACGTAGAAATACTTTTGTTATGCATCGTTAAATTAATTAATAACATTTTTGAGGAAATTTCCGAAAAATTTGCTCGTTAAATAATTATTAACATTTAATTGACTAATAAAAAATATAGCACTCTGAATTACCGGTATACTCTTGACAACACCGCAAGAGTTCCCTAACCTTCAAATTTATTTATGTTTACTGTCTAACTAAAATGACTAAGATCTTCTAGCATTTAAAAAACCGCGGTTACTTATGCGCCGAGTAACTGCGCAAGCGGTGTTGCCAAGTCAAATACAAGACTTTAAAGAACGCAAGTTCCGAGTGATTTTTCATAGAAAATATAAAATATCTCTGTAATACGTTCGGAAAGCTACTTTTTTTATTGTTTTAATCGAAAGCTTATTATTTTTTCAATCAAATTCAATGAAAATAAAATTTTTTTAAAATCATTAATTGCATTAAATTCATAACCAAATACACGGCTGGTGGATTCTCCATTTATCTACATGTAAAATTACAATTTTCAAACCTAATTATTTGATTAAATATCCCGGAAACCTACTGTTTTTTAATTTTTTTATTAATTATTAGACTACGTAGATTGAATTTACAAATTTTCAGGAAGTTTTAAAAATTTGACTACTCATCGTGGATCTCCGTAAGGAGATTCAAGTATCCTCTTAGTGTAAAGAATGTCTATAAAAAAATAATACGTAGAAATACTTTTGTTATGCATCGTTAAATTAATTAATAACATTTTTGAGGAAATTTCCGAAAAATTTGCTCGTTAAATAATTATTAACATTTAATTGACTAGACTATACTAATAAAAGAATTTATTATCTCTTAGTAAATTTATTTATTTAGAAGTAATGTATTAATTTATCAAGTCTAAGCAATTATTTTTCAAATGTTGATAAATATTTTAAAATCTACGGAAAAAAATAAACCAATTAATTTTGCAGATAAAATCAAAAACAGCGGAATAAAATTCTAGTGGCGAGAGTTTGATAAAATATTATAATTAGTCATGATACTTGATATCCTCTTAATATTGTCAACAGTGATAAATAAATGAAAAAAAAAAAAAAATTCAAGAAAAGAGAGATGTTACACTGAAAAGTTTCGTTAGAAAGTCATGAGTCGAGTTCTGTATAAGATTGTCAAGGGGAAAAAGACACAAGGGCTGAGAGAGACAAGCGAGAAATAGGAAGAGAAACGTTGACGATAGTGGCAAGGAATAAATTTGCTTCTTATGAATGTCAAGCGGAACCGCCTTCGCGTTTAATAGTTGACAAGATAAAATGTTTTCCTTTGTCTCAAAATCTATTTAAGACTATCTACATGTATTTAAGTTACTTTATAAATGTAAATAGATATATATCACTTCATAAGTTAAATTGCCTTTAAAAAAATCCATAAAAAAATTATATTTATTATTATTAATGCACGGAATTTTATTTAATCCATCAAAAAGTTTAAATAACTAAAGTTTGATGTTATATACAAACATTCAAATATTATTTTGTCTAAATATTACGGTTATTATTCAGTGAGAAAAATAGCAAAATATGATGACGGAAATGTTATTTTAATGAAAGCAAATATGGTAAGTAAATAATGGATAGTTATTAACACTACCGATTGTATATTATGTTGAAAATTGAATGTCAAATAGGAATACATACAAAGTAAATTTGATTTATCGAATCGATGACCCAATTTGTATTTACTCTATTGACAAATAACATTTTTTATAATTTAAAAACAAACCATAAAAATTATTAAAAAAATTTTTTTAATTTTCGAAGAATGTCTACACAGACAGAAAAATTTCTTAATTGGAGAACAAAATTCTTGGCTCAAGAAAATTTGTCGGATGCCTGAAGGAAGACCGAAGTTGTGTTGGCCGAAGTAAAAATTTTTCTTGAAATTCTATTCTTGGTGGCTCATTTTTTCTTAATTCTATCATAAATACTTGATACAATCAATTTTTATATTTGATCAAAATTTTTAGATACTTTAGGGAAGCAGCGCCACCTACTTCAGCTGAGAAAAAAATTTTCTCACCTTGAGAAAATTTTTCTCTCGAATATTTGATACCCATTTTATATTATTTTAGCGTGCAATTATACATATTGAATGAAAAAAAAATGATGAAATATTATTTGATCTTCCCATTTGACATTTTAATCAATAAAAATATTAATGAAAATTTACTTCTATCTTTATATTGGATTTTTTGGAGCAAGAGAGAAATTTTCTCAAGACAAGAAAATTTACTTCTGTCAAAAACTAAATTTTTTGGAGCAAGAGGCTGAATTTTCTCAAAACAACAAAATTTTCTTGACTCAAATAAATTTTCTTGGATCAAGATACGTATTTCTTAAAGCAAGAGAATTAATTTTGTTAGAAAAAGTGAAATTTCTTGTGTCAAAAAAGAATTTTTTTTTCGCTCAAAAAATTAATTAGGAAGAAAAATATTTTCTTGGCTCAAGTGAACCTTTTTTTCTGTGTTTTTTTCCCATCCTTTATATTTTTAAAAAGCTATTACTCTTCCAGCTGACCCTCGCACTCCTCTTTAGCGTCCAGGAATATTTATCCATATGCAGGTGTTTTTTTTTTAACAGAAACGCAAATTGGAAAAATTCAATTTTTTGGGTCAGCGATTTTTTATATTGGCTTTGAAATGAGATTATTCTTTCTGTTCACACAAATAAAAAAACACGTGGAGTTACACCTATTTATTTATTTTTATATTTCATATTAAACGAATAAAATTGACGGACGGAATTGAGCGGTAGTGGTTAAAATCAAAGTTTAAAAAATAAAAGCAAAAGAGAAATTATTGAAAAAAAAAAAATATTTGGTATGAAAAATAAATGCATGGAACAAATATAATTAATTGTTATAAAGGTACGCGACAATCGGAAAAAAATCAACGAGTTTTAAATAACATTTGACATTTAAAGTAGCGACCCAGATTGCTTTATTATGATTTATGATAATTAAAAACAAACAGGCGAACATTATTGGATAAATATCGTTAATGACTTACCATTGCTGATGACAGCCAAAGCAAAGATGCTTAGCACCCACGCTCCACTTACGATGACACACATCTTCAATGCCTGTGTTTATTTTCTGTTTGCCTCACATAATACACACCAACTGGAAAATTTTAACTGAAACATAAAAAAACAGATATTTTTATGAGTACTTGTGAGAACACGAAGCACATGTCGTGTTAAAAAAAAAATATTCTTCTACAAATTGAACTGTCAAAAATAAAATTTTTTATTTTAAAAATCAATCGACAAAAATTCAGAAGAAATAAAAAAAGCAGATGCATTACAAATAGAAAATTAGCGGAGAATTCTAAAAAGTAATGTCAAGACTTTTGCGATCTACCGACACGTAAAAACTCAAGCGTTGAAACTCTGGTAAGTAAGTAAAAAATTAAAAATTTTAAACTTTCTTGATGCAATCCTTGGAACCAGAACTAACAAAGAAAATGAAAAGAAACGAATCCTTTAAAGTCGCGACTGGGTCAATACGATGAATATCTTACTGTAAAATATCATTTGACTTAGGACTTTCTTGATTTTTATTTGACAAAAGCACTTGATTGTTGGAATAAAATTTTACGAATTAAAATTCTACGTGACATAAATTTTTTTTAAACCTCCTCATACTTCTGGAATTTACTCTACCTAAATAACTTCTTTTCTCGCAAGGATAAGATATAAAGAGACAGAATAAACTATGAGTTAAACTACACCGAGACACCTACTTTTTCCGTAGTCCAGATGCGCTTAAGGAATAAAATTATATAGTAAAGACTTTGCACCTTTAACATCATAATAATTTACCCTACATTTCACTCTTTTCATACAAGTTTAGTAAATTTTATAGTTTATTTTTCAAAAAGTTAAAACTCATAATTCACTCTCCGCAATTTACAACCCTATAAATAAGGTATAAATGTTTCAAAACTTTTTTATTTATATTTTCAATTCAACTATTGTCTCTTAAGAGTTACTTTATTTATATCAATGAGCCGGAAAAAAATTTTAACGTCAAAAAAAAAACTTTTGATCAATTATCAAAAATTTATCATTCAAATTTTTATTAAAAGTTGACTTTTCTTTTTATTAAAAAAATTATGACTTTTTTTTCGCATCAAAAACAATTTTTTCAGATTAAATTTTGAACTGAAAAATTCAACAATGTTCAAAAATTCTAAAAAAGCAACAGTTGATGTTATAATTGCACACAGAATCTACACGGAAAAAAGTAAACTGTAATAAATAATAGTTGATTTATAATAAATAATGACCAACTGTAAAAAAATTACCATTTCAAACAGTAAAATCGTGATTTTAACAATCACTTTATAATATTTATCATATAAATTCTACAATTTATTATTTACATGGGAGAAAATACTATTTCAAACAGTAATATTCGCTATAAGAAAGTCGAAAATGTTAAAGTATAATAATTAAGAATTTTGACTTTGATATTTATCATTTCGTACCTAAAAAATGATCTTATGATATGTAAAAAATATAAACTACAGTTACTAAATTTCTATACAAGCAACGTCAATATTTACAAAGTAAAATGGTAAATTTTAAACGCAACACTAAAAATCAAACTATAATTATTGATTTGCTTGGACTGGTAAAATATATATTTTTAGAGTATAATTTTTACTGTTTCAAATGTTAAATTCTCCGAGTGTAAGACCTTCCCCATCTCCTCATAGTATAGACTGTATATTGAAACGGCAATTTTTACTGTTTGAAACTGTAATTTTTTAAGATGAGAGTCGTTATTTACTATAGTGATAACTAATCACATTTTCGATATTAAATAACAAATAGTGGCTTTTACACTTTCTACATTAAGTTTTGTAATATTTACATTTGTGCCTGATGTCCGCTGTACTGTCTAAAACTATAAAAATTAACCGGAATCCGAGTGAATTTTAGTTTACTTTTTTCCGTGTAACTTTGAGCACAAATCCCGACAGATGCGTGAATAATACTCAGAATTCAACAAAACAAGCGTATCGAAAAGACAATAACTGATTTCCGACTGAAAAAATAGTTGATAGTAATGACGAAAAAAAAGAGTCGTACTTGTGGTAGTTGGTAGCTCTTCAACCCTTCATTCAAGTCAACTGCACTCGCGAAGCACACGGCTCCGTGTCCCTTTCCATTACCGACAATGACACAAGGGGAATGTTCTTTAGATCGTAGATATTCAGTGGAATCCTAGTCTAGAGTGAATATGAACAGACTAAGGGCGTCGACAGTAGACTGCACTCAGTAGTACATATTCTATTCAGGGTGCATGCAGAGTACAGTAGAGTATGACAACCCTTTTTTATAACAGACGCATATTTCCTCGGACACTTTTAGAGCCTCACATGCTTTTACTTAAAGTCTAATATGTCGTTGTCAGAGGACGTATCGAAGAGCAAGAGGAATAAAAATAAAAAATTTCTCTGTACTGTATCCACTAAAAGGAAGCCAGACAGTGCGGGGTATATGTATACATATAGTATGAGGTATGAAGAACTAAGTATATGATGATATGAGGAGCCAGTGAATGACAAAATGGTACGGTATGTATCTATATATCTATATATCTATATGAAAGTACTTCAAAGGGAAAATTCACGATTCTGTTTTTGACGCGTAAGTAGTAGACATACCTGAATACACAAATATATGGATGTTGGTATAAAGAAGAAGAAGACACACTGAGTTTTGACGTTACCGAGAAAATGTATGTTAGTGGTTTACGATGAGAAACTCGTTTATAAGGTGGAAAATGCACCTACATTCACATCCGCATTTATATGTTTTGCAGATGTATATATATATATATACCTATGTATAACGTTAATGTGAAATAAAAATCTATGTATAGAGAAATGGTACCTGTGATGTGTGCATGTGAGAGACCCAAGAATTATGACATATGTACGTTTTACATAGCATGTTCTAGTCAGTTCCTTTGTTCATGATTTATAATACTGCCAGACTTACTCTACGGTACAGTTAGTCTTTTCAAATCCACTTACAAACAAATTAAATTCTTTATGCTATAATTTACCACTCGAATTACTCCATTTTAATGGATATTCTATTTTTATAGAGAACTTTGATTTGTTTGGAAGGACAATCGTATGGAGAGTTGAAGGAATATTTTTATTTGCACGGAAAAAAGTAAAATTCACTCGAATTCCGGTTGATTTTTATAGTTTCAAACAGTACAGTGGACATCAGGCACAAATGTAAATATTACAAAACTTAATGTAGAAAGTGTAAAAGCCACTATTTATAATTTAATATCGAAAATGTGATTAGTAGCTGTCACTAGAGTGAATAACGAATCTCTCATCTTAAAAAATTACAGTTTCAAACAGTAAAAATTGCCGTTTTAATATATAGTCTATACTATGAGGAGAGGGGGAAGGTCTCACACTCGGAGAATTTAACATTTGAAACAGTAAAAATTCTACTCTCAAAATATATATTTTACCAGTCCAAGCAAATCGATAATTATAGTTTGATTTTTAGCGTTGCGTTAAAAATTTACCATTTTACTTTGTAAATATTGACGATGCTTGTATAGAAATTTAGTAACTGTAGTTTATATTTTTTACATATCATAAGATCATTTTTTAGGTACGAAATGATAAATATCAGTCAAAATTCTTAATTATTATGCTTTATGTAAGACTCGAGGTTTATATTTTATATACCACTCATATTTATTTATACATAATTACTACATTATACTATAATATACATAATATACTATAATATACATTATTACTACAAGTAATAATCCGACAATAACTACGGAATGAGACAGCTAATGAAAGCCAATATAATTAAGGGATGACAATAACTGGGTGGTGTTGTACTAGGACCCATCGCGTGAGGTCCTCATGAAGGGTGGCGTCGGAATGCCCCTAACAATCTCTCTCGTAGTCCTCTCAACCCTCGTTGAGTGGGGGCGAGTCTTGTCACGGGCTGGGGGTAAGACCTTACGTCACAGATCTCGGGCCTCACGATACTCGACAGCCGTCAGCCTCGGCAATAAGAATAGCGTTGCTTAGATTTAACATTTTGGATTTTGACATAGCGAATATTACTGTTTGAAATAGTATTTTCTTCCATGTAAATAATAAATTGTAGAATTTAAATGATAAATATTATAAAGTGATTGTTAAAATCACGATTTTACTGTTTGGAATGATAATTTTTCCAGTTAATCATTACTTATTATAAAGTGACTATTATTTATTACAGTTTACTTTTTTCCTTGTGGGATTCAGAAGGATATTTTGAGTTAGAACGATCAAATAATTACAGTGGATTTATGTTGAGAAAATGGGTTTATTTAAAAACTTTTGACATACTGTATTATTGAAGAAACTAATAAATGATATGTCATAAATGATATATTTGTTATTGTGTCCAGATGCACGTTATATTTATTTTAATCTAAAAAAAAACAAAAAGAATTTTTTCGATTAAAATGCATTAGTAATGATGTTGGGTTTCATTTAAAAGCATGTTTTGTCGTATACTTTTATTATTTAAAATGAAAACAATACGTTAAATAATACCAATTATTATCGTAGCTACCAAAACAAATTTATTGTACTGAACAAAAAGTTGATTTATTTAATTGTTTATAATTTGGTGCTCATATGATAAAAGCTAGTTAAATGAGTTTTATTATAAAAGAAAAATAATAATAATTAATCCAATTCGATAATTAAATGAAAACTAACAGAGTAGTTAAAAGAGAAAAATAAAAAGATAAAACAACAGTAATAACAAGCAAGTGAATGAGCGATGAATTGAAAGAGAAGCCAATGGAATTTCACTCAAGTGCGTAATAGAATAAAAGTAATAAAAGAAAAGATTTCAAGTATGCTTCCTCTTTGGAATACTAATATTTTTTTATCTGGAGTGGTTTACGGTGAAGAACTAAGCTCTTAAAACAAATAACTCGGTTTTTATTTAAAAACTTGGAATTTTTGGAAAAATAAAAACGACGTTGACAAGCAAATGACAGAAATACATCGTACACGTTTAGTTTTCCTAATTTAAGCTGACACAGCGTTAGCGTCACGATAAATGGTACTGGGCAATTTCCACGCATCAATGAAAAACAATCGCCGAGGGTGAATTGCGCCCTAGCCAGTACGAATTGACTCGGAACATGACCACTGAATATTATCCGATCTTCTATCTCTGTTTTTCCCTTATCTTTATCATTTTTTTATGCACAACTCTGTCATGGAAAGCATTTTTTTATTAATCTATCACTTCCACTATACGTCCAAAAATTGACAGCTTTAACTGTGTGAGGAATGTTTTAATTAAAAATATATTCGTTTAAAAAAGAAGAATCCTTTCGAAAATTTTTGTCTTTAAATATTCTATAATTTTTCTAACGAAGAAAAGATGTCACAAAAAATTCAGGAAAAAAATTCCACGTTTAAAAATTTTAAGAATCTTCAAGTGTAATTTTTTAAAAATTATTTTCTATAATTAATTTATTTGATAAATAAAATAAAAAAAATGTTTGAGAACTATTCTCAGATTTATGAATTTATTAAATTATTGTTATGACTTTTGGATTAAAATTATCCCCAGGATTAATATTGATACCATATTAATTAATTAAAAAATTAAACTTCATATAAAAAATTATCCCTACAATTTTATTGAAATTTTAAATGGAAATTTTTACAGACCAGCTTCATGTGATAAAATTGAAATTTAAAATTAAATAGAAAATCGATAGTTGAAACATTTTCATGCTACGCTGGTACTTTATGCGAGAGTACTTTCATCCCCAATACGCCTCGACGCAGCGAAAAAGCGGGGCACACATTTGACTAGGCCGCTCCAAAATGTTTTTATTATATTCTCGTTCTCCAAATCTAATGAATTGAATGAATTGAGTCACTAAAATATTTTTATTTTCGCATTGATTATATTAAATTACAAAAATAAAATCCTACGGTAATAATATCACTTTTCCAATAGAATAAATACTAACCAAAATAAAAAAAAAAAGATTAATAAAAAAACAACTAAAAATCAATTCAATAACTTTTATAACTCATAAAATTAAAATTATTTTTGACATTCACAATTTTTCATAATTTTTTAGTCATTATTCTTAACAGATAATTTTTCATTATTCTTTTCCGTCCATTTAAAATAGCAATTTTTCTACCGTAATAATCAATCATCTAACCCGGTTCTCGTTAATTTTTCCCAAAAAACAACAATATACAATAGTAATGCCTAATGTTAAAAATAATATCTTAAAGATAAAAAATTCTCCAGTCATAAAATAGAAATAGTGTCTTTTTGTCTTTATTTTCAATCCATCCACCCGGTTTCAGAAAACTCTGAAAAGCTTCTACTTGAGATAGGTATTTTGGCATTTAGCCCATTGAGATGTACACAATCCAACAAAAATAAAATGAAACAACACTGGGTATCCAAGAATGAACTAAAAAAAAATTTACGGGAGAATTCCAAAACACTAACTACCAACTATGTTACAAAAACCGTATGGATTAATTTCTCAACGCTTCACGCCATTTTTTTCTCTATTTTTTCCTATAACTAAACTCAAACACTGAAACACAAACTCGTGACCAGTGGCCACAAACTCGCGACAATGCATAGAATCAGCTCAATTATTTCAACCATTCAACGAAACGAGGAACGAGGTACCAGTAGGAGTGTTGCGCATACGTATGTGAAATAACTTATTGACAAAATTCCGCGGTTTGACTCACCTGTTAACTATCGAAACTAATCGAACTTGTGTCCCAACTTTTTTATGTATCTAAATTTTTTTTTCAACAGCGATTGCTTTGGCGCAAATACGACAGTAATCACTTTACCCACGCAACTTGACAATTAATCATTTTTCGAGGAGACGTAAGTGGTACATGTTTGCTAAAATTTTTTGCCACATCGTTAGGACACTCGCGTGAAACCGAGTTAATATTTTAACACCAAATCGATAATTACACTGGCTTTGACCAGAATATGTTTTAGTATTTCACAAACTAATAATTTTAATTACATCCATTGGCACTAGAAATTTAGAATAGAGCTTGCAAAAAATTTCTCCTATTATTCAACTCGCTGTAGCTTTGTCAACAGTAGCTATTTACATATAAATACACACTGGATCGAGTGATAGACTGGTTGAATTTAATTACTTGCTCTATTGTTTACACTGTCAAACACAACACTCCAGTAGAAATTATAGTACCGTCGATGCTAAATATTCCAGTCTTCTTGTGCTGCGACTATTGTTGAGAAAAATATTTATTGTTTTACCGCAACAAAGCTATAACTTTAAATTTCGAAAGATAAGACTCAGACTAATGCTGTGTGTGGACTATTTAATAACAGTACGAATATCATACACGAAAATAACTCAAGAGATATGTAAATTATCTATGAACGTACACAAGATCTAGCGGACCATTAATCAAGTTTATCGGTATCTTAAATTATTTTCGCAGCTATTTCGTACACGGTATTAAATAAAATAATTGTCATGGTTAATTGATATTTGATTTTTTTCAATTTTGGGTTAAAATATTTCAAAATTTTAAAATGAGATTTTAGCTTGAAAAACCAGATACGGAAAAATTAACAAGAATCTTTTTTATAGGAAATTTCCGACAAAAAAAGTCTTACAATTTTTTCGTATCTTTAATATTTAATTTAGAATTTTAATTATAAACTTGCAAATATTGAAGCTTGAAATTTTTAATTTTATCGCGATTTAAATTAAATAAATTTAAATTTATAAACTTATAAATTAAATAAATTTACACTGATAGGATTTTTTTATATTTAATAAGGTTTATTAACTGTTAATAAATGATTTTTTAACATCATAAAATTAAATAAATATTTATTAAAAGTTAATAAATTATCTATTAAATACGATTTATTAAATATTTATAAACTGTTAATAAATATTTATTAATGGTTAATGAATATTTGTAAAATGAACAAATATTTATTTAAAATAAAAAGCAAAAATAGTAATTTTCTTTTGACACTTTTTATAACTTTAGCTGAAATACATGATAATAATTAAATTCACTAAATAAATTAACCTTTTTAATATTTAAAAATATAAAAGATAATTATGAACAGTGATAGAATTTGGTATTTTACAATAAACGTTATTATAATGTAATATAATTAATAATTCATAAAGATAATTTTTATTTATAAGCAATCTTGATATCGTATGACATTGCTAGCGAAACAAATTATTTATTAACTGTTAATATATATTTGTTTATTAATAAATGTTCTTTCCTCCCAATTAAATATTTATTGAATGTTAAAAAATATTTATTAAAATTTAATAATTAATATTTAATAAATCCTGCTATCGGTGTATAATTTCTTAAAATTTATAAACTTCGATCAAATTAACCATTGAAATTTAGTAACTTTTTATAGTGTAAATATGATAAAAAAAAAAAAAAAAAAAAAAAAAAAACAAATTACTTATTAAAACACCAAAATTCACAGTAAAAATTTTTAGTCAACTAGAATCACTCACAGTAATAAAAAAGCACACTTAAAAAAATAAATTTCGGAAAATTAACCACAGTAATAGTTGGTATTCATTATCGGTGTCACCGAGAGTGACAATGTCTTTAGTGACTGTATTGCAACGTTCTCTTGGTGGAATTTGACCCCGCAATCGGGCGATACAAATAGGCGATGGAGCAAGAAACAACAAACTAAGTAAAGTGACAGTATAGCAGAGGAGATTGTCACACTACACGCGGTTTCTCTATTCCCGTTCGTTACTACTTGTCTCCTAGCGCAACTGCTCTTCCACTATTCTGAAATCCAACAAACTAAAATCAGACTTAGACACCAACGTGAGATGTCAGATGTTAAATTCAAGTCTACACAGTGTCTGTTTTCTGTAACATAACGAGGGGTGTACAGCCTAGTCAGACACACTTGATTAAAAATGTATGTTTGTACCTGATGTACACCCACTTATGTGATATGCATTCACATTTACAGTCTCATAGACATACATATAGACCAGAGACGATGATATAAATTTAGAATCGAAAGCGGAGATAGTCTAGTGGAGTAGCTTTTGAGACAACGTGCGCGCACGAACTGTTCAGACCGCGGTGCAAAGGAAAACTGACGTCCTGACGGCGACAGCGCCGCATAGACGGACGTTTAACGAACCAAAGGCTATAACGACGGGGTGGAGTGTGCCCGTGGATAGTCGTCCCCGTACCCTCGTTTTAATCCACGCCGCCCGATACCACACTAAAACATTTTCACCGTCTACTCTACTTTGCTCTTTACTCTTACTCTTATGATCAACAGAAGCTGTGGCACACTGGCGACTTGTATCGTTCTCGTTCTCGCTGTTCTACGCTGGCTCAGGTGTATTTATGCGCTAAGGGTATTTATATCTTTCAGAGACTCCGCAGTTAAAGAGTGACAATGCACTTTCGCAATGAGCTTCTCTAAATACTTTTTAAATTACGTTTCATCCAAGATTATCCGAATTTGTTTTATACGAGCTGTCGGTTTTTTTTAGTTTTTAATTGCTCTAGTGAATAGAGATGAGAGATTAATATATGAGACAAGGAATTATATGAATGCTAGGTTTTTATTATGAGGCTAAATTAATGCTAAGTAATTGCGCGAGGAATTCTGTAGAGAACTTTAGTACATTTTTTAATTGATTGGAGAAAAATTTTTTTTTAATTCGCTCTTTTGGCTCTATAAAATTATTTATTTTTTTATTTTTACTTAGTACCTGTGCCTTCATAAAAAAAATGTTTTTGAATCAAGTATATAATTTTGAAGAACTTAATATTCTTCACTGATAGAAGGATTTATTTGTATTAAAAAATATTTGTTAATAGTTATCAAATCATTTATTAGAGACCACTTTTTAGTATTAACAAATATTTCTTACACAGCCAAAAATTTTGCGTCAATGCGTCAAAAAATTTTGTGTTAAAAATTTTTATATTAAATATTTTACACTTTTTTGTGTTAATTTAACACAATAAATGTTAAATTTACATAAAAAAGTGTTAAATGTTTTACACAAAATTTTTTGACGAAATGACGCAAAATTTTTTACTGTGTAGTATTTAAAATGATTTGTTTGTGTTTAATAAATCTGATGCTCATTTATTAAATATTAATTAATCTTTTTAAATACTAAAAAATATTTGTTAAGGACTAAAAAGTGGTCTCTAATAAATGATTTTATTATTATTTATTTATTATAATAAATTCTTCTATCAGTGTTGATTTGAGTAGAAAAATTCTTGATTAAAGGAAATTTTTACTTGATTAAAGAATTTGTCATCTTGATTCAAGACAATTACCCTCTTCAAAATTAAATTCTTGATTCAAGAATTTTTCTCTTGAATCAAATTAATTTTTTTTTTAGGCAAAATAAAACATCAATTCAAATTTAAATTATAAAAATAAATAAATAAAAAATTTATTTATTAAAATTATTAATCCGCTTGTTAAAAATTTGGATTGAAGCGTAGAAAATAAAAAAAAAATAAATGCCATTTGTACACTGTAATTTAAGAAAACAAGAAGAACATTAAGTGGTAGGGTAACATTGCATACACGTGCAGCGCTCAAATGTATTAATTCGTCATATAGATTACCATGAATACATAAACACGAACTACCCTCACGCGCATTAGTCATTCCATTCGACACGAGAGATTTCGATGTCAGTATCCCTACGACGGATAATAAAAAACTTATTCAGAATATATTCAAATTATTTGCACCACAGAATTATTTCAGGTCTTATCTAAAATTCTAGTAATTAAAATTTATTTTTACTGGTATAAAATATTTAATTAGCTGTCATTTTAACGATATTTTGCAAGTTAACACGAACCAATATAGATGACAATAGATTCTTTTATTACATAGAATTAATGAAACTGATAAGATAAGAGTATTAAACCAAAATCACTTGTTTAATTAATTAGAATTTTTTTTTAGTAAGTATAAAATTTAAATTATAACTCATTTCATGTAGAATCCAGACACATTCATTATTTTTTTATATGAAAATTATATGACCTAAAATAAATTCCACATTTAAATGACAGTAATATCAATTTCGTTAACTTGAAATTTATTGGAACATTTTTTTTTAATTTTTCGTTGGTATAAATATTTAAAAAAAAATTACCGAATGTGAGAAACGAACTCTTTTTGTGTATAAAGTGTGTTGTATCATTTATGAGAAAATTAATAGACACTTTTTCACTGTAATTAATTAACGAACAAAAAAAATTTTTAAGCAAAAAATTAATGATAAGCTTTTAGGAAGGTTTAAAAAAGTTATTTTTATTTCAAAACTTAATACCTTACTTTCTTATAATGAGACAATTTAGTAAGCATGCGCCCTCTGTTGGAGTTCTTGAACATTACCTTTGGTCTAAAAATTATCCATGGACATATCAGAAAATATCATGCCCTATCACGTCAGAAGAGAAAAATTCTTGAACCAAGAATATGAGTTTGAAATTAATAATATTACATTAAAATTAATTTTATTATCAATGTATGGCTTGATATGGCTATCATATCAGGTTAAAAATGGACAAATTGAATTGTCTAATATAGCCAGGTCAGAAAAGCCCTATCAAAAAATTTTTTCACGAGCAACTCAAGTTTGTTTTTGTATCACGTACTTTAAAAATACAACACACTGATAAAAAAAATTAACTTGACTTAAGAGTCAAAATCTTGAACCAAGAATACCATTTTGAAGAAAACGATTTTCTTGAGTTAAAAGAATAAATTCTTGAGACAAGAAAAATTTACTTGAGTCAAGAATAATTTCTTGACTCAAAAATTTGGCTCTTGAGTCAAGTTAATTTTTTTATCAGTGCACTAAACGGATGCCCAATTTAAAAACACAGTAACTGATAATTTTAAGTAATAATGAAAATTATCAGGAACTTGGACCATAAAAATAACTCAGTGTTAAATATTTTAAATGTTGCAATGTTTCGTTGTATTTCACAACTTCATCAGGCAAAATTTAAGGTTAACACTGTTGTATCTCAAAATAAACTCCGAAAAATTTTTTCATCGTTTGACAATATATACATTTATTGAGATACAACAGTGTTAACCTTAAATTTTGCCTGATGAAGTTGTGAAATACAACGAAACGTTGCAACATTTAAAAAATTTAACACTGAGTTATTTTTATGGTCCAAGTTCCTGATAATTTTCATTATTATTTATAAATTATGGATGATAACAGAAGTCATAATAATTTTAAGATTTTTAAAAATTTTTCTTATTAAAAGAAAGTTTGCACGCCTACACGGAAAAAACAAGATGACACTGGATATCATCCCAGACAATACTGAGTGAAAAAAAATTTCAGATAGTAGCTAGTATAATCCAGATATCACGCAGTACAATCTGGATATTTTTAGCTGCTATCTGAAATTGTTTTTCATTACAAATATCACAGTATAATCTGGGATGGTATCCAGTGTCATCTTGTTCTTTCCGTGTAATTGATAAAAAATTTAATTTATGAATAGAAAATACTTGAATATAAATATTTTTGAGAAAAAATACTTGAAATTAAGGTATAAGAAATGCAGCAATACTAAAAAAAAATCAGGTATAAAAATTTTGCAATTACTGTGTTTTAAAATTGGGCAGCCGTAAAACTTTTCATTAAAAAATAGAGGTATTGTATTTTTTATAAAGTTAAGCCGAAGCTTAAACAAACGTACTGTAAGTGAATGATAAGAAAAACAAACATCCGATAAGAAGTAAAAAATAATTGGAAACATAAAACAGAATGAATAATAAGTTTGTTTACCAATCGAAAATTGAATCTGAATTTCTTAAAAAAATTTTTAGAAGCAATTTGTCGTTATCATCACGGATCGTAAAATTTAAAAGATAACCGTGTAGTAATCCCATAGCCCGTAGAACTGAGGACAGATACGGTTGGTTTACTCGCTCCACCTCAACTTCTACCCCTGGTATGCTTTCCTACTTGACACGGAAGAACGAGATGAGAGGAGAGGCCAACGGAGAATGAGGCTGAGTCGTTTCACACAGCAGCGCCTCGCTTAATTACTAGTTACTAGTAACACGAGTTAGAAACGTTTAGCTGCTCTCCCACACATAAGAGTGGTGAATTCACCCCCGACACCTCGGCGCACCCTTCATCCCCGTTCTTCGCTATCACTACTCCGGATGGAGCTTATATTGTTACACTTCTCTAACTCATCTTCGACATCACTATCCCCCGCCTCTCCTTTTCACCCTCGCCACCCCTTCGACTCCGCGCTACACTGCTATATAACTACATTCAACGTAACTGCGTTATTGAATCCACGATAATAAGAGAAGCGGCACTACGTTAACCTTGTTTGACGCTGTTGTCGATATTCCACGTAAATTCATTCCGAAAGATCATATCCACAAACAAATATCTATATATTTATATTTATACGCAATATAGATACTTTACCTTTGTATTACTTTTTATCTAACTGAATTAAATAGCAGAAAAAAAATTGAGAATTTAAATTTAGTATTTTTCGAGTCAGAAAAATTGATTTTTTTAAGTAGACACTGAAAAAAAAATTTATAATAAATAAAATATACACAGAAAGAAAATTTCTTTGACTGCACTGATAGAAGGATTTATTTGCATTTATTTGTATTAAAAAATATTTGTTAATACTTAACAAATTATTTATTAGAGACCACTTTTTGGTATTAAACAAATATTTCTTAGTATTTAAAATGATTTATTTGTATTTAACAAATGTGATATTCATTTATTAAATATTAATAAATCTTTTTAAATACTAAGAAATATTTGTTAAGAACTAAAAAGTGGTCTCTAATAAATGATTTGTTAAATATTAACAAATATTTTTAACTATAAACAAATCCTTCTATTCTTGGCTCAAGAAAATTTTTGGGTGCCTGAAGGAAGACCGAAGTTGTGTTGGCCAAAGTAAAAATTTTTCTTTAAATTCTATTCTTGGTGAAAGTTATTTTTTCTTAATTCAGATCATAAATACTTGATACAATAAATTTTTATATTTGATCAAGATTTTTAAATACTTTAGGGAAGCAGCGCCATCTACTTCAGCTAAGAAAAAAATTTTCTCACCTCGAGAAAATTTTTCTCTTGAATATTTAATACCCATTTTATATTATTTTAGCGTGCAATTATACATATTGAATGAAAAAAAATAATGAAATATTATTTGATCTTCCCATTTGACATGTTAATCAATAAAAATATTAATGAAAATTTACTTCTAACTTTATATTTAATTTTTTGGAGCAAGAGAGAAATTTTCTCGAGACAAGAAAATTTACTTCTATCAAGAACTAAATTTTTTGGAGCTTCGAGGCTGAATTTTCTCAAAACAACAAGATTTTCATGACAAATAAATTTTCTTGGATCAAGATACGTATTTCTTAAAGCAAGAGAATTAATTTTGTTGGAATAAGTGAAATTTCTTGTCAAAAAAAAATTTTTTTTTCGCTTAAGAAAATAATTAGGAAGAAAAATATTTTCTTGCTTCAAGTGAACCATTTTTTCTGTGTAATAAATTTTATTTGATTCAAGGTAATGAAATCCTTCAGAATTACTTTTTTGATTCAAGAATTTTTTTCTTGAATTAAGTTAATTTCTTTTAATGGATTTGACCAATTCTTCCGACAAGAAAATATTTTTTTTCGATAATTATCAGAAATATATGAAGAATATCGTCGTAAAAAATATTTTTCAAATTATCATCTGTAAAAATAAGATATATTTTTTTAAAAGTTATATCAAACAAAACGGTCAAAATTAAAGATCCGAGGGAGAAAAAACGCGGATTTCCTTACAATTTTCTTATCATTTTCTAACGCAAAGTTATTATTTGCACCAGAGCGATAATAAAAGAAAAAAAAATCGTTTAAGTACCGAAGGTATAAATTCGCGTGATTTATGTTCTTCAACAGCATATCAGCGATGATAAAACTTAAAGTATCGTATAAATCCTACGGAAAATGAATTCCACGATACTGTAATAAATTTATGGAGCGAGCGTGTTGCGATTAATCTGCAATTAACGTGGCGCATCGCTTCCCACAAGGACATGCCCGACGTGACACGCTTCTCTCTACTTCACCGAGTGTTTCCTTCGCTCCCATATTGTTCCTCCGCTTCTTTCCCGCTCTCTCGTGCCCGTGTTACGTCCTGTCGAGACCAACTAATGACACAGCCTTTCAAGCGTCGTGTAATTATGACACGAAATCGATCTCATTCACTGCCTGTATCACCCCGTATCAATATCACTCAATTTTTGCTTTCAGACTTGAGTTGGGGGTCAAAAAAATCTATCAATTCGCTGGTTATATTTTTTTTTACTCTCTAATACAAATTGTTTTTTACCTTCGGTGTGTTTTTCAAAATAAAATAATGAAAAAACGTAGTAGCCTTCAATATAACACCAACTGACCATTTTTTTTCAAGCTATCAACATTGTTGCATTGTACGAAAACATAATAGTCCATGGCAACAATAGAAAGTAGGAAATTTCTATGAAAATCTTGTTGAGTGCAATATCGCCTGTCGTTGTGTACAACAACTTCAATCACAAGAGTAAAATTTTATATATATATATACTACATTTACCTTAAGAAGCAAAGCGAAGATAAAAGATGAGCAGTCGTCAAGGTAGAATATAGAAAATACGATAAAAAAATGTCCTTGGTTACCGAGCATACGAGGGTTGTCAGGTAGCAAATCAAAACACTACCATTTCATATGAATTCCTGTACTGCGTATGTGATAGTCATGTAATTCCGGAAAACGACAAACGACTGAATTTATCTATGGATCCTACGATGAGAGGTACTACGTCTGAAACGTATTCAATACGATCATGGGGCCTATTCATATCACTAGCCTCCTATGTGTATGTATATATAGACATAGACACTTATAATAACTAAACAATTTTTATTGCTTATCATCGGGAAATTGATTTTTAATTTATTAACTGAATTTATTAATCCCTTCAGTTATATGAAATAATTTTTGAGAAAGTTATTTTGCACGCCTCATAAGCGAAGCGTTAATGCTCTACTCGCGATATTTAAAAAAAAAAGAGTTTTCTCGAAGCTGAAATTGATTTTTTTTTATTTATATCGCACTTACAGGTTAATCTGAGTGTACAAATATCAAGTCAAATAATTTGTCAGGCACATAAAATATATTTCAATAACAATTATTTTATTTAACATAGTAAATAATAACATTAAAAATAATCTTTTTTGGACGTCCGGGTGTCTGTGTTTATGGATTGGTGTATGTGGCAGGGAAATTGCTCGAAAAAATCATCGTACCGGAATAATTTTTTTTTTTATTATCGAAAGTAACACACTTAGGACTTTCTCAATTAATATGAGCGTTCAATTCATTGTCGTTAAATTATTATTTATAAAAATCTAAAATATGACTGTGTATTTTTTTGTATATCTATCTATACATTTTACTATAGTATTTTTTTTCTCACCTTAGAATTATGGCGCCATTAAACCATAGTAGAGTTTTCTGTTTTTTATTATTTTTCTTTTTGTATTTTATTTTAATCAATTTTACTGTAAAAAATGAGATTATGAGGCGTGCACTTTTGCATTTTCCAAACTTTTTTTTTTTTTTTTCAGCGCCTGTCAATGGAGTTATTATAATTGGCGATTTATGACCAAATCAGAAGTGTTCTTAGCAAGTAAAAATAAGCATAAAAATCCATGAATAAAAGGGTAGGTACTAATTGTCCTTAGAAAGATTTATTAACAGGACGGGATAGTATTAACCTAATTTGATGCGTTACTTGTAGCATTTCAAGGTGTAATAGTCGAGAGAGCACACAGAAGAGACCAACAAAGGGGCATCAACACGTTAATCATTATATATTGGATTTCGTCTGGTACCTAGACCAGCATAGTGTATCTTGAGTCACTGTTTATGTATTGACTGGACGGGCGATGGGGTTCGTAACATGCAGGTTATATCAGTTTCCTGTATATATATAATATCTGTCTCTATCTATGCATATAAGTACAAAGTGATAGGGTGAAAGCTATATAACATGTACAACGTGAAAGGAAACCTGCTGTGATGATGGCTTATATGCGACGACGACGACGTATATACAAGTCTCGAATTGATTGACTGATAGCTTGATGGGTTGATGCTTAATGGACGCAATATTCGTTTACGTCGGCTCTTAAACTAAGAACTTCCTAAACTGAGCCTGTTATGTCTGTTATTTAACTGCGACAATTTTGTGAATATCTATGTAAGCTTTACGGCTTACGACCTACAAACTTTACGGCCGTGTATTGTAAATAATTGAGTAATTGCTGGGGATAAATAAAGATAAATGTCCGGGTTATGAATCACGGTAACGTTATCACTAACCCGTGTCACGTGAAATTATAAAAAGTTTCGGCTCGTTTTTTTACGTATCTAATACCCGGCAATTGAGGTAATAATTCTTTCATGATTTATAAAAGTTTCAAGCAATCCTAGACTATGTTACGCTACGCTCGCGACTTGCAGAAATCAATGTATGATTCATAACGTGACCGGTTAATCGTTAACAATTCATTTAATTCTACTGCAGCCAGGCACGAATCTTCTTGGAAAAATAGATTTATTTAAGTAACACCGGGGTATTATTATATTTTGTTTTATGTTTGGAGGAAAGTAGTATGAACAATGAAATATTTGCACGGAAAAAAGTAAACTGTAAAATTCACTCGGATTCTGGTTAATTTTTATAGTTTCAAACAGTACAGCGGACATCAGGCACAAATTTAAATATTACAAAACTCAATGTTGAAAGTGTAAAAGCCACTATTTATAATTTAATATCGAAAATGTGATTAGTTGTCACTATAGTAAATAACGACTCTCATTTTAAAAAATGACAGTTTCAAACAGTAAAAATTGCCGTTTCAATATACAGTCTATACTATGAGGAGATGGGGAAGGTCTTACACTCGGAGAATTTAACATTTGAAACAGTAAAAATTATACTCTAAAAATATATATTTTACCAGTCCAAGCAAATCAATAATTATAGTTTGATTTTTAGCGTTGCGTTTAAAATTTACCATTTTACTTTGTAAATATTGACGTCGCTTGTATAGAAATTTAGTAACTGTAGTTTATATTTTTTACATATCATAAGATCATTTTTTAGGTGCGAAATGATAAATATCAAAGTCAAAATTCTTAATTATTGTACTTTAAAATTTTGGACTCACATAGCGAATATTACTGTTTGAAATAGTATTTTCTTCCATTAAATAATAAATTGTAGCATTTAAATGATAAATATTATAAAGTGATTATTAAAATCACGATTTTACTGTTTGAAATGGTAATTTTTTCCAGTTGATTATTACTTATTATAAATCGGCTATCATTTATTACAGTTTACTTTTTTCCGGGTGCAAAACTTAATGTCGAAAGTGTAAAAGCCACAATTTATAATTTAATATCGAAAATGTAATTAGTAGCTGTCACTATATAGTAAATAACGACTCTCTCATCTTAAAAAATTACAGTTTCAAACAGTAAAAATTGCCAGTTCAATATGTAGTCTATACCATAAGGAGAAGGGGGAGGTCTCACACTCGGAGAATTTAACATTTGAAACAGTAAAAATTATACTCTAAAAATATATATTTTACCAGTCTAAGCAAATCAATAATTATAGTTTGATTTTTAGCGTTGCGTTTAAAATTTACCATTTTATTTTGTAAATATTGACGTTGCTTGTATAGAAATTTAGTAACTGTAGTTTATATTTTTTACATATCATAAGATCATTTTTTAGGTACGAAATGATAAATATCAAAGTCAAAATTCTTAATTATTGTACTTTAAAATTTTGGACTCACATAGCGAATATTACTGTTTGAAATAGTATTTTCTTCCATGTAATTAATAAATTATAGTATTTAAATGATAAATATTATAAAGTGATTGTTAAAATCACGATTTTACTGTTTGAAATGGTATTTTTTTCCAGTTGATTATTACTTATTATGCATCGACTATTATTTATTACAGTTTACTTTTTTCCGTAAAGATTTCATACTTTTAAAGATACCGTTATTTTATCAAAGTGACTCGTAAAAAAATTACTTTAACAATAAATAATAAATAAAAATAATTTCTACATAATTTAGATTTATTCTTTATCTCAAAATAAAAAGATTAAATTTGTTTGCGGCTTCATAAGAATAATTTAATTCAATTTTAACACTGTTAATAAATACACAACCCTTATAAGAATTTTTTAACCATTATTGATGGCATCAAAAACTACAAAAATTGAATTTTTTTACAAAATTTCCGACTAGATATTATAAAATATAAAAAAAAAAAAGTAAGAATTAATTTAAATGCAGAGAATTAAAGTAAATTATGAACATAATATAATAAAACGTACTATAATTGAGACAATGTTAAGCTAAAAAAGAGAAGAATAAAATGAAAACAAAAAAATGATTGCATTAAGAGAGTTAAGAAGATTTGTTATTTTCACAAGTACTTTAGACATTATAATATATTTTTCGTCTCATCCTCTTGATGCTAACACAGCTATTTCTCTTGTGGGAAAATTACTACTCTTGCGTGAGTCTCGTGTAACATGCTGCGCTTTAACAAGACTCACGACTGACTGTGGCTTCATTTGCATTCATTTCCACCAACATAATACGAACTAAGACTTGTTACTGTACAGCTACAACCCTGAAATCCTCCTCAACTCCTCAACTCCTCTCTCTATTCTTATTCGTTGTATTTAAACCGTACCACCACTAAGCCGTTAATTTTTAACTCAAAAATAAGCCACTGCATAAATAATAACGTTTAAAATATTGACATCCCCCGAGATAACGAATCAACTATAAATTTAATAAAAATTACAACCATTATTTTTTAATGTAAATTATTTTTAATTTTTCATTTCATTTTTTTGTCTCGAATAACCTTTTACCATCATTTCTCTCTTTTCAATCTCCATTTTTTTCATTTAGTAAATTTATAAATAAACTATCTACTAAAACGATACCAGTAAAAAATATTTCCTTTAAAAATAAAAATATCTCGAACAAATTAAAAACTTATCAAACCCGGGAATTAATAGAACACACCCTTCAAGGGAGTATTGAAGCTCATGTTTCAAAACTTTTGAAAAACGTTGGAAATCCGAGTAGAGCAACACTAGAGTGAGATGAAATCGGTGAACGACTCCCACGTGGACTCCAGGCAATTACATCCACCGGATTTGTAACTCTCCCTCTTCTTCTACATATCTACATATATGCGATGCATACATCGGAGATTAGGCAGCAATATTACACATAACCCGTACCTGAAAACTCTCCAAGGAGCAATGAAACAAACACTACAATTCACTACAATGATACCCATAATATAATGAACCACAGCCGGTATTTAATATCACAGGTAATTTGTGTCAACCTTAAACTCACAATTAATTGAATAATCACCGGTTGAAATGTCTAGCTAACCCGGTTTGGTTATACTAAATTCACATCAGTGTTCAGTCGAGTACCTCAGATTCAACCCAAGATCCGAACAGAGCTACGGAGGCGGATAGGACTGATGAGGCTTATTTGGAGCGGGAAATCAAATTGATCAATCCACCCGTGACTTGTTTAACTGTTATCTCAAGAGGTGACGTCTCTGAGCAGAGTAACATTTCCTTATATCATCCTGACAAACTACCCAGTAGAAGTAACATACAGCGAATAATATAGAAGTTGCTGTAAAAGATGTTTCGGGGAGTGTCGAGCTGGATGAAGGAATGAAGGAAGACATAAATGCTCGAAAGAGGACGAGATAAAGACTAAGAGAAATCCAAAGGTTGTACAATCGGCAAGGAGCTTACGCTACAACCAAAATTCAAAGCAATCGGCACTAGTACAGTGAGCGAAACAATGGTGCTCACTAGCACAGCAACTATCCACACAACCAACTTCATCCAGGGCTTCCTTATCTTGCTGAAGCCAGCTAGATATTTAAACTCTGGTACTGCACTATAGATAGTAGATATTCAACTTCTCATGACACCGTACCAACTACAGTACAATGCCTCGACTTTATACACACATAAAACTGTTTTTGTCTCACCCATTTACTATTTACCATTATTACTTCTCTCTCTTCGAATGCTTGCCGTTTGCTGTTTATCTTATTCTCCTTCTTTATTCCTTGCAATAATTTTACTCTTGCTCTTAAACATCACGTATTATATATTATATTGTTTTATGCATGTGTGTTTTATCTGTAATACATTTAATATGGTTAAATTTGAACCCTTTACTCTTCACCTCAATTAAAAAATTCACTAACCGATTTCATCCCCGTTTTACCTTGGCTGTAATAACGATGCCGTGGCACCAGTTGGCTTAGCCACTCAACCGAAATAATTATTGTCAATGACCTGGAAATCAGCACCACTGATGAAATTTATGTATAATAAACCTCTACTAAATTATTTAATAAAACGCTTTTGGAAATTGAGGTACTGTACAACGAATTAAAATGGCTTAATATTGAATATCAAGTTATCTGTTTTGGGAATATTAAAGTTTTAAATTTAGAGTACATACATTGAGTTCTCAATAAATATATGGACTCTGTTATGCAATAGTGTGTTAAGTACATAGGATTTCTATAGCACTTAACACATTAATGCATAACAGTGTCCATATCAGTCATGTGCATTAATGGAATTGAACTTTTTAACATACAACTTTATTAAATCGTCATTTAACTTATTTTAAATTAGCAACCTTGCAGTCACTATATGACTGCCGTGTCTTGTGAATTATAGATAAATCAAATTTTGCTTTATTAAATAATAACTTTTGTTAAATTGCACAGTACATTCTTAACTATTGACGTTTTTAAAGATATCAGCTCATCCCGATGTTACACTCATCAAGAACTTTCATTTGAGTACCCACATGCATTTTTTATATATTTTTCATATATTCATATATATAAATATATAAAATATATGAAAACTTGATCTGGGTACTTAAATGAAAGATCTTGATGAGTGTAACATTGGGATGAGCTTATATCTTTAAAAATGTCAATAGTTGACAAGATACAAGGTCATTTCTTAATTATTGATATTTTTAAAGTTATAAGCTCATCTTGATGTTACACTCATCAAGAGCTTTCATTTGAGTACCCACATGCATTCTTTACATATTTTTCATATATTCATATATATAAATATATAAAATATATGAAAAATTGATGTGGGTACTCAAATGAAAGGTCTTGATGAGAGTAACATCGGGATGAGCTTATATCTTTAAAAATGTCAATAGTTCACGAGATACAAGGTCATTTCTTAACTATTGATATTTTTAAAGATGTAAGCTCGTCCCGAGCTTCCACTCATCATAAGCTTTCATTTAAATACCCACATGCATTTTTGATATATATATATATATATATATATATATATATATATATATATATATATATATATATAATATATAATATATATAAATATATAAAATGTATGAAAAATTGATGTGGGTACTCAAATGAAAGGTCTTGATGAGTGTAATGTCAAGATGAACTTATATCTTTAAAAATGTCCACGAGATACAAGGTCATTTCTTAATTATTGATATTTTTAAAGATGTAAGCTCATCCTGAAGTTACATTCATCCAGAGCTTTCATTTAAGTACCCACATGCATTTTTGATATATTTTTCATATATTCATATATATAAATATGTAAAATATATGAAAAATTGATGTGGATACTTAAATGAAAGGTCTTGACGAGTGTAACATCGGGATGAGCTTATATCTTTAAAAATTTTAATAGTTCACGAGATATAAGGTCATTTCTTAATTATGTATCTAGAGATAGAGCATTTTCGAATGCAACCTAAATACTTATCATCATAAATTGACTATTGGTGAGAATAATATGAAATCTTGAAAAGGCACAAATTAAAATCAAGACTTTTGCGATGGCCACAAAATTTTGCTTATTCTCTTAATAATATAGATTAATTCAACTCACAATTGCTAGGAAATAAATTAACAAAAATTTTTAATTCATCAGAATGAAATCTACTTTATTCGAGAATAATTCAGTTTAAAAAAATCTTCTGACTTTACAATTGGAGTTCACAGTCAGTAAAATGACTATTGCAGCTGCACAATAGCAGTTATAGGCAAAGTAAACTGCTAAGAAAAAAGCTGAGAAGTTTAACTCGGAAAAACAATTGAGAGTGGAGAACTGCTATCCGTCTTGGTTAGATCGTCGGCGAGAAAGAAATGGTCAATTCTAAACTCTAGGTGAATGAAAATGTAAAAAGCAAAGTAAAGCTCAAGAAGAAAATTATAGTGTGTAACTGACGGGTTGTCGCAAAATAAAAAGAAGTTACTATGTTGGTTTTCTAACGACTGTCCTGAGATTCTGTCCCTTATTCTCTTTCTACTTACTCTTCTGTCTTAAGTTTTGCAATAGCACGTTTAGCATCACTTCCAACTGTCTGTCGCAGAGTGCACCACCTTTGTGTTAGGTTACACTGAATACGAGTATGAAATGTCGAGTTAAGAAGCCCGTGGCTTAATACAAGTGAATTCATCTGCTGATAATTTATTTACTTTTCTCATTTTTTTTATTCTCCGCCTCTCCATCACTTCTTAGACTCATACTTCTGCAATTTAAAAAAAAAAAAAAATTTTATTCTGCTTCCGACAAAAAAGAACACATCGCAATCATGTACCCTTTGTTAGCAAAGCTCTATAGTTCAGCCATATTTTTTACTTTACTTTAAGTGCGTTAATATTTCAAGACTACTTGAATTTTATGTCTAGTACTCTTTACTGCTATTGTATTCTTAATATTTGGAATTTTACTAAAATTCATTTTTCTTAAAATCGTTTAATAATAGATCGCTGAATCGCTCGTGAAAAAATTTTGACAAAAAGCCATTTATGTGAAAATCAAATAAAATTATTCAAGTTTAAAATTAAAAGGAACTTTTAATATTAATTTCAAAATAAAAAAATCCAAAAAATAAACATTAATTAAAAATTTATACAGACAACTGGGATCATACACAGTAAAAAATTTTTATGTTAAATATTTAACACAAAAATTTTTAACACTGAGTTTTTTGACGCAAAATTTTTTACTGTGTAAGTTCCATTAGCAAAAAAGAAAAATAAGTTTTTCAGAAGAAGAACACATTTGTCTTTGATCTTACCACGGAAGTAGCGACATATGTTTCGAGTAATACTCATTCATAAGTGAATTAAATTAATAATAACTCACAGATGACAAGTACAAAATAAATCATTAAAATTAATGAAATTTATGCATTGAAAAGACTTTCGAATTTAAAATAAAACTTCTTACATATTTAAAATACTTATTAAGGATCAAAATTCTTCTGAACTAATTCGGAATAAAAATGAATTTAGTGTAATATAAATAATTCTAAATAATATAAATAATTATAAATGATATAAATAATTTCGAGTAAAAGATTCTTCAGATCTTATAAATAATATAATTTGTGTGTGTATTATATAAATATATAAAGTACAAGTAGTACTTGAGCATTTCTGACATTTTCACAAATGACAGTTGAGAGTAAGTTGACTGTTGTAGCTGTTTGTGAAATTTATACCACAAACTTCATCTCTCCAAGACAACATTCTAGCGCTCATCATTTATATACATATAAATTTGCTGGTATTTATCTCCAGTGCGACAAAACAGCAGCTATTCTCGACGTTTCTCATCGACGTAAATGAGAAAAGGCGCTCGTCCTTAGTATTACGTCATTCCCTATACTACTTCAAATGGAATTTCAACAAAGCAATAGAAGTCTATATAAATTAACTTTTTCTCGCTATTTTATACACCTGAATAATTTTATTCGCATCTACAGAGCTTCTATCGTCTGTTTTAATCATATGAAACTTTTAATTATTATGTCATTAAATACTTGTAAGCTATTTATGCATATATCTTCGGTTCCGTCATATAAAATGTTCTGATGCAATTAAATCCCTACCTTCAAAGTTTCATCTCGGAATTTTGCATAGTAGAAAAATATTTAAATATTTTCTGAACCATATTGGACGCCTTGAACACATCCGTGAAAAAATTTAAACAAGCTCTAATATTGAATTGTAAATATAATTAATTCATTTGTAATTAACTTGTTTTTTCAATTTTTTATTATAGTGTAGGGAAGATAATTTTTTTTCGACGTTTGATAAAAAATAATTAAAAAATTGAAAATAGTATTAATGTTATTAATGAAAACGTTGTCTATTAAAACTTTACTTTAATTAATTTACATATAACATGAACGCTTGAGATATGTATATTTGAATTTTCCAAACTTTTTTGCTATTAAAAAAAAAAAATACCGAGCGAATTTAAATTAATGAATGAAAAAAAATTTCACTTCGATGAATAATTTTTATCCTTTTTTTTTATCCGTCAAAAATCCTTCGTTGTATTTTTCACTTCAACAAATAAAGTTATCGTATCACAAAAAATAACGTTAGAATCGGACGCTTTTTCGGATTGTAAAAACTTCTATTTATATTTAGGTAAAAAATCCAGCTACAAAACACTCGATTGAATGTTTACCGAACCTTAAATAAAAAATAAAGTTAAAAAAGAGTTTATTAAAAGCGGTGAATTAAAGAACTCAAAACCAAACAGGAAAAAGTATAGAGCAGTGTCATATGGATGCCGGAGTATACGATTCCACTTTGATGTACATGTAGAAATCGGAATGAGAGAACATCCATCGTGCACTGGGAAATAAAACTCGTGGACGGACGTATGTATAACACATATATGTACGTATCAGACAGAGACAGGTACAATGATTTCGGACGTGGACTGACACAATTGGCACCTCGTCACGTCAACTCGTCAGAGGGTAAATCGATCGACCGGAAACACGATATCGCATTCTCCTATCGAAATATCCGGAATGACCGATACGAGTTCGAGATGACCGGACAAGGGTCCAAAAGGTCGCCCGACATTGAAAGCTATTCAGCTAGTGTAGTGTAGTCCAGTGTACTGTAGTGGTTGATGCGTACTCTAGATGATAAGTATCGCCGTGTCATTTTACCCCTGTCCATACAAATGCCTGGACACTTTTAAGTATATATATTAGGGTAGTCTTCTCCAAACATCAGCACAAAAAATTATTTTTTTAAAGTCACTCGAGAGTTTTAAAAGTTTCCAAAAACTTCAAAATTATGATTATTCTGAAAATTTCAAGTCAATATTTTTATTCTTAAAGAGCACTTAAAACTTTATAAGTTTTTATTATTTAAAAAGAAATAAAAATACAATTATTTCAATTTTTTTTTATGATAAAAATTTTAAACATTTTTCAGAATGTGTTGTTAAAATTATTTTCTCCATATATAACTTTTTGATCAAGAGTAGTTTTAAAAATCTCCGACAGAGAGCGCATTATTGTTAAATCTTCTCGCTAACAGAGAGCTAAATTTAGAATATTAAGGAGATCCAAGTACTCTCCTAGTGTAAAGAATGTCTATAAAAAAATAATACGTAGAAATGTATCTTAAAATTAATTTTTAAATTAAGTAATAACATTTTTGAGGAATTTTCCGAAAAATTTACTCATTAAATAATTATTAACATTTAATTGACTAATAAAAAATATAGCACTCTGAATTACCGGTATACACTTGACAACACCGCAAGAGTTCCCTAACCTTCAAATTTATTTATGTTTACTGTCTAACTAAAATGACTAAGATCTTCTAGCATTTAAAAAACCGCGGTTACTTATGCGCCGAGTAACTGCGCAAGCGGTGTTGCCAAGTCAAATACAAGACTTTAAAGAACGCAAGTTCCGAGTGATTTTTCATAGAAAATATAAAATATCTCCGTAATACGTTCGGAAAGCTACTTTTTTATTGTTTTAATCGAAAGCTTATTATTTTTTCAATCAATTTCAATGAAAATAAAATTTTTTTTAAATCGTTTATTTACCTACATGTAAAAATTACAATTTTCAACCCTAATTATTTGATTAAATATCCTGGCAACCTACTGTTTTTTATTTTTTTTTAATTATTAGGCTATGTAGATTTAATTTACAAATTTTCAGGATGTTTCAAAAATTTGACTACTTCGCGTGGATCTCCTTAAATACCGGATAAATATTTTTCAATTAAAGCTTAGTTATAATTGTATTTCTAACTTTAATTTATATCTTGTTCTTTATTTCTTTTCATTAGAGATGTAATAAATGTATGTTTCAAAATCGAAAGAAGATAAAAAAAAACTAAGGGCAATAAAGATTGATGTATTGTTGGAACACAGGATCGGAAGTAGTTACCCAAAATGGAGGTAGTTCCCCTCGATCGAAATCGAAACAATGGCCTAATTAACGCGGAAAACGACGACAGCAGTCTATCTGCAATACTATCCACCCTGATACCTGCATCTCCATCAGACTGTACCTACAATCTACAATTTACATTTAAAGCAGTTGTCTGTTGTAAGCCCACCGCGTAATTGGAACTACTTTGGAGGTGTTACGCGCTCGCATCAGGTTTTTAGCGACGAAAACAAGGCCTTATTCCATGGTTTGTGGATGAACTGTCCTGCCTACTCGCTTGATCTCTTGCAGCGCTTTTATCTCGATTTTCCGCACAAGTAAATCGGACGCATGTGCGTGGGTGGAGGTCTCACATGCTTGTTGATTGACAATCGACTGTTTTATTGGATACATTGGGTTTGTAGTGATTCTTTTAATGAGAATTCCATTGCGGATTTCACCAGTCAATATAACTCTTCAAAAAGATTTTTTTGGTTCAAAAATTTTTCTCTTGAATCAAGTTAATTTTATTTTCAGAGCATACATTAACTATATATGTAGACATTAATCTTTCATATATTTGAATGTATGTTTTCCTATTTTTGTCCAAAGGAAAAAATTGTCGAAGTTTATAAATGAGCCAATAAAAGTTAATTTTCATTAAAAAATTATTTTACAACTTTTAATCTTTATATTTCAAAACTAGAATGAATTTTTTAACTTTTGATCAAAAGATTTAAATTAAAAATTGAATTTCCGGATTTCAATTTGAAATTTTTGAATTAATAAATTTGTAATTATGTTTAAATTTGATAACCGATATTTCCTAATAGATACTTAATTTAATTACCTGTAAATAAAAGTTCATCTAATGAATATTTATACATAGATATGAGAAGTTAAATAAGCAAAACAACAATACTCATAATGAGCTACAATAATAAACTTCTACAACTTTCTGTACCACGAATTTGAAATTATAGATGCAAACTTCATATTCTACTAACAAAAAATTACCTATCTTGATTATGGCTCTAATTACATTGTTAATTCCTTATTTAGGATCGCGCTGATAATAATAACTAAAAAATATTTTTTACACCACGGCGTAACTATTGAAATGTTTAATATGAAGATAAAATAAAATAGCAGACACACCCAAATTGGGAACACTTCATTTTTATTCGAACACGAGATCATATATAGTATGTAAACGTAAAAGAGAATCTTTGGTGAAAATAATACGATCGACGTGGGATTTTCTATATACGAGAAGCCCGTTAACCTGAAATTGAAGAGTCAGGAATAATAATTTCAGAATCTCGTTATACACATATATATTTAATGCATAGTTTGGTTGAGTGCAGTGTGGATATAGAAAGGAAAGGGGAGGTGTAACAATCGCGGGAATAATGAGAATAAGAGTAAGAATCCGAAGAAAGGTGTGAAAGAAAGAGAACACGAGGTGCCGACACAACCACCACTGGCACGCCAAATGTATTATATCCCTCACGGAAGTTAAGCTTTACTGGTATGGGGATTGGCCTCTTTCGGTGAAAATCACGAACGAAGTAGTTCGCGACCCGGACGCGATAAATTACGCTCATACGAGTTGAGACTCGATTTTACGTCACGCTTCTGAATAAAATTCCACGGTAGTGTTAGGTTGGAGACTAACACCACCACCGATTGACTCGTTTTCGACCCCCGTCGCGAGTGATAACTGAAATGTCTCGTGACCTTCTGCTGTTGCTGACAATTGTCCACCTGATTCTTTCAGACCGGAAAAATCTATACTATTAAATGGAGAGCCGGTTTTTTGTCCGGTTATACTGCGAAAACTACTGAACCGATCGGAATAATACTTACACCATAAGATGCAGCATGTTTCGAAGAAGGTTTTAGTATATGATATGTTGGTGATTACTTATCCGGAACCTATATTTTTTTGACTTAGAAATAATGAATTTTTCTTGTAACTTAATTTATTCTATTCGATTGTCATTTGTTTAAAATAAATTTTTTAATACTATTGGTTATGTTTATATACTAGGCAAATTTCTTCACTTATGAGACCTGCAATTTCTTTAACTAAAACTTTCAATGCTCATTAAAAATTTTTTTTTCATATCAATTATTATTCATTTTTGTAAGAAAGACACAGGAATATTATAGTGATTGCACATTGAAAGTTACAATGAATATTAGCTAGAATAATTAGATGGATAAAAGGTGGATGGCAATTCGATAGAATTGGGAATCTGTGCAAGTCAAAACAATACTCTGATTAAATTTCAAGTCTAGATCTAAAAATGCAATTCTATAAAGCGCCTAGCGGAGCGGTCGAGTAGCAGCTAGTGATTATATAAAATATAAAATACACTGCAAGTGGTTATTTTCAAGACTTGTGGATGCACTAGCACAATTTTTGAGTCGATCAATGAACATTACCATTGTAAATTTACTTTTTTAGTGAATTTTTTCCGATTATTTTCTTAAAATGAAGAGAGTATGAGAATTTGCAAAACTTTTGGCGCAAATAAACGTATAGTTAATATGTGAACAGTTTCACTATCACGCCCTACTCTAAATATCCAGGCAGTCACGCCGGAGGGAAGTCAGTTGTGACAAATGCTACCGCGACGTGATTTGTCTTCTACCCATTGTTCAATACACGTGAATATCAAAATGACAACTTAAATGTGTGCTGGTTATATCCAACGAAATTTCATTAGTCATAATATGAAAAATTCATTTTTCTCGCGTACTACAAACTCGTAAAATTCACTAAATCCTTTTTATATTCAAATTTTTCATATTATATATCTATTGCAAGAAAAAAAAAAGAGAAAAAAATTGGATTATAAAATGCAAAATAAAGGGCTCTTTATTCATAGAATTTTGTAAAAAGTTTCATAAAAATGAAGTTTCAATTATCGCTCACGTTTCAGTTCAAGAAGTTTTTTATAGAACAAGTGACACTTGATGTCGAGTTACCCGTATTAATTTAATCATAAACCTTGCTCTCTCTCAATAATAAAATGATATTTATTTTCAGCTGTCGTTGAAACTTGAGTTAAATAAAAATTATTTAAACTTCAAAATTTTGAACTCTCAGTAACAATCTCATTGAAAGTTTTAATTAAACAATTCAACCCAAATTACAAAGATATTTACACGGTAGTGATCTATTCGCAGGGTTGATCAGCTGCTAAATAGAGCTTTTAGAAATAAACCAATTTACATAAAACCATTCCTTTATATGTACGCATATGGGAATTTAGTTAAACACACATGTGATAATTTAACATTTACACATATAAATTATTCACATGTACACACACAGACAATAGTAAAGTGGCTGAGCTTCCGAATAGTCTCATTGTGGTCTGTTCAAGCGAAATCTAACTCTGTCCTTCCCTTTCTCTGGTGCAAGCTATTCACAAAGAGCTATTGCATGTGAACATACTATACATATGGCATTGCATAGCATAACATAGTACAATATAGTACAGTACAGTAACTGGTGGGAGAAGGAGGAGTGATGTGACACTAGAATCACGTGTCCATCTTCGTGCACGTGTGCACACATCTATGTGTGCGTGTTACTGGCGTCTATGATCCTTACGTGTGACAACCATTAGCATTCTATGTGGTAATTCAGACATTGCGTTCAATGACCATGCGACATATTCAAATTGGCTTAATGACAAAGATAGATATACATATAATTCACATATTTGTCTATGTATGTGTAGTAGATACGTAAAATAGCTATTTAAGGTTTTAATGCATCACTGTGACGAGCAGTCGCAATAAATGTACTGCTCTAATTGCGCGATTTAACGCTAAGCGCTCGAAATAAAAAAAAAAATAAATATAAATAGCGTCATAAATGGAAGATACATTTATGGCGTGTGTGGGGGTTTAATATTGGATAGTTTGTGACCGTGTGTAAATATCCGCGTAATTCACATGTTTATTATTCATTCATTCATAATTTACTCTCACTTTTTAGACTATCGTTCTCCATTAAACACAATATTAGCCCCGCGTGACACTTAACTGCAACGGTTTTCTCATCGTGCCTTGCATAACACCCATGTCGTCGTCCTCCTCCTTCTCCTCCTCCTCATCCTTGTCGTCTTTTACACCCTGCAACTGCCAAAGTATTATGCAAATTCCACTCTCATATAACCAACCCTGCGCTATGTATTCAGGTGACACTTTCCCATTAAATTTTGTGAGAAAATTTTCACACGCTAGCTTTCTTTTACTCCCTTTGGAACACGCTTCATACTTGCTTTTTAGCGGAAAAATAAAAATAGCTATAAATCATGTTTAACTGAATTTATTTATCAAAAAACAATGGATTCAAGGGTTTTAGAAGTTCATATTTCGTTGATAAATATTCATAATTGTTTCTTCTTTTACTTCCCGCTAAGAAAGTTAAATGCTTTTGGAAAAAGGGAAGTTATTGATTTCAGGCAAAAAAATTGATTAGTTCATTATAGAATTTTCAAATTTACATCCCCGGGTTTATGAGCTGGGATGTGCCATGATATATTAGGCTCTAAACCTCTCGATAAATTTTTTTCTGACAATTATTATATATCAATTAAATCTTTTTCGCATTTTCTATAAGGTTTTTAGTCCAAACAGGTGATTAGTTTATTATTTTATTAGAAATTTATAATTTTCAAATTTACATCCCCGCGTTTGATTTCCAGATTTTTTTGTGATTTTTTGAATATTTTTTTTCAATTTTCAATTGATTATACGGTAATTGTATTCTCAAATATTATTATTGTGAAATTCATCGATCTGTTAACCAGCAATAGCCTATTTTAACAATTAATTATTCAAAATTTCAGTAAAATTGACTTAAAATAGTGCTGTCGGCAATAGAATTAATTTTCAAAATTTGCTGTATTAATTATTAAATAAAACTAATCAACGTGCAAATATTGGTTACAATATCATAATAAATTAACAAATTTTCATATTACATTGTGAAATTTAGACTAAATTCATTACTTTTGTTAAAAATAAAATATTGTACATAAATAAATATTTGCACTTGTTTATCTCTCCATTATTAAATTACTATTGTCATTTAATTACAACATTGTACTCAATATTATGTTAATTACGTTAATTAATTACATTTATTTATGTGTGAAGTGAGTGGATAAGGTTTTCAGCGTTCATGTGTTGGCACACACGCTTCGATCGTTGCGCCAACTTTTTCCCCGCCGGAAGAGTTATCCACTCAGTTTCATAATATATTATTATATTTTATTACAAATAACAATTTGTACCACATTAATAAAAATCGTGTTAATTTTTAAGCTGAATATTTTGGAATTAAAACAAAATTTTTAAAGATAATAAAATAGCGCTCATTAATCAAACGACGTTATATTAATACAAGTTAAATCCTACTGAATTTCTATCGAAATATCAAAGTAACTATTCTATAACATATTTGGCATTGTATTGATGTCAGAGGGATATTTCTAAAGAAACTCATATCCCACGATATGACGAGTTAATTAATTATCTTCAAAATAAACACAGCTTAATCCTTTCAATGTGTAATTACTCGATTGATACGAACTAGGACCCCAGGTATATTAATCTCTGCGAAGTGGTACCATCCATCATTTATGGAGATTTACTGTTATATTCATTGCTCAAAAAGTTCTGATCAACTAAACGCGAATTAACAAAATTGATACCGCTAATACATTTTTCGTATAATAAATAAAAGCTTCTGCCAAAAAGAAGATAAATTATAATAAAATGATGAAAGAAAATTAATGATCATGTTTTTCGTGCCAAAAATTTTTTACGATTCTATTCTAGATAAAACGGCGGTTTTAAGAGTACATATGAAGTAAGAACATTTTCAAATAAATTCCAGATATATTACTAGATACTATTTTATATCTCGATTGAATACTATGAGATTTTTATCGCTGTAATACATAAGTCACCGATGACATTATTAATAAGAATTTATTATCCGTATAACATGTATATTATCGTAAATTCAGTGAAACGAATCACTGTGAAAATATGAAAAACGATTGACCGGTTAGACTTGGAATTTTTCGAGGTGTTATGTTTTAAGTTTGGAAACATTAATAACATTGTTGTCAAAATTCAAAAACTTGAGTTCATAAAAATTGAAGTTTTATACGGTAGAATTGAAATTCTGAAAACTTTATAATGATTTTACATTCACATAAAAAATACCTAAAATTTTATATTCAAACTTTGAAGTTTTCAAAAACATATCAAAATAGAATAAAGAAAATTTTGTTTTTTTGTTTTGTCCAAAAAAAAAAAAAAAAAAAAAAAAAAAAAAAAAAAAAAAATTAATAAAAATAAAGATTTAACAACAAAAAAATGCAATTTACTTACAAACCACAAATAAAAACAAAACAGAATTGCATCAATAAAATTGTTTCAGTCCATTTACTATCATTTATCATAATCACTGATAAATAATGAAATGGGAATTCGAGTATCCAATCAGCCATAGAATAATTGAATCTAGATTTGTAGAATTTATCGAGATTACACTAAACTGTGTTTAATTATCCAAAAGTTATCTAATAAACGTCAAAACATTAGACTATTTTCACGAGAGTAGATTTGAAAACAACATGTGATTGATCGATAGAGCATTATCAAATGGCAAATCTATTAGTGTTTAACGTCATGGCATTCAAACATTAGCAGTATTATAGTATAGTTGAGTACTTTCGTTTGTGTGTGCGTGCGTGTGTTATGAGATATTATGTTAGACATTAGTGCATGATTGATCGATGTGTTAACTCTGTCAGCAACCGATTTAATCGATAATCTCGCAAGACATCTGATATCGACATTTAATCTAGCTCTAAGCTACTTAACTCAACTATTGTATTATTTCATCACGCTCTTATTTATTTTATTATCTTATTCTGAAGGAATTTATTTATTTAATTGTTTTTTTGAAAAAAAAATACCAACTGGATATTTCTAATTATCACTTGAAATAATTATCATTGGATAATCAGTAAATTTATGACAATTATTTACCCAAACGTTGATATATTCATGAAACAAACATGATCGTCTAAATAAATTGAATTTTCAATTAACATTAATGATAATTATCATAGGTTATAATAACGTGACAATAATATGACCTATTCAGGTTGAATAAATACAGGAATGATTATCATTTAGAATGATCTAACGGTGAGTAATTAATCTCGTTTGATTTTAAACTATCACATCACATGGATATAAATCTATAATGACTATCTAGAGTTAGAATTAAATTTAAATCACACTGTCATGCTTTAATTAATAGGCTTTAATATAATCCATTGCACTTTCATTAAATGCAGATTGATTATAACAGATAGGCCATAGTATGGCCTTTAATTAATTTGATACATATCGAGATTTTTTTAATCAATAATACATCAAACATTTCCTGCGGTTTATTAATATTAATTCCCACAAATTATTCAAATCACAGCGGGATCATTTATTGGATAACTCCATTTCTATTAGACTGTTATGGCAATCAAAGCCTGAGTTTATATGAGGATTTGCTAAATATTAGCAAATGTGAATTTTAGAGAAAGTACTTTAAAAGGAATTATTCATATTTTCTATAAGCTATTGTGGATTTGTATCACGCTGCTTTGCTATATAACAATTCTATTCTAAAACAGCTTGTTCGGACTTTATGATTTTTATCAAATATACAATTGACTTTCAATTCGTACCCTTGTGTTGTTTGTTTTATGCAAATCCGTTGGGAAAAATAGCGGATCTATCATAACGGAAAAGATTAAGGAATACAAAAAAATTATTTTTTTATCTTCAATACACTGAAAAGTCTAATTGTTCATTATGAATAATATAACTGAGTAAAAAAAATTTTTGATATGACTAATTTTCGTATCTGGCCATAAATGGCCTGATAAAGTCAAATTTAGCCCTGTCGAACTATATTTGTAAGAATAAAAAAATAATTTATTACAATTCTTAAATTTTTTGGTTTTTCAAAAATTTGCACGTCAAAACATATTTTATTAAACAAAAATTAGTTTAGTAGCCGATTAAAGTTAAAATCAATGTCAAATAAGCTCATCAAAAAAATAAGACAAAATATTTATCATTTTTAAACTTATCCCATCAAATTTCACTCTCTAGAAAGGAGAAGATTCAGTTATCAAACGCCATCTGTTGACAATTTTTAACACTACTTTTAATTCAAAAATTTTGTATGGACATATCAAGTCATAATAACGCAGATATGTCGAAATATAAGCTACAAAGTTCATATATGGATCGATATAGCCGATTTTCTTATTAAGCTACATATCGACGTTCTAATTAGCAAATTGTCTAACTCCATTTTAGAAAATCTTCCATTAGTATGAAAAAACAATTAGTTCAAAATTTATTATCGCTTTAAAAAACAATTTAATATCTAATAGAGGTATAATATTTTGGTTTGGATCATTAAAATAATTTATAAATAGACTATTGCTACATCAAAATATTAAAAAATCACCCTCTAAAAAATAAGAAGTTAAACCAATTGCTAATTAAAACGTCGATATGAGCTTATCAGGATATGGATATATCAGGCCATATCGAAAAATGACAAAAAGATTAGTTATTAATGATTAAACACCCGTTAATATTCAATGATATGTTAATAATTGATGGATTTGAATTTGAGTGATCAAAGATTGATTAACGTCAACAAATATACGAACGAACGGAACCGATGTAACACAACAAAGTTGAATTAAACGGGAAATTGTATCTATACTGCCCGATGATGATGATGATGATGAGGGAGGACACGCGAAAGAGGAGGATCGTAGGAGAAATGAGATGGTAATAATGTAACGTTGAAATCTAAAAGAGAATTAAACAGAGCGGATAAAATAGAGACAGTGATAGTGATAAATAGTTAGGCAAATGGGGAGACAATCAATCTGCTTTGTCGACATCGTCAACGTTGACTTGTGTTTCGAGAATTCACCGAGTAATTACAAAGCTCTGACACAGACCGGATTAAATCAATGACGATGCAACGATAGAATGCCATTTAGCAGGTTGAGATCTGAATTTCCCTTTTTATAAGATAGATTCGCCTTCACTTTTACGTTATTGAAGACAAGGTCTAAACATAAGGTCCGACTGTGAATAAAATAAAAATAAAATGAATTAAAAGAGGAATTAGGAGAAATGCTGAAGATAAAAACGTACGGGAATGAATAGAACGAGCATTGTTTTATTAACGGGGTATGTATGAAATAAAATACCGTGGATGAAGATGCCAATGGCATTGGCATTGCTTCTAGTCCATGAAAGGTGGAAATGAACGAACGTGAACGCGCATCCGTATTATTATCAGTTGAAGACAAACGTCCCATTCGCGTTGGAATTCTATTTGGTTCGGGGGATTTTGTATAGCATCCGTAAATATACGTATAGATATATAAATATTGCATCTTCGCCAGGTCTACAGCTCACTATTTCTAGAAGAACTATCACTGCACCATCTAGAGCATCAGACTAGAAAGACTAGACAGTGATAAAATGACCTACTTGACTATCTATTTCCTTGCGAATTTTGTCGTCTAGTTTTGTGATTTTCTATTGACATTTAATTTTGTCGTTGAGATTAATAATTCACGGGGTGGTATTTATTCTGCATCTTGTTGTATTATTTATGGACAGAAGCTTGGAAGACTTTTATCGATAACCTCGGACTGCTAGTGATTGAAATACGCTTTTTAGTTACTTTGAATTTGAACAAAATTTTTGACAAAATTTGAACGAATAACTATACTATCGCGAACAAGTAAAAAGCTTATTGCACGCCTCATAAGCGAAGCGTTAGTGCTCTATTCTGGACATTAAAAAAAAAGCAGTTTTCTCGAAACTGAAATTGATTTTTTTTTATTTATATCGCACTTACAGGTTAATCTGAGTGTACTAATATCAAGTCAAATAATTTGTCAGGCACATAAAATATATTTCAATAACAATTATTTTGTTCAACATAGTAAATAATAACATTAAAAATAATCTTTTCTGGACTTCCATGTGTCTGTGTTTATGGATTGGTGTATATGGCAGGGAAATTGCTCGAAAAAATCATCGTACCGGAATAATTTTTTTTTGTTATTTAAAGTAACACACTAAGGACTTTTTCAATTAATATGAGCGTTCAATTCACTATCGTTAAATTATTATTTTTAAAAAACTAACATATGACTGTGGATTTTTTTGTATATCTATCTATACATTTTATTATAGTATTTTTTTTCCTCACCTTAGAATTATGGCGCCACTAAACCATAGCAGAGTTTTCTGTTTTTTAATATTTTGCTTTTTATATTCTATTTTCATCAATTTTATTGTGAAAAATGAGATTATGAGGCGTGCCTTTTTTTGGTTTTCCAAACTTTTTATGATTCTAGTTGCATAGAATTTATGAAATATGTTTTTGCATAAAAGATACTTCTCAGTGAATAAATAATGATTTACTTGAATGTAAAATGAGAGAAATGTAAGTAAAATTTGAGAACGACCTGATGCGGGCTATGTCCCATTACAGACACACTAAAAATAATAATAGTTAAGCACAATAAATAACGTGTACATGTGTTGGTATGTAGGTATATTTATGAGCAATAGTAGAATTTAATAGAGCAATTAAAGTTAACTGTAACGTAATTTCTACTTTCCAGATGATAGAGCGAGGAACAACCTCCTAACAACTACGTTGCAACAACCACAGAGTGTGTTTACTCCCGCGTGTAATCGAGTTACGTTTATAGACACGTTTTGTGGTCGTACTTACACAAATTTTGATTACAATGCCATTTTAAAGCAACTGATTGACCAGTAAGCTTTCTGTTTTAATAATAAATGTACATATTTACGATCTTAATAATCATTTCCTTATAATGCTGCTTAACTTCCTCACTATCGTTATCATTAATGCCCGCTAGTTTCTTATCTTTTAGTTTTTACTTAGAAAAAAACTCGTTTCATAAGTTGCTTAACAAAAAAACTTTTTCCATTGGTTATAAAAACATTCTAGTTACTCAGCAATTTCATTATAACATAATTACTTCCATTATTATTATTTCTTCTTTTCTCTTTTAATTATACTTCCATGGAATAATATTTTATCACAAAGGACTTTTCTACAAATGACTAAATTGTACTTCTAACAAAAAATAATTATTTTTTAGTTACTTTATACCTCTATTCCTTTAAAAGTACAAACAAACTCGCATTTGACCTTTTCTATGCGTTACTATTACCATTAACTTTAATTTCAGTGTTTTATTTCATTTTTTTTTTTTTTTTGTTAAAAGATAGTTTATTAAAATAAAAGATTTAAACTATAATTTGAAGTATCGTTTTAAATTTATTTTCCAACTTAAAGAGCTTTAGAGTTTGGCTGAGTATGAATTAATTATTGGTTCCTTAATCCTTGTGGTTTGCTGATGAATATTGTATTTGTTAGAATCAATACAAACATGTTGAAGTCGTTTAAAAGATTTGATTGTTGCTAAAATCTTTTTTTCCGATTTTTACTCTACCTAGCTGACGTTTGTCGAATTAAAAAATTATTCGACTTATCTATAGTGTACTCTAACTAATAAAAGTTTGGAAAATCCAAAAGTGCATGCCTCATAATCTCATTTTCCATAATAAAATTGATTAAAATAAAATACAAATACTTTTAAATCTTTCGCGCCATTGTCCACTCAGAAAAGAAAGGTACTGCGCATGTATTGTAAACGAACCTTATTTACATAGTTATAGCTATACAAACGATTAGTGAATTTTTAGTTTATTGCTAATTATAAATAAACTACATTGAATTAGACCGTGATCTTCGAAAGGACTTAGTTTTAAATCATACTGAAGCATATAAAAAATAAATGAACTTGATCAGTTAAGTTTTTCGGCAGTTATCGTGACCACTCCAGTTTTCATACATACATTTGACAGCCGGACGTCCACGGAATAATTTTTTTAAACATTTTTTTTATTTATTTAAAAAGCAAAATGTCTTTTAAAAATGTCATGTGTTTAAACTAGGGTTTTTCCATTACATTTATGTGTAAATATTGTCCTACAAGTGCGGTAGAAAATAAATAGAGACAATTTTAGTTTAAGAAACCGCTTGATTTTTGTAAGGCGAGTATAGAGGATAATCTCATCCGCTCCGCTTATGAGACCTGCAAAAGTTTGGAAAATCCAAAAATGCACGCCTTATAATCTCATTTTCCATAATAAAATTAGATTAAAATAAAATACAAATATTTTTAATATAAATCTTTCGCGCAATTGTCCACTCAGAAAAGAAAGGTACTGCGCATGTATTGTAAACGAACCTTATTTACATAGTTATAGCTATACAAACGATTAGTGAATTTTTAGTTTATTGCTAATTATAAATAAACTACATTGAATTAGACCGTGATCTTCGAAAGGACTTAGTTTTAAATCATACTGAAGCATATAAAAAATAAATGAACTTGATCAGTTAAGTTTTTCGGCAGTTATCGTGACCACGTCAGTTTTCATACATACATTTGACAGCCGGACGTCCACGGAATAATTTTTTTAAACATTTTTTTTATTTATTTAAAAAGCAAAATGTCTTTTAAAAATGTCATGTGTTTAAACTAGGGTTTTTCCATTACATTTATGTGTAAATATTGTTCTACAAGTGCGGTAGAAAATAAATAGAAACAATTTTAGTTTAAGAAACCGCTTGATTTTTGTAAGGCGAGTGTAGAGCACAACCTCATCCGCTTCGCTTATGAGGCGTGCATTAATTGTTAATTTTTATCCCTATTCATTTTCTCTACGGTTTACCTATCTCGTAAACAATCAAACATCCAATTGAAATTATTATAATCTTAATGAGATAAAAATAATTTTAATGCATATCAACAATTGTATGATTATTAATATTCCTAGCATAATTATGAATGACCCGTCGAACGTGAGCACACAAATTATCAATTGTTAGCATTCACCCAATCATATTTTTGTGTTTATTAATTAATGATTGTAATAACAAACATGCTAATACAATGACACGACAATAATATTTCGTAGCCCAAAAATATTTCCCGCATAAATTTGAATCGATTATAATAATAATAATAACAAAGAGTAAAAATGAAACACGAATAATAATCGAATGAGGTTCAGTTAGTGTAAATATGTGTAGACGTATGTATGAGTATTATATGAAAGCCCGATTAAATTGCTGCTCATTAATGAATAATTTTCATCGTAGATAGTTCACAAATCGATTTGTACGATGAGACTAATCCAATACAATAGGTGAATATATTGTCAGGTCATCTGCGTTCCGGTCGACCGAAGGAATGTGTTTATTACATAGCTTCTACCATAGCTATTGCATGTGTATGAATGCTCACGGCTTCAGTGATTATTGAATCACCACCCCATGATAGTACTGTCATTTTCTCTTCCTCTCTTTCCCTATCATCCTCGTTCTATTTTCGTCTCTGTCTCTATCTCGAGGCATTATTGGTAATCGCAAATGAAATGTCACTACTCATTACTCACTACTACTTTCATTACACATTAATATTAAATTCCTTGATACCCGTGCAATTTATTTTCACATTCACAGTTATTTATTTTTTATTAACATCTCTGGTATAATTTAAAAAGAATTTTTGAAAATAATTCTGTAATAAACGCCGAGAATTATGTGCATGAAAAATATTAAGTTTACGCATCAACGAATTTCAAAGGATGAATGTAATAAACTTCAGCAGATCAATTAAACTAAGCCAACCGTGTGAATTACAGAAAATTTTAATTAGTACAGGATGCAATTTGATAAAAAATACACAAATAATTGAAGGTATCGTTAAACTTCATTTTTATTTAAATATTTTAATAGTTTAAAATATTTACTTGAGGTTCCACACGGAAAAAACAAGATGACACTGAATATCATCCCAGATTATACTCAGTGATATCTGTGGTGAAAAAAAATTTCAGATAGTAGCTAAAAAAATTCAGATTATACTGCGTGATATTTGCATTGAAAAAAAATTAACTTGAATAAAAAAAAAATTTCTAGAACCAAGAAAATAATTTTGAAGAGTTTCATTGTTTTAAATCAAGACGAAAAATTCTTAAATCAAGTAAAATTTTTTTAAACTAAAAAAAATTTCTTAGTTTAAGATTTTTTTTAATCAGAACAAGAATATAAAATTCTTCAAAATTATTTAGTTAATTCAGGTTAATTTTTTTTTCTGTGTGGATTATACTCATTGTAATCTGAATTATACTAGCTAATATCTAGTTTTTTTTATGATTATTATTATAATTTATAATTACTATAAATAAATGTTTTTTCACTTAGTATAATCTGGGATGATATCCAGTATCATCTTGTTCTTTCCGTGCACCAAAATTGAAAGAAAAATTTTTTATCCAAATTTATCTAAATCAAAAGTTGATAAATAAAAAATTTAAGTTTTCTTCACAACTAAGACTTTTCTAATAACTACCTAACTGATTAAAAAGTATCAACAGGCTTTAATGTGCCATCTATGTAAATTATTTTCCCTGTTGCTAACTTTAAAACAGAGAAGAATGTACCCAATTATGTTGTTTTAATTCTAGATTTTGAGTACTAACTTTTTTAATTAATTATATTGTTAAAAATTTTCAGCATTTTGTGTAAAAAATTTGTTCCGCAGATGTAAATCATCATATTTATCGATTTTTGAATTTAATATTCACGACAGATCACTAGTGATATATTCGCGATGATTCATTGAGTTCTACGGTTGATTAAAATTTTCCCCAACTACTATAAATTTGAATAAAAAGTACCAATAATTTTGATATTTGGTGAAAATACAGAGAAACTCATTTCACACATTTCACACTGAAAGTTTATCGTACTTTGTTCTCATTATTTTGCATCATCACCACTGGCGTCATCACGATCACAATCGAGAGTTAAATAACTGACCGATCAAATCCCACCCCCCGCTCTTTATAGTCACTCATCCCTCTCTATTTATCTTTTATTTTACCAGTGGAAACGGTTAGCCACACTCGATGCATTCTGATTGCCTCTCATCTGACGAAAATTCATTAGCGGTGAATAAACAGTAAAACGTGTCTGCACTATATAACCGCGATATGTTCAGATCGTACAAAAACTTGCGACCGAACTGAAATACTACATTCGAAACATATCTACACTCGTGTATATTAAAATATGTATTACATCAATATATAGATACACTCGGTCGAAATTTCGAGGGTATATTTTCAAGGAATATTTGAAAAATTTCCCAATCACGAGAATGTCAAACATCGGTGCGATTAAACCAACAAGGCACAATATTTCAATTGAAAATTCTTATTGACCTTTTCATTACAACCAAAAAAAATTAAAACCACACAAAAATCAAATTATGAACTTAATTAAATTTCTATTTTATTAGCATTACTTAAAAATTTAATTAATCGTTTATATTTCAGATTAAAGATAAAAAGTTTGGAAAATCCAAAAGTGCACGCCTCATATTCTCATTTTTCACAATAAAATTGATTAAATTGAAATAAAAAAAAACTGAAAACTCTGCTATGGTTTAGTGGCGCCATAATTCTAAGGTGAGGAAAAAAAATACTATAATAAAATGTATAGATAGATATACAAAAAAATACACAGTCATATATTAGTTTTTTATAAATAATAATTTAACGACAGTGAATTGAACGGTCATATTAATTGAAAAAGTCCTTAGTGTGTTACTTAAGATAATAAAAAAAAAATTATTCCGGTAGGATCATTTTTTCGAGCAATTTCCCTGCCACATACACCAATGCATAAACACAGACACACGGACGTCCAGAAAAGATTATTTTTAATGTTATTATTTACTATGTTGAACAAAATAATTGTTATTGAAATATATTTTATGTGCCCGACAAATTATTTGACTTGATATTAGTACACTCAGATTAACCTGTAAGTGCGATATAAATAAAAAAAAATCAATTTCAGTTTCGAGAAAACGGCTTTTTTTGAAATGCCGAGAGTAGAGCACTACTCAACGCTCCGCTTATGAGTCGTGCAATAATTATTAATTTTTATTAAAATCTAAAATAATGAGATTCGGATTTCTTCTTACATTCTTATAAAAGATAATTCTTTAATAAGATGTATGTTCATCGATGATGTACTTGACGTTGCCAAGAAATTAACGAAGTAGCATTTATAGGTCAAACCACTATTAACTGGTATTCATTCACTAAATTATTGATTTAACAACGACGTTATGTACCAATTTAAACAACAATTCAGTTCATTATCTCGAAACGTGTGTTAGCTACTTTCTGGTTCTGGGGAGTTTTTACGACTTGAGAAAATAGATAAAGTCTTCTTGGTGAGCGTATCGAACCTTATCTTATATTCTTCTATTAAAGTTTATTATTTTTTACCGGGGTAATTTATACTTCCAGCAGCCGTTTTACTCAAAATAAATTTATTTATCCTGAATAGTTGATCGCTGAATTAAGCATTCCGCATAACTTTTAACAATTCAATTTACTAACTCCAGTTTATTTTATTACTCGATTCAAGACAATTGAGCAACTTTAATTTCAAAGATAAGCTTAACAAATTGGATCATTTGTTGAAAATGGAGATAGAATGAAAAAAAAAAAAAAAAAAAATAAAGAACCCTTTTAAATTTACTCACCAGTGACCTCGGATGATTTTTTTTACTGCTGTTGATGGTGATAAAAATTTATTGGATTATTCACTTTTATTTCACTTCGCGTTTTTAAAATACTCGGCACTATCACTGATCTTTTTTCAACTAATTACCAATAACTGATTGTGATAATTATTTATATTAATTTATCTTCTACGAAAAAAAAACTTTTCTAGTATATAAATGTATTTTCTAAGAAATTTTTGCTACGACAAAATATTTACTTGAAATTTATAATTTAATTATTTTTTCTTTTTTATAAATGCTACTCAAGTTGAATAATAATAACAAACTTATTTAATTTAGTAAATAGATTTTTTTGAATTATTGAAAATTTTTTTTTTATGAAACTTAAGCTTCTTTAAATACTTAGATGACGAAAGAGAAAATGTATAAATTATTTCTTAAGTAAAAAGCTAAAAAGTTGTTGAAGACTTTCTTAGTTTTAAGCTTCTTTTACATATTAACATACGATGTTTTACAAATTAATAATACCGAGATATTCGTAGTATACTTAAAAATTAAACTTTGATATTTTGCGATAAATTATAAGAGACTTTTAAGATTAGTCCTTAAAACTTAAGAATATTAAATATTCACAGTATTTTAAAATTTTAAAAAACTACTTGATGAATAATTCTGGCAAGATCTACCTCCTGAAATTACAAATTCTCTTGGTCTAGAATCCTTCAAAACAAAAGTATTTGATTTTCTTATAAATCTCGAACAATGACAAAATAGTGAGCTGGTTAATAAGTTTAATATGTTTAAAAACATTATGTCCATTTGAACATTATATAAATTCTATATTTTATACTATCATGCAAATTTCATATTTCCATTATGTATATATTAGCTGTACTTATGTGAATTATAATTTTATGTATATCATTTTTGCCATTCGGCTTTGTGCCTTGGCATTTACACCAAATAAATAAATAAATAAATAAAATAAAATAATACTGAAGTTAGCTGACATTTCAAAATTTTTAGAAATTTTTTATTGAAAAAATTTCAATTAAACAATTAAAAAAAAATTCCACATGTAAAAAACTTGAAAAACTATAAGTGCATTTTTTTAAAAATACTTTTAGTTCTAATTTAATAAATTACAAAAAATCAAAAAGTCAAAAACTTCGGCTAACTTTAGTATTATAACTACTTGAATTTTTAAAAAATTTTTCCTGCTAAAATTAATTTATAACAATTAATTATGGTAATTATTTGAAAAATGACTTATCACTTTATCAATTATTTTCATACCAACACTAATTTTTTAAAAAGTACTTTTAATTTTTAACCTTAATCCTGTCTCTATAACAAAACACTAATTTTACTTAAACATACACTCTTTACTCTTCACTATCACTCTAATAAATTAAATAAGACTATTCTAAACAATTAACTTTGATATTATTATTAAAACATGAACTTTTAAATTTTTATTAAAATTAAAAAATCTTCTCGTGACTTATTTTTGAGCCGGTAAACTTGTAAAATAAAAGAGCAAACAAGACCAATAAAATAAAAAAAAAAATATAGTTCCTGTATGCTACGAGTCGTCAATTATAATTCATTTTTATGGTAGGTCATGAATTTCCGTAATGTTTTTATAGCACTTTAAACACTGGTTGCATGAAAACGCAGTAAAATTACTCAAGGAATCGTCTAGTCAATAAAATACTTCCTAAAGGAATAGACATTCATTTAGTTTATTAGATCCTCTTAATTATTTAATTTATTTTCTGCGTCAGGGGTCAAAAAAAAATAAAAATAAATAATTAAATACGAAATTATCAAAAAAAAATGTTGATAACCACGACATTAAAGTTAGCATTCACTTCACAATTTTTTAATTTTATTTAACAAAAAATTTCTTTCAAAAATAAATTTTAAAAAATTACATTTTTAATTTTTTTTAATTTCTAAATGTCAATTTTTTTTTTTCACTAATTTATTTTTTAAAAAATTCTGAAATTTATTAAATATCTGCTACTTCAATAAAAATTAATTTAACAGGTAGTTAATAATTTTAAAAATTTAATTACAAAAAAATTATGGCATGAAAATTAATTTAGCAGATATTTAAAAATTTTTCTAATAAATAAGTTACTGGATAAAAAATTGAGGAAAAAAATTGACATTTAGAAAATTTAATAAATTAAAAACGCAATTTAAAAAAAAAAAAAATTTCGGAACAAATTTTTTTGATGAATAAAATTAAAAAATTGTTAAGTGACTGCTAACTTAAATGTTATGCTACTTCAATTGCAACTTTAATTTTTATTGAAGTAGCAGATATTTAATAAATTCTAAAATTTTCTTAAGAAATAAATTAGCGCAAAAAAATTATAAAAAAAATAAAGTAAAAATTTTAAAAAATTAAAAATGTTATTTTTTTGAAAGAAATTTTTTGTTAAATAATATTAAAAAATGGTCAAGTGACAGCTAACTTTAATATTAAATTATGGCAAAAAAAAAAATAAATATTGCAAAAAGTAATAATTAAACATTAAATAAAATTAAAAAATTATTAAGTAACTGCTGACTTTAATGTTACGCTACTCTAATTTTCATATTTAAATCATATTAATTGTGAGACATCTTACCAAAATCTCAAGAACTAAAATTCTTCAAATATTAATCAAAAAAAAAATGTAGCTGTCATGCTCCCGGTACTTAAATTTTACCATCTAATTTTTGCGAATAAATTGACTGATTTTAATTAAAATTTTACTTAATATCGATTAAACAAGGTCTTATCTTTAATTATAACCAATAACATTGTTAAATCATTTGATATTGTTAATTATTTTTCAATAAATGTGTACGACAACATCCGACGTGACGCTTGCTGTTGACCGGCCGCCATGTTGTGTCTACTTTTGGCGCTCAACGGAACTCTCGAGATTTCGAGCTTCACTGCGCAGAAATTTCGCGCAGGTGTACTGCGCATGTCCGAGTTTTCAAATTTTACTGCGCAGTTTTAACTTGTAATGAAATTCAAAAGTTTTCAAAATTTTATGAAAATTAATTAAGCAGATATTTGAAAATTTTTTTATTTTTTTTGACAAATATATTGTGGCGAAAAAAATTATAAGAAACAAATTGACTTGTAGAAATTTTAAAAAATTAAAAATGCAATTTTTTGAAAATAATTTTTCAGAACAAATTTATTTGTAAAAAAAAAAATAAAAAATAATCAAGTGACTGCTAATTTTAATATCATTAAAATTTTAAATCATTTAACTGAAGAATAATTTATTAAAAATTATTAAATAATTTAATTAATTTACTAAATTAATTAAATTTCTAATAAATAATTAAAATAAATAAAAATTGACTAAAATAAACAATAAAGAAAAAATTTTTTTATTAATGGAATAAAACTAGAAAATTTATTTATAAAAATTAAATTTTATAAAAACACGTAGTGCAATTTTTTAATTTTTATTATCTATTATATTCTTTACTGTGTTTTTATTATTGTATAAATGGACAATAAGAGAACTCTCATCCCGTATGCATTTACACAGTACAGTTGAACACGACGTAATCGGTTGGCTGTTGTAAAGAAATGCTATACATATATACCCCTCGGCAACTAAACAACTAAACACACATTATACACACGCGACAATCTAAACAGTGCATTACTATCACCATCAGTATTATATGAACAACGCACGGGTAAACACTGCTCATATTGTATGAGATAAAAGGGTGAGATCAGACGCCGGTTTAGTAAGAGCAAAGAATGATAAAGTGTTTCTGGGGTGAAAGAAAATTAATATGACATATGCATTACTTGTTTATTATTATTTAAATAAAACTAATTTTTACTTTGATTTAATACTTCAATTATTTATTCACTAGCAACCTTGCAGTCACTATGTGACTGTCATGAATTGTGAACTATAAATAAATAATATTTTGCACCATTAAATAATGACTAATGTTAAATTGTATGGTACTTTTTTAATTATTGACATTTTTAAAAATATAAGCTCATCCCGATGTTACACTCTTCAAGAGCTTTCATTTGAGTACCCACATGCATTTTCATATATTTTTCATGTATACACATATATATAATATATATAAATATATGAAAAATTGATGTGGGAGCTCAAATGAAAAGTCTTGATGAGTGTAACATCGAGATGTGCTTATATCTTTAAAAATGTCAATAGTTCACAAGATATTTGTTGAAATGTACTGTACTTTTTCAACTATTGACATTTTTTAAGATATAAGCTCATCCCGATGTTACACTCATCAAGAGCTTTCATTTGAGTACCCACATGCATTTTGATATATTTTTCATATAAACATATATATAATGTATATAAATATATGAAAAATTGATGTGGGTACTCAAATGAAAGGTCTTGATAAGTGTAATGATAAGGTGAGCTTATATTTTTAAAAATGTCAACAGTTTACAAAATACAAGGTCATTTCTTAATTATTGATATTTTTGAAAATATAAACTCATCTCGATGTTACACTCATCAAGATCTTTCATTTGAGTACCCACATGCATTTTGATATATTTTTCATATATACATACATATATATATATATATATATATATATATATATATATATATAATATATATATATATATATATAAATATATGAAAAATTGATGTGGGTACTTAAATGAAAGGTCTCGATGAGTGTAACATCGGGATGAGCTTATATCTTTAAAAATGTCAATAGTTGACAAGATACTAGGTCATTTCTTAATTATTGATATTTTTAAAGATATAAGCTCACTCCGATGTTATATTTATCCAGAGCTTTCATTTGAGTACCCACATACATTTTGATATATTTTTCATATATACATATATATGTATATAATATATATAAATATATGAAAAATTGATGTGGGTACTCAAATGAAAGGTCTCGATGACTGTAACATCGGGATGAGCTTATATCTTTAAAAATTTCAATGTTTCACAAGATAAAAGGTCATTTCTTAATTATGTATCTAGAGATGGAGCATTTTCGAAGGCAGCCTAAATACTTATCATTATAGAGTATCGGTGAGCCTAAATTTATTTTCAGGGCACGATAATTTTTTTTTTAAATAAAGTTACACTGCGCTAAACATAAATTCATTCTCCCCTCTCCTGTGTTTTTTATCATACAATCTTGTGTTGGTTGTATCCGTGCGAAATAAGCATACGTCGCAGTTCGATTAAAACTTTATAATCGAATAAAAAAACAATTTTTCCACATTATTTATCGAGCGGACTTTTAATTCAGTTGAGTGATTCAATGACGCTGAGTAAACAGAAAGAGATTATTATTCTAACAGATAAAAACCGTTGAGACTAGAGATAGTTGAGGAAACAATGAAATTAATTTAACTGAGACAAAATAATTACATTTTTTACTCTTTTTATATAATAGAGTTCACTCTTAATTATCTTTATTTGAAATAAAGTGAGATTTATGTTCGATAGAAATAAAAAAAAAATAAATAAAATTATCGAATTCGTCTATAAATATTTACCTATTAAAGAGCGGTGTGTCACGATAAATAACTTATACTGCAGAAGATTAAATTACTGGAAAACGAAAATAACGGAATAAAAAATAATAAAAAAAAAAATTTGATTAAATAAGTTTCAACGAGCTCGTACTCTGTTAAGTTTCAGAGTGACAGTTTCTAAAGACATTTTTTAAATTAATATTTTTCTTTGGGAAGAAAAAAATTTAATGAAATCAAAAGAAAAAAAAATCTATTTATGTTACATACTTATATTTGTACTGAAAGAAATTTATACATAATTAGGGCTTTAAATGTTTTTATTCACTGAAAAAAAAATAGTTGGAATTCTTGACGGTGGTAAATTTTTTTTACGAACAAATTATCCGTCAAAAAAATATATCTTTTAAGAAATGTGACGTAGGTAGTGTGCGAAAATATGTCACATAGTTGATGTATGCTCATAAACTTTTATATTTCTCTCATATCAAGTGTACGCGTCATAACGTCGTATTTAATTCCTCTCGCTTACATTCCGGGAACTTCGAAGTCGTCATAGTTACATTCATTCATATTTTTCTTCATTATTTTTCTACCATTCTTTTGTGTTGCTTCACAGACCCACAACCTACATCTGCCAATTATTCAAGTACACATAACACTAAAAATTCCCGTTTTGCTCCTACTATGACTCCAGATATTACAGACGTAGACATCCTCATCCTCATCCTCATCCTCATCATCAAACTTCATTCCAGTACACTCTATAATTCAGATGAGACTTTTTGTTTTTTTTTTTTGAATATTTTCGTACTATCATTTCTCATTTTTTTTTTCGCCAATGCCATTTTTTTGCTGCACTATTTGAATCCAAATATTTGCCAACAATAATCGTTAAATTTAATTATACGCGCGATACTCTCTCGGGTAGTATAAATGTCATGCTTTTTTGGCGATAAAAAAAATTTTACGTTTAATAAAAAATTTTAGATCAGTCATGAGGAAAATATTTTTATTAAACTGCATAGATAAAAAATATTTATAACATTCTATAAATTTTTTAGAAGAAAAAACACTCTTGTTAAAAGAATTTTAATTGTTGGAAATTTTCAGTTTTTTTTTTCTTTAGCTTATACAATCACATTTTTTTTTATGGAATCAAGTTTTTTTTGCCAAAAAAAAAAAATTGAAAAAATATCAAGAAGTATTTCGTTGAAGACTTTGAGTTTTTGATGAAAGAAAAATTGATTTCATTGAAAAATTTCCAACAATTTAAATTCTTGTAACAAGAATGCTCATTTTTTTCAGTGTAAATTTTTAATAGCAATTATTTATTGAAAGACAAGAAATTTAATAGTAATAACAATAACAAAATATTATTTGTAATATTTTTCGCGCAAATTAAATTCTAGTGATTTATAATATTAAGAGAATACGAAAAATTTTGTGCCCAGCTTGTATCTTGCGAACTATTGACATTTTTGAAGATATAAGCTCAACTCGATGTTACACTCGTCAAGACCTTTCATTTGAGTACCCACATCAATTTTTCATATATTTATAAATATTATATATATGTATATATGAAAAATATATCAAAAATGCATGTGGGTACTTAAATGAAAGGTCTTGATGAGTGTAACATCAAAATGAGTTTGTATCTTAAAAAATGTCAATAATTGAAAAATGAGATTGTATCCTGTGAACTATTGACATTTTTAAAGATATAAGCTCATCCCGATGTTACACTCATCGAGACCTTTCATTTAAGTACCCACATCATTTTTTCATATATTTTTCATATATACATATATATATATATATATATATATATAAATATATAAAATATATGAAAAATTGATGTGGGTACTCAAATGAAAGGTCTTGATGAGTGTAACATCGGGATGAGCTTATATCTTTAAAAATATCAATAATTAAGAAATTACCTTGTATCTTGTCAACTACTGACATTTTTAAAGATATAAGCTTATCCCGATGTTACACTCATCAAGAGCTTTCATTTGAGTACCCACATCAATTTTTCATATATTTTATATATTTATATATATATATGTATATATGAAAAATATATAAAAATGCATGTGGGTACTCAAATGAAAGCTCTTGATGAGTGTAACATTAAAATGAGTTTATATTTTTAAAAACGTCAATATTTAAAAAAGTACAGTGCAATTTAACAAAAGTAATTATTTAATAAACAAAAATTTTTTTTATTTATATTACACAAGTCATATTACACGAAGTGACTGCAAGGTTGCTAGTTTTTAATTGTTCAATATGAAGTTAATACAAAGTCACTAATCTAATTATTTATGAAATGACTACTGTAATGTGAACTAGGCAACACAAAAAGTACAACCATCATTAATCATCATGTCATACCATAAACACTTGAAATAAAATATAAAACAAAATTAATTACAATTTATTGTATCTAAAATTTGTACAAATTAAAAGTTAATTTCTTAAACCCAAATTTAAACACCAACTGTTAAAATTAACCTTTAATTTAATTGAATGCCCTTGATGTTGACGAAATCTATTTTGTTGTGAATTGTGAAGCTTTATCACGAGCATCAGCGACTACCACCCATTCCGACAGCGGTAGAGGCATCTCGTTAACCACAGACCACAGCCGCGTAAATTAATCACGGATAAATCACCGACACGAGTTACTTCAGCACTTCCACCCTGTACCAAAGTAGTGGAAGTGGCCGTCAAAGTGGCATGTTGCGGGAGAAGTATACTTTTTTCGTTTTGTATTCTTGTGATAATATTTGCCATTATGATGTGGCTCAGCGCCACTTATACACCTCCGAACGCTCGAAGACGATCCAATCCCCAGGCGACAAGTTCACGGGATCGTGAGCGTGTTCGATTTATTGATTAAATCACTATCACTACTTCGTGAGCTGGTGATAAAAATATTTTAATGCCGTGCCTTTGGGTAAAAAGATTTTATTTGTTTTTTATTTTATTAGATTTTTATTAAAACACAAAAATTTATTAATTTACAACTTGAATCAAGAAAATATATATGTATATATGAAAAATATTTCAAATTGCATGTGGGTACTCAAATGAAAGCTCTTGATGAGTGTAATATCGGGATGAGCTTATATATTTAAAAACGTCAATAATTAAGGAATGACCCTGTATCTCGTGAACTATTGACATTTTTAAATATATAAGCTCATCCCAATGTTACACCCATCAAGACCTTTCATTCAAGTACCCACATCATTTTTTCATATATTTGTATATATTATATATATGTATATATGAAAAATATATCAAAAATGCATGTGAGTACTCAAATGAAAGCTCTTAACGAATGTATCATCGGGATGAGCTTATATCTTTAAAAATATCAATAATTAAGAAATAACCCTGTATCTCGTGAACTATTGACATTTTTAAATATATAAGCTCATCCCAATGTTACACCCATCAAGACCTTTCATTTAAGTACCCACATCATTTTTTCATATATTTGTATATATTATATATATTATATACATGTATATATGAAAAATATATCAAAAATGCATGTGGGTACTCAAATGAAAGCTCTTGATGAGAGTAACATCGGAATGAGCTTATATCTTAAATAACATCAATAGTTAAGAAATTATAGTGAAATTAATTAATTAATAAACCAAAATTTTATTTATAGTCTGTATAAAATATTATTTTTTGATTAATTAAAGCAATTATCAAAATGTCGATTTTGATAATTTTTGATAACGAAATAGCTTGAGTTGTTTATAAAAATATCAAATATATATGAAAATTAAAAATTCTTGGATGAAATATAATACTGAAAAATATAACTAATAAATGGATTTTTAAAATTTCAGGTGAAAATTAACAGTGATCCGTGCGGTCTCAATAGGATTATATAAAGAAGCAAGCAACCAAACAGAAGCAAGTAAAAGTATTCCTTTATCATCCCACAATAACGAGATCAGGATTTAGCGTTGTGGTGTGCTGTGTGTCCGGTAAATCTGAACGAGGTAACTTGATTCTGAGCATCACAAACAGGAGACGTTCATATCTCAGATGCAAATTAGTTTGCCAGTTTGGAAACACGATTCTGACCCTGGTCATTTTGTTCACAGGATGAAGGAGACATTGGACTGGTTTCTGCTAACCCCTAGTAGATGCCTTCTACTGAGCACACCGACCCCGTTTTCATCCGTTGATCCCTTGGTCTCCTTCCCCGTCCCGGGGTTTCATTTCACCGCCTTTAAAGTCACCAAACTAAACTCACTTTCACGCCCATAGTCAACTTGGTAAATTTAAACGAAGAAGTGATAACTACCGAAACTTTTAGATCAACTTATTCCTCTAAGGCTTCATTATTTCCTTGTCTAATTAGGACTGAATGCTCCCGCGATTCTCATTTTATAAAATACAATAACCACTACCTCTGTCACTCCCGTCATCGCCATTACCGTTCCCGGCACTAATTTAAGCCTCCCAGAACATTTGATTCCATTTTCATTTATATTAAACTTTTTATACTTTTTTAAATTTTTATTTTACTCATTGTACTTATTTTTATTTTTGTCATTCAAATAAATTTTATTAAGAGTTTATATAATTTATTTACTTTCAACAATAAGAAAACTTTTTCATTTATTTTTTTTTTTAACTTCCCGCTAAGAAAATTGAAGATTTTCAAAAATCGGGAAGTTATTGTTTTCACCCCGTTTTGCAAAAATCGAGTTTTCATCAGATCTCGACGTTTGAAGGTCATAGGAAGCTTTCCTGACTACTCCCGAGAGGTTGTCACTGTGTCTGTATATGTGTGTGTGTGTGTGTGTGAAAGTATGTGAACCGCTTCTAACTTTTGAACGGCTCATCCGATTTTATCGCGGTTGGTGCCATTTGAAAGGGCTTGGCCAAACTTAGATTTATAGTATAATTTGGACCAATTCGGATCAGTAGATTTTAAGAAATCTTAAAAAAACTAAGAAAAAAAATTTTTCCAAATGTGGTTTTTTTTGGATAACTTTTAAACGGCTCTACCGATCGATTTCAAAAACTAATCAGCTCTAGACAATAAAAAACCACGTCGATCGCCACCAAGCTGGTCGAAATCGGTTAATTCGTTCGAGAGATATCGTGAACGAAAGAAAACCGAAAAAAGTGGTTTTTCGAAATTACTCCGAAATTTTTGGTTCGATCAATTAGAATCTGAAAATTCTTTATGAGACTGATAAAACTGCGTCGAATGCCGCCAACCGCGTGAAAATCGGTTAATCCATTCAAAAGTTATAATAGCGGTTTGAAAATTCCAAAAGTAGTGTTCTATGAAACTTCTATCAGACTTTTGTGCTCGAAGAGCTCAAATGCATAGAAATACTATCTCTTTGAGCTCAGCGAGCTAAAAATATCACATAAATTATATTTTGAGCTCAAAAATCTCAAAAACGTCATAAGTACAATTTTAAGCACCCAGGTATGGAATTAGCGGGAGGTTGCAGGGATGGCCTTTAGGGTGAACCGTTTTACTAATTTTTTTTATTAATAAGTTGATTTTTTTTCATTAAATTTTCAAATTTTTTTTAAATATATTATGAAGAGAATAACCAAATAGATAATTAAGAAATGACCTTGTATATATATATATATGTATATATTAAAAATATATAAAAAATGCATGTGGGTACTCAAATGAAAGCTCTTCATAAGTGTAACATCGGGATGAGCTTATATCTTTAAAAATATCAGTAATTAAGGAATGACGTTTCATTTTGTCAGCTATTGATATTTCTAAAGATCTAAGCTCATCTCGATGTTACACTCATCAAGACCTTTCATTTGAGTACCCACATCAATTTTTCATATATTTATATATATTATATATATATGTATATATGAAAAATATATGAAAATGCATATGGGTACTCAAATGAAAGGTCTCGATGAGTGAAACATCGGGATGAGCTTATATTTTAAAAAACGTCAATAGTTAAGAAAGTAAAAGGCAAATTAACAAAAGTCAATATTTAATGAATCAAAATTTTATTCATTTATATTACACAAGTCACGGTAGTCACATAGTAACTGCAAGGTTGCTATTTTTTCTTAATGGTATAAAATAAATTGTTTTTTTCTGATTAATAACAATTATTATCATTATAAAACTCTTCAATTTTTTAAATTTTTATAAAAAAATAAATTAAAAAATCGGTCAGTCAAACACGAGAACTTTAGTTAAAAATAAAAGTAATTCCAATTAAAATTCCCCATCAAATGTCAGTCAACATTAAAACGACCGTCTAAGATAAATAATAGTCAATTGCAAATAACTATTTGACATTATCAATTATCCCAGGACATTCTTCAACAAGCACAGTTAAGTAATCATAAAGCAGTCTTTGGATGTCAACGTTCGAAAGATTTTCTCCAATTTGACTGGAGACGATAATTTGCCAATCGATCACCGGCGAAGAGTACCTCATGGCCCCCCAGTTTATGATTTTAATATCCGTTGGCTTGCTATTCTCATACCGGAATAATAAATTATTCAAGTCTACACTTCCATTACAAATTGTTAAAAATTCATTGTCTTTATTTGCAGACTCCTGTTGAAACTCTTCAAATAATTTTAATATTTTTCTATCCACGTTCAGATGCTCGTCTAAATATTGCGTCACTCTGGAACAAAAATACTGGGAATAATTACCGATAATTTGTATTGTATTGAATTATAATGGAATAATAATAACAATTGAGTAAAGCGATTACTTGTTGGTGAGGTTGACGTGTAAACTGTAATCCGAAATGTTGTTTGTATGAAGCAACTTGGCATAGAACTCTCGAAACGTATTGAATTTATTGCATTTGAGCCTGAGGCCACGGCCATGAAACCTCGCAATCGCCTTCAAACACATCCTCAAGTGATCCTCATCCAATTTAGAATGAACGCATCTATATCCGGAAACAGCCTGAAGATCTTCTATAACTATGATTGGACGGCCATATCGACCCATGTCAGCAACATACAACTTGGGATAAATATCCAGTTTGTATTCCAATGTCATCTTGTTATAAAACATTTCTTCATTTGCAAAATATTTATAGTCTTCATCATCCTCGGCCGCTTGCTGGCTGAGCAATTTTATTATAACGAAAAATGTTTTTGGCTCTGAAGAGAATTTTATCACTATTTTACCACGCAGTAATTCACATTTTTTATCGTTTACTTCCGAAGATCCCTCTGAAACTTTGTCAATTGATACCGAATCCAATTCAATGAATTCGCGAGATCCCGGATCGCAAAAACAACGATTGTGGACTATTTCGGGGATTATTTCTTCTATTAATTCAATCCTCTCTTCATTATCCATTTTTTTTAAGCTAGAACAATATTTACATTCATTAGTTCTTTCATAATTTCTCAAGAATTTCTCTTTAATTATGTTTTTCCCAACATTCAATAAATAAATAAACAACTTTTGTGAGCTTACACACTGAGAAAAAAACACTTGATTCAAGGATCGAAAATTTCGAATGATTCTTCGTCAAGAAAGCGAGTTTCAAGACAAAAAATTATTGAATCAAGCCAATTTAAGCTCTTTACACGGAAAAAAGTAAACTAATAAATAATAGTCGATTTATAATAAATAATGATCAACTGGAAAAAATTACCATTTCAAACAGTAAAATCGTGATTTTATCAATCACTGTATAATATTTATGATTTAAATACTACAATTTATTGTTTACATAGAAAAAAATACTATTTCAAACAGTAATGTTCGCTATAAGAAAGTCCAAAATGTTTAAGTATAATAATTAAGAATTTTGGCTTTGATATTTATCATTTCGTACCCAAAAAATGATCTTATGATATGTAAAAAATATAAACTACAGTTACTAAATTTCTGTACAAGCAACGTCATTATTTACAAAGTAAAATGGTAAATTTTAAACGCAACGCTAGAAATCAAACTATAATTATTGATTTGCTTGAACTGGTAAAATATATATTTTAAGAGTAGAATTTTTACTGTTTCAAATGTTAAATTCTCCGAGTGTGAGACCTTCCCCTTCTCCTCATAGTATAGACTATGTATTAAAACGGCAATTTTTACTGTTTGAGACTGTAATTTTTTAAGATGAGAGAGTCGTTATTAACTATAGTGACAGCTACTAATCACATATTCGATATTAAATTACAAATTGTGGCTTTTACACTTTCTACATTAAGTTTTGTACACGGAAAAAAGTAAACTATTAAATAATATTCGATTTATAGTGAGTAATGATCAATTGGAAAAAATTATCATTTCAAACAGTAAAATCGTGATTTTAACAATCACTTTATAATATTTATCATTTAATTGCTAGAATTTATTATTTACATGGAAAAAAATACTATTTCAAACAGTAATATTCGTTGTGTGAAAATCGAAAATGTTAAAGTATAATAATTAAGAATTTTTACTTTGATATTTATCATTTCGTACCTGAAAAATGATCTTATGATATGTAAAAAATTTAAACTACAGTTACTAAATTTCTGCACAAGAAAAGTCATTATTTACAAAGTAAAATAGTAAATTTTAAACGCAACGCTAAAAATCATACTATAATTATTGATTTGCTTGGACTGGTAAAATATATATTTTAAGAGTAGAATTTTTACTGTTTCAAATGTTAAATTCTCCGAGTGTGAGACCTTCCCCTTCTCCTCATAGTATAGACTATGTATTAAAACGGCAATTTTTACTGTTTGAGACTGTAATTTTTTAAGATGAGAGAGTCGTTATTTACTATAGTGACAGCTACTAATCACATATTTGATATTAAATTATAAATTGTGGTTTTTACACTTTCCACATTAAGTTTTGTACACGGAAAAAAGTAAACTGTAATAAATAATAGTTGATTTATAATAAGTAATGATCAACTGGAAATAATTAACATTTCAAACAGTAAAATCGTGATTTTAACAATCACTTTATAATATTTATCATTTAATTGCTAGAATTTATGATTTACATGGAAGAAAATACTATTTCAAACAGTAATGTTCACTATAAGAAAGTTCAAAATGTTAAAGTATAATAATTAAGAATTTTGACTTTGATATTTATTATTTCGTACTTAAAAAATGATCTTATGATATGTAAAAAATTTAAACTACAGTTACTAAATTTCTGTACAAGAAAAGTCATTATTTACAAAGTAAAATGGTAAATTTTAAACGCAACGCTAAGAATCAAACTATAATTATTGATTTGCTTGGACTGGTAAAATATATATTTTAAGAGTAGAATTTTTACTGTTTCAAATGTTAAATTCTCCGAGTGTGAAACATTCCTCTTCTCCTCATAGTATAGACTATATATTAAAACGGCAATTTTTACTGTTGGAAACTGTAATTTTTTAAGATGAGAGAGTCGTTATTTACTATAGTGACAACTAGTCACATTTTCGATATTAACTTATAAATAGTGGCTTTTACACTTTCTACATTGTTTTGTAATATTTACATTAGTGCCACCCCGATGTCCGCTGTACTGTTTGAAACTATAAAAATTAACCGGAATCCGAGCGAATTTTACAATTTACTTTTTTCCGTGCAAAGTTATTATTTTTTTTTCAATGCATGTTAGCTTATTTTTTTAGAATCTGAAAAAAGTCAACACCTATTCATCTATTAACTATCGATTTGATCAATAAAAATAAATATTATCAAGACTTGTTTCGTTCTAAAGATATCGTCCGATAAAATTTTATATACACACAAACACGACCGGATATTCAGTCGCATTATTAAAATCGGACCGAAATTAATAACTTCATACTTTTGAAAACAATTAGTTTTAAAAGCGGGAAGTTACAAATAAAAAATTGAATATTGCAAAAAATAGTTTTTTTAGTGCAAACTGAATATTATTAATTATTCATAATATACTCGCAAATGAACTTTCCTCTGTTAAAATAACTAATAGTAACTACCACAGACTCAATGGACACAGATACAACAGAAAGGCATAAATCATACCTCGGGAAATAAATTATGAATAATAATTTACATCAGTTGTATTTTACGTTAACTACCTTTACAACTTAACTTCACCGAAACCTCTAGTCGACGTCTAGCAATTTAAACTCACTGTAGTCTACTGAGATGATAAATATACTTCTATATAAATACATATATATACACGAAATATATATACATACGTATAAATATCACCCACTGTTACCATTACATGTAATGGTAACACTGTCCCGTCCTTTCATTCCAGTTAATCAACTTCTTGCTGCTGTTACTATACGCTGTTACGTCACAAACGAGTTTATGTATTGTAGAGTTTCTTATCTGTGTTGGTTAAAAATAATATTACATATATATAGAATAAAATGATATGATATGAAGTTATCTGGAACTTTATTAATAGTAACTAAACAAAATCTAGAACTATAGATGTAGTTTAGTTAGATGTTCATTTTTTATTTTGTTTGAAAGTCTAGGCAACTAAAATTAAAAATTAAAATTTTTTGTGTTATAATTTATCTACAAATAGATAAAATAGAAAAAAAAATCTTATCATTTAAAACTGAGTAAATTTATAGTTGCATAATAGCCGGTAGAAGAGGAAATGAGCCGCAGCGATAAATGTATTTACTTAACGGCGCGTTGGATATCGTACACTAATGTGTTTATGTATGCTCGAGGTTGTCAATAATATCCCTATCTAAATCGCAGGTTGGTTGCAGTGTCACGCAAATTCAATGCCGCAAATTGCTGGAACGTATCCCAATGTTAGCAATGTTCTAGCGGACACAAGTCAAAATAATTTTGTTCAACATCATCAGCAGCAACAGCAACAACAGCAGCAACAACAACCGCAACAGCATCAAATTCACCAGGGACAATTTCCGCGGCAACAAAATAACCCCTATAATCAGCCGGTACAAGTTTCGCCGTTCGAGAGAGGCTTCGCCATGAATCAACAGGGTAATTTTTATTTCAATTTTTCGTTATCGTTGTGTCAATAATTAAAATGCCGAAATTTATTCTTCGTTTGTTTAGTTTGGTTTTTTATAGAGGAATAAAAGACTAGCAACCTTGCAGTCACTGTGTGAACCATATATAAATAAAATTTTGCTTTATTAAATAATGAATTTTGTTAAATTGCACTGTACTTTCTTAAAAATTGACGTTTTTAAAGATATAAGCTCATCTTGATGTTACACTCATCAAGAGCTTTCATTTGAGTACCCACATCAATTTTTCATATATTTTTCATGTATACATATATATATGTAATATATATTTTGAAGATATAAGCTCATCCCGATGTTACATTCATCAAGAGCTTTCATTTGAGTATCCACATGCATTTTATATATATATATATATATATATATATATATATATATATATATATATATATATATATATATATATATATATATATATATAAAATATATGAAAAATTGATACGGGTACTCAAATGAAAGGTCTCGATGAGTGTAATGTTAGTATGAGCTTATATTTTTAAAAATGTCAATAGTTCACAAGCTACAGGGTCACTTCTTATGTAGCATATTTTAAAGATATAACCTCATTTCGATGTTACACTCATCAAAAGCTTTTATTTGAGTACCCACATGCATTTTTGATACATTTTTCATATATACATATATATAATATACATAAATATATGAAAAATTGATGTGGGTACTCAAATGAAAGGTCTCGATGAGTGTAATGTCAATATGAGCTTATATCTTTAAAAATGTCAATAGTTCACAAGCTACAGGGTCATTTCTTAATTATGTAATATATATTTTAAAGATATAACCTCATTTCGATGTAACACTCCTCAAGAGCTTTCATTTGAGTACCCACATGCATTTTTTATATATTTTTCATATATACATATATATAATATACATAAATATATGAAAAATTGATGTGGGTACTCAAATGAAAGGTCTCAATAAGTGTAACACCGGGATGAGCTTGAATCTTTAAAAATGTCAATAGGTTACAAAATACAAGGTCATTTCTTAATTATGTATCTAGAAAAATGATTACATTATCTCTGATTCATTGACCAAAATTCATAAATTATCCAAAAATTCATAAAAAATGATAAATCATATCATGAAATATTTTCTTTAATTTTTTCAATTTTATTTATTTAAAAAAAATAGTTTTTTTTTTTTAAGCTTTGTATTCGATTTTTTGATCTCTTAATTAGAGCGCAAAGTGGCTTTGACAGTTTTATTCATACAAAGATTTTTTTTATTAAAAAACTTGAGAAAAATTCTTTGAACTCTCAATTGATAAAGCTATGAAAAAAATTATTTAATAATGACTGGACCATGAAAAGCTTGAATTTTTTTTCAGACAAAGTAAAGATTATTAACTAATAAAAAATGAATTTGGTAAATATATAAAATCATATTCTAACAGGTTTTATTTATTAACCTCAACTAAAAGAAACAAGAGAAAAAACGGCAATTTAAATTAAATCGCCCTGAATTTTTAAAATCGATTTATTTATTCATTGAACAGTCCCTAAAATTTTTTTCTTGCATTATAAATAATTCGTAGGCGCTTCTGTTATTTATTGTCACTAATGGATTTCGTGTGTTAAAAAAATATATGATTTCCTGATCATGCAACCTCGAATATTTAGTGGGAAATCATTCCGGTAATTTGAATAAAAAATGAGCTTACAAGTTTTATAACTTTATATACGCGTTTCATTATCGATCACACTAACACATAAAAACAGAACTATTTATTATTCATTTTTTTGGGCCACAAAACATTCAAAAAATGTCTGATTCTCGAATTAATGATTGTTTTTATGAAGATTTTAATATTAAAAAAAATTATGAGGCACAAACAACCCTAATTAACAGCAACCATCAATCACTTCTTGTCCTAGGTCATCGAGACTTTTTCGAACAATATTAAAAGTAAGAAAAATACCTTCGGCTTCCTGTTTTTATCTTAACCTGAGCTTTATTGAAAAATTATTTTCCAAAATTCAATTTTTGTCGGTAAGCTTTTTTAGCAAATATAAATGAATTTTTGCCTATTCAAGGTTTCATCATTTTCACCGAACTGACGATTGTCAATTTATTATGATAAGTATTTAGGCTGCATTTAAAAATTCTCTATCTCTAGATACATAATTAAGAAATGACCTTGTATCTTGTGAACTATTGACATTTTTTAAGATATAAGCTCATCCTGACATTACACTCATTAAGACCTTTCATTTGAGTACCCACATCAATTTTTCATATATTTATATATTTATATATATATAGATGAATTTATGAAAAATTTATTAAAAATGCATGTGGGTACTCAAATGAAAGCTCTCGACGAGTGTAACATCGAAATGAGCTTATATCTTAAAAAATGTCAATAATTAAGAAATGACATTGTATTTTGTCAACTATTGACATTTTTTAAAAGATATAAGCTCATCCCGATGTTACACTCATCGAGACTTTTCATTTGAGTACCCACATCAATTTTTCATATATTTATATATTTATATATATGAATATATGAAAAATTTATCAAAAATGCATGTGGGTACTCAAATGAAAGCTTTTGACGAGTGTAACATCGATATGAGCTTATATATTTAAAAATGTCAATAATTAAGAAATGACATTGTATCTTGTCAACTATTGACATTTTCAAAGATATAAGCTCATACTAACATTACACTCATCGAGACCTTTTATTTGAGTACCCACATCAATTTTTCATATATTTTATATATATATATTATATATATATATATATATATATATATATATATATATATATATATATATATATATATATATATATATATATAAAATATATGTATAAATTAAAAATCTATCAAAAATGCATCTGGGTACTCAAATGAAAGCTCTTAATGAGTGTAACATCAAGATGAGCTTATATCTTCAAAAACGTCAATGTTTAAGAAAGTACAGTGCAATTTAACCTAAATCATTATTCAATAACGCAAAATTTTATTTATTTATAATTCACAAATTGCAGTCACATAGTGACTGCAAAGTCACTAGTATTTATTTATCTAACAAATATCTCCAAAATTAAATAAATATATCCACTAACGCTCCTCATTTAAATCTAAAACAATCCTTCTAATCAACAGGAACCTACCCAGCCAACACACCGTACCAAGAACCTTACTCCTTCAACGCAGTGCAGTTCCCACTGCCCCCCTTGGCTTCCCCGCAAAATTACGCATACCCCAATCAAGCCGGAATGAACCCAATAGTCCCCAACATCAGTCCTATCTACAACTCTTCTCCACCTCAAGGCCAAGGCTTCGACCCCCGTTCCTACATCCCAACCCAGCCGTCCCCAATCTTCATCCTGCCCAGCAACCCCGTAGTCCAACTACCCACCCAAAGCCCCCCAAACTGCCCCAACACTCGCTCAGGAGTCTGCGGCTCTCAATACTGCTGTTCCCCAGCCGCTCCTCCTCCTTACATCCCCTTCCCCTGTCCTCTTCCCTACCCCGCGCCATTTTGTCGGCCCTTAAACTGCTACGACCCAATTTCAAGTCCTTTCTGCAAGGAGTCTTCATTTCCAACCTGCGCTTGCTGCCCAAAGAGAAGCGACTTGCCCTGCGAGCACCGTTGCGAGCCAACCAGCGAGGCTATCTGCAACAAACCAAACTGTCCTGCTTCAATCAGCCTCCAAGCTTTAGCGTCCCAATTACTGTCCATTCCAGGGGTAATTTCCTGCGCAGCGACGCGCTTAATTCTCAGAAGAGTTCCGGGGTCTAATATCAGAAATTCTACCGAAGAAACTGTCGAACGCGCCAGAAAAACTATTAATACTCTAACTCAGGAGCAACTTTTGACAGAAACTCGAAATGCGCAGCAGATAAACGCCCTAATAAACATTCACATGGCAGCTAATCCTCCAGCAAACATTATTCCCTTGCTAACTACTGTGCAATTGAAGGTCAACGTCCTTAAAAGTCTCCTGGAGACGATTATTAATCACCGAATCACCGAAAATCAAGCAGCGGGAGCAGAAACTTGCCTCGGACTAGATCCCATAATTTTGGGGCTCAAATCTGATCAAGAATTGCGAACTATCTTGGCGACTTTAAGGCAAAAGGAATGCGACCAAAGGGTTAATTACAATTTTGCTTCCTATCATTCGCAACGCGTGATTGCAGAAACTAGGTTAAAGAATATTGAGGACAAAATTGCGCTAGTAGAAGCTGAAATCGAAAGGCGTAGGTGCGCTTGCTTGCCTCCGACCTTGAGACAAACTGGAATGACCTGTCAGGATTCTAGAGGAACCGTTTGGCACGCCTATCCGGGTACACTGCCGCCATCTAGCTTCGGGAATTTTAACTACAGTGGACGGCAGCCATCTCAAGACTCGCCGGATCCATTTTGTTTTGACAAGACGAGTCCGAGGAGGCTCAATGTTCCTCATGTTGGGAGCCCGGAGACTACTTATAGGAAGCCGCCAACTATGGTTAAGGATAAAGAGGATAAAAGGTTTAGTGATGATGATTGTGGCTGCGATAAATCTACTTCTTATGATAAAAATGATGGTAAGAATGCGGGGAGCAGTAATGATTGTGAGGATGAGGATGAGGAGGATGATGAGGAGGATGATGGTCAGTGCACCTGTGATAAATTGACCGATGACGAGGACAAAAAAAAACTCCGAATAAATCCAAGCGAAGCAGGTCCAAGCGGAGGGACAGAAATTCAGGGGAAAAATGTCGGCTTTGAGGGGGTGGGTGGTGAAAAGGTAAATTTGATTGATGAAACGGAAGATAATTGCGGAAAAATTGAGGAAACTTTGGACTCCAGCGCTCAACTGAAGACTAGTAGTAGTTGTAATAATAATAATAATAAAAGTAATGATAAAATAAAAATAGCAAGACAAGAACTTCAAGATAAATTACTTCTTCAATTGAGCTCAGCTGTCGGGTCTTGCGATCCATCAAACAAAAATAATCGTAAGGCTTTTAATATTTTTATTTATATCAATTATTGTATGGTTTTTTTTATTTGTAAATATAATAATGGATGTAAGAATGAAATTAGGTATTTTATTTTTATTTCATTAAGGAGAACGGGACACAATGGGAGTGGATTTTGAGAGGTTTATTTTTCTTTAATAAACTAAGATGATTGGAATTCTAGACAACTTGCGCAGTAGAGAATTTTATTTTTAATATTTTTTTTTCCATAAAATAATTTTTTTTTCAATCATTTTATTTTTATTTAAAACATATTCAAAATTTTTTTCTATTTTTAGGTAGATTTCTTTAGAAATCTGTTGCAGAGGTACTCATATCGGAATTGAGATTGAAATTTATTTTGTTGAGTTATAGCGAAAAATATCAGGTCAAAAGTTTACACATACACTGAAAAAAAAAATTCTTTCCTAGAGTGTAAATTTTCTTAGCTCAAGAAAATAATAAAGAAGGTTGAAAATTTCTTGAATGAAGTCAAAGTTTTTTGATCCAAGAAAATTTTTTCTTGCTCCAAAATAACTTTCGTTTTCTTTAAAATATTCTTGGCACAAGAAATTTGTTTTTTTTTGGAGGATTTCTTAGCATTTTAGAAATGATTTCTTAGTATTTAAAAAATGATGTTTAAGAAATGATTTCTTAAATATAAACAAATCTTCTTAAATGCTAAGAAATCCTATAAACTCAAATTAGCTTCAATTCACCTCATTTTACTTTTTAATTTAATAATTTTTTCTATTTTTTCTATAACTTTTAAAATCTGAAAAAATATCAAAAATAATTTATTTTATAGAACAGCCTTCAAATAACTTTAACATATCGATACTGCCATCCTGATACGTCGTATCTCACATTTAGAAAATTTTACAGCAGTCGGTAAAAACAGTTCATTTTTAACATTGATTAAATGGGATTAAACGAATGAAAATAGTTATTGGCCTTAAAAATTTTAATATGACTTGTATAATATTGTTGTGATTCTATTTTTCAAAAAAAAAAAGAGTCAATATGCCAAATTTTGTAGGAAGCGACGTATTAGAATGACAGTATCGATATTTTATTGTACCGGAATTATGTAAAGTGCGTGTTATAGCTCATAAAATAAGCTACAATTTTCACTATTTAAATTAATCTATAATTTCCTTCTAGTTTTTCAATTTTATGAAAGTTCTAAAGGTAGTACCAAAAATTTCAACTATTTTATTATGCTCTGAAATTAATAAATTTAGATTTTTAGGTCGGGTATGGCCAAATGGTGCTTTTTTTAGTCAAAATGTGTGACTGTATTTGTAAAAAAATCGCACCTCGTTGTGTCCTGCTAATTAGTCTCCCTAAAAAGTAATTGTTTATTTAAGAAAGAAGAAAAATTACTTTTTAGATGAGAAAAAGGAAGAATTAACCTTGACAAGTGATGGAAGTAAATACTCGAACCCTTTTTCCCAAGATCCATCAGAGAGCGGCTTCGAGAATGAAGGAATGGGTCTAGATAAATTTATATCCGGAGCACTTTCGGTTATCAGTGGGTTCAGTAATCACGTGGCGTCATTTGGTACAATTATTGGTGATAAAATAACCGCTTTAAGATCGCATCTGGCGCCTGAAATTTCTCATCCATTATTCCCGAGGTTCTCCGCAAATTCCCCAAGCACTTGCTCTAATAATCATCATAATTATGATACTCCTCATTATTCGGGACGTGAAAACTCAAATACACTCGCTCAAATAAATAATAACAACTACGACAATAATTATCCCGATAAATTGTCTCGTACAAATTGTCTCTTCGGCAAATTAAAATCCAGTAAAATAAGAAGATTAAATTTTGATGGACGCAAAACCCAAGGCGGAGAATTTTTTATTGAATTTAATTCCAATGAAAAATTATCGGGGGTAAAAAATATAATTATCCAGGACAAAACGAATGGAAAAACTTACATTTTAATGAGACCGAAATTGAATACTTATAATAATAATAATAATAATAATGATAATTATTATTATTATGATAAATTGTGGAAAAAGTTATACAAAGAAGAGAAAACTCTATTGATAAGAAGTAGATTGAAAAATTCTCAATCAACAATTCAATTGACACCATTTATTCCTTTTACGGTTGTTAAGCCGCCGGAATGTCGGCATGAAAATACGCCGACGCTTGAAATAACGCAAAAATTAGTAATGAAGAAAGTTAAATTACCGAATGTTGGTTGTGATAACAATCGATTGAAAACCAGCCGAAAGTTTAGGTCTTTGTCTCGAGTTGAAAAATCGAGAGAGATAATTAAAGTCTTTGGGAACAAAAATGGGGATGAAAATCAAACCAACATTAATTATGAAAATGAAGGAACTCTTCCGGAAAATTCGAGATCATTCGGTAGCGAGAGCTGGAAAAGTTCTGAGAATTGTTGGAGCTCTGAAAGTACCGCTGGTGAAAATTCGGTAAACAAAATTGAACTTTTTGAATTCAATTCGGTTGAAAATCAAATGGAAGTTTCTTCGGAGTCGATTGTTGGTGTTCACGATTATGGATTATAAAATTTTATATTTAATTTATTAATTTATAATTTGGTGTTATTTCAATTGATAGTAAATTATTGATATTAAATTTTTTTTTTTATTTTATAAAATTGTAATGGTAGTAAAAATAATTAAACATTGTTTTTGACATTGTTTTTAGAAAAAATTTATTCGTTTCTAAAAACGCATAGGCTGATTCTTTCAAAAGGACAGCTGACAATTCTTAGATTGATTAAAATTAAAATGTATTAAAATAAGAAATGACCTTGTATCTTGAGAACTATTGACTTTTTTAAAGATATAAGCTCATCCTGATGTTATACGGATCAAGACCTTTTATTTGAGTACCCACATCAATTTTTCATATATTTTATATATTTATATGTTTCATAAATACCATAAATATAAAATATATAAAAAATGACATGTGGGTACTTAAATGAAAGGTCTCGATGAGTGTAACATCGAAATGAGTTTATATCTTAAAAATGTCAATAATTAAAAAATGATATTGTATCTTGAGAACTATTGACATTTTTAAAGATATAAATTCATCCCGATTACACTCATCGAGACCTTTCATTTGAGTACTCACATCAATTTTTCATATATTTATATATTTATATATATGTATATATGAAAAATATATCAAAAATGCATGTGTGTACTCAAATGAAAGCTCTCGATGAGTGTAACATCGAAATGAGTTTATATCTTAAAAAATGTCAATAATTGAAAAACGACCTTGTATCTTGTGAACTATTGACATTTTTAAGGATATAAGCTCACCCCGACATTACACTCATCGAGACATTTCATTTGAGTACCCACATCAATTTTTCATATATTTATATATATTACATATATGTATATATGAAAAATATATCAAAAATGCATGTGGGTACTCAAATGAAAGCTCTTGAAGAGTATAACATCAAGATGAGCTTATATCTTTAAAAACGTCAATAATTGAAAAAGGACCTTGTATCTTGTGAACTATTGACATTTTTAAGGATATAAGCTCACCCCGACATTACACTCATCGAGACCTTTCATTTGAGTACTCACATCAATTTTTCATATATTTATATATTTATATATATGTATATATGAAAAATATATCAAAAATGCATGTGGGTACTCAAATGAAAGCTCTTGACGAGTATAACATCAAGATGAGCTTATATCTTTAAAAACGTCAATAATTGAAAAAGGACTTTGTATCTTGTGAACTATTGACATTTTTAAGGATATAAGCTCACCCCGACATTACACTCATCGAGACCTTTCATTTGAGTACCCACATCAATTTTTCATATATTTATATATATTACATATATGTATATATGAAAAATATATCAAAAATGCATGTGGGTACTCAAATGAAAGCTCTTGAAGAGTATAACATCAAGATGAGCTTATATCTTTAAAAACGTCAATATTTAAGAAATTACAGTGCAATTTTACCAAGGTAATTATTTAATAAAGCAAAATTTTATTTATTTATAGTTCACAAGTCACGGCAGTCACATAGTGACTGCAAGGTTGTTACTTATATCTAATTTAACATAAAGAAAAAAAACCCAATACAATAAGTTTTTTATTTTCTTTAATTATATATTTGGGTAATTTCATTTTGAATATATATTAAATTTCTTACAAGCTAGTGGATTGGTTACAATTCAAACAGAGAAAAAAAGGCTCGTGCTTTATTCTATTTGTATTTACCAGAGCAAGAGCTACTAACTGCTTTGATTGTTTAAATCAAAAATGTATACAAAAGTCCAATGACCTCAATACTTTTTAATTATTTTCGTAGAAACTGGAATTTACTTCAATTTTTTTTTTTTTTTTTTTTTTAACAAAAAAAACTTGTACTTAAATTATCTGAAGGTAGTTTTGCTCATATAAATGTAAAAATCATCACATTATTTAACCCTTTATAGTTTCAATACATCAATATAAATTTATAAAAAAAAATATTATTTTTTTTTGTCAAAAAAAAAAAATCATATTTTTTTCAACTTAAATTTTAAGGGTAATTTTTCATATTAAAAAATGTTTAATTTACAATTAAAAATTATTTACATATTTAATTTTAAAATAAAAATTTTTTTTTTTTTTTAAATTAATCACTTATAAAAATCAATTCATTCATACCGAGGGTTAAACATGTTTTCCATATAATAGCTATGATGCAAAAGTAGTAATTACTAATTAAGCTCTTTTCGAAGACTGCGTTAAATATATATTTTTTTCTTTCTTTTTTTTTTTTGTTACAAAAGTAAATTTCTGACACAGTCTAGTAAATAATTTAACAATAAAAATCATAAATATCAATAATATCAAAGTATAAATATTTATTACTCGTTTTTTAATCCTAAATTTATTATTTAAATATTTTCATATGTAATAATAATATATTAAATACTTAAATTTCAATTGCAATAACACAGAGTCCCTTAAATTGATAAATGTCAACTTTTTTACACAATTCAAGTCTCCGTCGTCGTAAACTCGCGATCTTTATCTTTATTTCATTGAAATTATTAAAAAAAAACCTCATTATTAACTTACAGCTGCCGTCAATAAAATATTAGTCGGAAATTACCAAGCAAGTGTCTTAATTAGTGCATTACCAAAAATTTAAATCAGACTGGCATGTCTGTAATTTAAATTTAATTTATATTAACTTAAAAAAATTTATAAATATGTATACTTATTAATTTTTTAAACGATTAAATTTCTACTTATTTAATTAATTAATTATAATTAAATTTCATACATATTACTAATATTAATAATAATATTTACAATATTTATTTACAATTTAAATTTACACTACTAATAATTGTTTATCCAAAATATTATAAGTTTAAATAATTTTAATTAACTTAATAACTATAATTATTATTATTAATTATCAATTATTATTATTATTATTATTATTATTATGTGACAATTATTCAATAATTTAATAGTTTATCTTAAAAACTATTTTACTTACGATAAATCTTTGATAAATAATAAAGAAAACTTAATAAAGTACTGCATAATTTTTTTTACCGGAATTTTTAAATTAAAAGATTATTTTTTATTTATTATTTAATAATAAATTTATAATTAATTAGTACCGAAATTCAGTAGACGCAGCTACTCCATTTGTGCCGGTATTTACTCAAATATTTTGTAAATAATTAATTTAATAATTAATATTTTGCAATTTTGTAAATAATTACAAATATGCAAGTTACTGATTAGTTTTTATAATTTTCAATTATTAAATATTTTTTTACACTAGTAATTATTTCAAAGATTTTCAAATAAATTAATACTTTGTTAAATTTTATTTAGGAATTTTTAAAAATAAAATTCTAAGAATAACAATAACCATGGGTTACTTTTTTTTTGTTTGTTTAAAAAAATATATACTTTATCAATTATTTATTAAAATTAAATCAACAAATTTTATTTTTTAAGTACGGATTTTTATAGTTTTTTCAAAAAATTAGTTGAATTTTGGAAAGATATCAATTTACTTTTTTTTTTTATTAAATTTCTTTCAATTTTAAATTAAAAAAAAAATAATATGGATAATTGCACACCTCTTAAGCGAAGTGGATAATGGGAATTAATTTAGCAGATATTTAATAATTTTTTTAACAAATAAAATATAGCAAAAAAAAAATTAGAAGAAAAAATTGGCATGTAGACATTTTAAAAAATTAATAATGTAATTTTTTTAAAATAATTTTTTGGAACAAATTTGTTTGTTAAAAAAAATTAAAAAAGTTTGGAAAATCCAAAAGTGCACGCCTCATAACGCTCGTTCATTTTTTAAGAAAAAATAAATTTTGTAACTGATAAAAAAAAAGAAAATTATAATTAAGTAATTTCTTACAGAGTATTTTTTTTTTTTTTTAAATATCAGCTTCTTTTTTTCTTGTTATATGCGCACGCAGTCTAAAAAAATCTAGCTTTATCAAGTGGCGCCATAGTTTTCACGTGACAAATAAGAAAAATTTGTTTGTCTTTGTACGGTTATATCGTAATAAATTTTAATAAAAATTCAATTTAAATAAAAAAATACGTAAACTAGGCTACTGATATGAAATACGGACCCAGTTCATCGCATTCGTAAACTAATAAAAAAGGTCCGGTCTTGAAATATCAATTTGTTCGGGAGTAATCATTGGTACATCCAAAATGGGGTGACATCCGGACGTCCATGTAAAATTTTTTTCAAAACGTTTTTTTTTTCAAAATAGCTAAAGTAAAAGACCCAATATCGGAACGAGACCCAATACCAGAACGATTTGACAATTATTATTTTATATTTTATCTCGTACTCAATCAAATTAAACAAACTTTTCTTTATTAGAAACCTCAATCTTTTTTTTTACATAATAAAATATATGAATGAAACTTTAAATTATATTGGAAATATTGAAAAAAAATGTTAATGATGTCAATAGTCTGAGATTTCTGACTTATCAAGGTCTCTTAATGGTTTTGCTAAGAAATCACTCGATGATCTTAAGCTCATAGAAACCTAATGAAAATACTTTTCACTAAAACTTTTTTTTTATGTATTAATACAAATACTAAGAATTCGATGCAATTAATTGATAATACAAAAAAGACCCTATTGTTATTTAAAATTTACTGTTCGTCTATTGGTACACCCGAAATGGTCTAATACCCAGTATCGGAACAGTCAACCATATTGATATTATTTATTGACATTTACGATATATACTGTGTTGATTGTTTACATCAAGCACAACAACAAAAGTTTTTGTGATATAACATTTAATACAGAAAGTAATTTTATTATAAAAATTGCTTCAAATATTCGTAAATTTTAACTTGAAGAACAAAAGCAAATTTCTGTTTTGAAATTTTCTTTTTTACATAAGTGTCGTCAAGTATAACGTCGAATCGTTTATTTTTTTTTTTTTTATTTTTAGTAAAAATTTATTTGATTTTTTAATATTAAATAATTATTGTTAGTTTCACTATGCATACATGTCATTTGAGTTCTGAATTAACTGCTTAATTTTTTATAGGTAGTAGTAGCATGCCGAAAGTTAAGTCGAAGATAACATTTTATAAATTAGTTTTATAAATTCAGAAAAATTCACATAAAGTATTGATTTGTTAATTAATTTTTTAATTTGTTAATTAATTTGTTGATTTGTTAATTAATTTTTTAATTAATTCAGCTTACGAAAAGTGGACTCTTTAGATTAAAAAAATTAGTTTTATTTATCGTTCCGGTATTGGGTCAACCATGTTCCGGTATTGGGACTAGGCATTTAAGGTGTTCCGATACTGGGTCTTTTAGACTTTTTCAAAAAACATGTTTTGCACGACTCATGATGCGAAGCATCAGAGAGTGCTTTACGATCGAAAAATTTTTTTCGCCTCATTTTAGCAACCATTTTTAGTATTATATACACGGGAAAAAATTTCTGGGAAAATTTACGATACAACTATTGTAAAGCTGGACTATACTTTTATTACTATTAATTGTCAAATATTTTAGAAGAAAAAATACTATTTATTCATGAAAAAATACGATATTACTATTGTAAAAAGTAAGAGATGAAAATTTCCAGTGCTGCCTCTGTATCTTTCCAATAGAACTATAGCAAATTTTACAATAGTTGAATTGGAATGTTTCTCAATTAGTGTGAGTGATGGCCGTGCACAGCGCTAGACTTCGAGTTTATGTAAATGTTAAAGGATATGCGTCTTAGTTTACCTCGGATAGCGTAGAGGGAGAGTCTCTGGCTGCCAACACAGAGTTCTGGGTTCGATTCCCAGATAGCACGAAAATGTCAGTTTCTTTTTTCGATTACTGTACAGGTACCAATTAGTCCAACCTTCTATCTCTCTCCCTCCCTAATATTTCTTTTAAAAAAACAAACTGTGAATTTTTACAATAGTTGAATTGTAAAGTTCACAAACACATATTGTATAATTTGCTCTATAGTATTCGACTTTTTACGACTCTTGCTAGTCTTATTTGTTGGATAAAATTTACAATAGTAGATCGTAAAAATTACTAAATGAGAAGTATAGTCCACCGTTACTATTTTATTTAGTAAAAATTACAATAGTAAAATAGTAAAAACTCCTTCAATTTTCTTTCCGTGTAGCCTTGTTAGTTCACGGAATCAAGATATTTTGCATACTATTGTCGAGATAATTTAATGGAGATTAATTCAATACTTTCTAAAAATTGATTTACTGCAATAGAAACGTTGCGAAAAAAACATCAAAATAGGTCAAAAAATTTTCCTGTTCGTCATGTATGAAACCCCGGAAACACTGTAACTTGTGAAAAAATCAATTATTTGAGTTAAATTTTTTTTTTTTTAATTCTAATCGACGATTGTAGGTCACTGAATGCGAATGGTTAATTAATTCAGTGTCGTTTAATTACAATTAATAAAAAACAAAAACTACAAGACTGTATATCTATATATATCCATGTAAAATTAACATGGATGGTGATATATCTATATCTATAGATATTATGTACATTTTATTCCACCAGGGGCGCTTGTGCAGTACCTTCCTACTTCAGCTATTTTTTCGGCAATTAATTTTGAACGACTTAAGTTTTTTTTTTTTTTTTTTTTTTTTTCATATTTCATAATTAAATGAGCATTATGAGTCGTGCACTTTTGGATTTTCCAATTTTTTTTTAATATTAAATTCGACAAAATTGATAAATTTAATTATTTTCGTGTAACTACATGTTTATTCTACATGATTGGATGAATTATTATTACTAACGAACCATTTGAATATTTTCTAAGTAATAAAAACCAGTCATGTACCCTTCGTCGTTCCGGTATTGGGTCTTTTACCTTACATGAAATGATTTTAGAAAGTAAAAGATGGTTTAATTTAAGTGTTTTCTCCGTGTACATCTACTTATATTATTGTATAAGTGTAATATGGTTGTGATAGAGACATTTAAAGATCACAAAATTGCTTGACCTTGACGAGTCGAGTATAAAGCACAACCTCACGCGCTTCGCGCTATGAGGCGTGCAAAAATGTTGTGACTGATAACTTTAATGTCATAAGCGGATGATGTTGTACTCTAATAAATAATAGTTTAAAAAAACTAAAAACACGCTTTTTATAGAAAACCAAACTAAAAAATAGAAAATAAATTTAAATTAAGAATAGTGTTAAAAATTTCAATAAATATAAATTAATAATAGTGTAAATAAAAAAAATGTATTTTATTTTAAAAAAAGCGTGGGGTGCTTTTTAAGATATTATCAAAATGATAATCACTCTACTCATATCTGTCAATAAAATATTTATAACTATTGACACCATGCACCTCACGCTTTTTTTAAAATAAAATACATTTTTTTTATTTACACTATTATTAATTTATATTTATTGAAATTTTAACACTATTCTTAATTTAAATTTATTTTCTATTTTTAGTTTGGTTTTCTATAAAAAGCGTGTTTTTAGTTTTTTTAAACTATTATTTATTTTTTACTTTTTAGTTTGGTTTATTTATAAAAGCGTGATTTTTTAGTTTTTTTAAACTATTATTTGTTGATTATCAAAAATATTCAGGCGCGCAAATTACCCACGGAGAGTTACATACTGACATACTGACATACTGACAAACTGACATACAAGTGAAGCTAATATAAAGCGTGTAAAAATCAAGCGATTTCTTGAACTAAAATTGTCTCTATTCATTTTCTATCGCGCTTGTAGAACAATATTTACACATAAATGTAATGGAAAAACCCTAGTTTCAACACATGACATTTTTAAAAGACATTTTGCTTTTTAAATAAATAAAAAAAATGTTTAAAATAATTATTCCGTGGACGTCCGGCTGTCAAATGTATGTATGAAAACTGGCGTGGTCACGATAACTGCCGAAAAACTTAACTGATCAAGTCCATTTATTTTTTATACGCTTAAGTATGATTTAAAGCAAAGTCCTTTCGAAGATCACGGTCTAATTCAATGTAGTTTATTTATAATTAACAATAAATTAAAAATCCACTAATCGATTGTATATCTATATCTATGTAAATAAGGTTCGTTTATAATACATGCGCAGTACCTTTCTTTTCTGGGTGGACAATGGCGCGAAAGATTTAAAAGTATTTGTATTTTATTTTAATCAATTTTATTATGGAAAATGAGATTATGAGGCGTGCACTTTTAGATTTTCCTTTTTTTAATTCTGTTCAAACTTAAAACATTTTTTTAAATTTTCTTTTTATTAGTGTTATATATTATTCAAAATAAATATATAATTAAGTATAAAAAATCTTTATTTATTTTTTACTATTTAAATTAAAAAAAAAAAAAAAAAATGCAGTAAATTTTTTGTCAATTTTGAATTAAAAAAAAATTATATGGATCATTTTTAATTATATTCAAACTCAGGAAATTTTTTTTTCGTTATATATTATTTAAAATAAATATATAATTAATTAAAAAAATTTTTTGTTAATTTTTTACTATTTAAATTAAAAAAAAAAAAAGCAGTAAATTAATATCTTTCCAACATTTAAAAATAATTATTCAAAAGATCGAACAATGGGCTCTTATATAATTGATAAAAAATTATAAAGTACAATTATTAACCAGTCTTGTGCGCTGATATTTTATGTAATAAAAAAAGGATAAAAGGTTGAGATATATAAGTTACTTTTTTTTTTTTTTTTTTTCCTACATTTATCAATGATAAATTTTCTCTATTTTAAATAATTTGTTTTTATCCTTGATAATTAAACGGACGATATATTATTTGTATCATTAAGTTGAAATGGGAATATAGATAGTGAGATTTATCCTTCGTACTCAGTCAGTCATTAGCGACGTAAACAGAGAGACGATTATTGCTACTTCAATGAGCATGAATTCAGGGTCGTGAATTTAATTAATTAATTAATTAATATGTTTTTTTGCTTTTATACTTTTAAAATTTTTTTTAAGAATATCTATTTGAACGAAGGCACAATTGATAGGTAGCAATTGGTGACGTATACTGTCGTAAAAAAATTAAATCCTCCAGTTTACTCAAGAAAAAAAAATATCAAGACATCAAGACAATTATCATGAACCCATTTTCTGTAATTAGTATTATTTAACGAGTATTATAACTAATATATATATTTTTATTTGTATATTTTTAAAATTTGAACGAATAATTTAGACCAGGTAAGTTTTTTTAACGATTAAAAAATCTAAAGACTTTCTTACATGCATTTAATAAGTTGATTAATTCGGATATTTGGTGTACTCAGCCTTAAGAAAACCGAGTTTGACCTTTATGTCGTGGAACGTTGGTCTCTTCTCCGGTTGTAAATCCCATGCCTTTTTGTTTAATTTACATGAAAACAAAAATACCGGAATTTATAGCCATTTGTTTTTTTACAGACATTACTTAGTAAAGTGTAGGCTATTTTTTTAAAGCTTTAAAACACTACTGTGTTTTAGAAAAATTTTATATTTATATATAAGGCATACCTGTTTCATGATGTCGTAAACTTCAGACGGACATCCATCCGGTGGTTCCATTTTATATCCTTTTTCTACACATTTTACAACGTCCGCCAACGGCTGAAATATATATTATTTATTTTAGATTTTAATACCAGTTTTAGTTTAATTAGATTTTAAATTAAACTTACTATTCTCGGATATGGTACTCTTCCGAAGGAGTAAATTTCCCAGAGTAAAATTCCGAAACTCCACATGTCTGATTTGTTTGAGAATTTCTGTAAGAGATCAAAAAAAATGATAATAAAATTTGGTATTAAAGAGACCGCTGTGTGTTGTATTAAAAGTTAATTTTTAGATTGAATTATCTTAATTTATGTACAGATGTCTTTCAGAAGAAGATAAGGACCGGAAGTTATCAAATCTGGATTTAAATATTTACTTTGGAATGATAATAAATGTTATTATCGTGTAATTATAAAATAAATATAAGTTTTTATAAAAAATTTATACTTAATTAAGAAATGACTTTGTATCTCGAGAACTATTGACATTTTTGAAGATATAACCTCATATTGATGTTACACTCATCGAGACCTTTCATTTGAGTACCCACATCAATTTTTCATATATTTTATATATTTTTATATATGTATATATGAAAAATATATGAAAATGCATGTGGGTACTCAAATAAAAGTTCTTGATGAGTGTAACATCAGGATGAGCTTATTTCTTTAAAAATGTCAATAATTAAGAAATTACCTTGTATCTTGAGAACTATTGACATTTTTGAAGATATAAGCTCATCCTGATGTTACACTCATCGAGACCTTTCATTTGAATACCCACATCAATTTTTCACATATTTTATATATTTATATGTATGTATATATGATAAATATATCAAAATGCATGTGGGTACTCAAATGAAAGCTCTTGATGAGTGTAACATCGGGATGAGCTTATATCTTTAAAAATATCACTATTTAAGAAATGACCTTGTATCTTGGATACTTATGACATTTTTGAAGATATAAGCTCATCCCGATGTTATACTCATCGAGATCTTTTATTTGAGTACCCACATCATTTTTTCATATATTTTATATTTATATATATGTATATATGACAAATATATCAAAAATGCATGTGGGTACTCAAATGAAAGCTCTTGATGAGTGTAACATCGGGATGAGCTTATATTTTTAAAAACGTCAATATTTAAGAAAGTACAGTGCAACTTAACAAAAGTCATTATTTAATAAATTAATTGTCATATCTTTGCTTATGTATACTGACAGCATATGTAACTTTTATAAAGAGAATATTTTTGATAAAAATTCTATAAAAAATTATTGGGCTAATTTATTTTAAAATTAGGAAGAAGTGAAAGTAGTGATGATTGTAAGAATAATATACTAAATAAAAATATTACATTTTGTTTTAGAGCCTCAGGTGCAGTCCATTTGATAGGTAATTTACCACCGTCAAGTGAAAAGTTTTCGTCACGTGCCAAACCAAAGTCTGATACTTTAGCTGAATTATCTTCAGCAACAAGAACATTTCTTGCTGCTAAATCACGATGTACGACGTGTCGAGATTCAAGATAAGCCATCCCAGCGCACGTATCACTAATAATAAAACAGAAAGAATAACATAGTAGATTGGTTAAACTTGTGAGATAAAGTTTACATCAAAGGCAAAAAAATAAAACAGGAACTATTTACAAAGTTTAGAATACACGCTAATTTTGAAAATTACAGTTTATAACAATGGCGGAGATAACGAGAATAATGAGGGAAACTTTAAACGCGATTTTATCAAAATTATATATTTTAAAAAATGTCAATGAATAAGAAATGACCTTTTATCTTGTGAAATATTGACATTTTTAAAGATATAAACTCATCCCGATGTTATACTCATCAAGAGCTTTCATTTAAGTACCCACATCATTTTTTCAAATATTTCATATATTTATATGTATCATATATATGTATATATGAAAAATATATCAAAAATGCATGTGGGTACTCAAATGAAAGCTCCTGATGAGTGTAACATCAAGATGAGCTTATATCTTTAAAAACGTCAATATTTAAGAAAGTACAGTGCAATTTAACAAAAGTAATTATTTAATAAAGCAAAATAATATTATTATTTTATTAGTTAGAGATTTTCTCCCTTATCTATAATTATAACAAAAGGGATTTAAATTTTTAAAATGATCTAAAAAATATAAGAATAATTAATGATTATTTTTTTTTAATATTTAATGGACTAATTTTGAATTTATAAAAAATGAAGCTGAGACAATAAATAAAAAAAAAAAACTTACTAGGCAAAATTAATTTGATCTTTTTTGGTAACGTGCAACCGGCCTCTCGACCTGAGATAATCGACGAGTGATCCCTTGCTCATATACTCAGTAACCAGGTACATATGTTGATTGTTAAACACAAGGCCAAGAAGTTTGACCAAATTATCGTGGATAAGTGAAGTCATAAGACTAGCCTCGGCCAAGAATCTTTGCGCAGCTTCGCTGTTGTCTTTAAGCATTTTAACGGCGACGCGTTCGCCGCGATAAACGCCCAACAGCACGTCACCGAACTCCCCCTTGCCGATGCACTCGCGTAATTCAAGCTCGTGTGTCTGTATGACCCATCCGGCCTCAACGAAGGCCTTCGGATCGACACAAAAATCTTGTTTGCCTTGCTTCGGCAATGGTTTTGTCAGTTGAGTACACAGACCATCGGCATCCTCCTCGTAATGCTCGACCAGCAGAGCCAAGTTTTCGAAGAACACTTCGTCATCAATTGTCAGCTGGTTGTTTTTGTATTTCACTCGGTAGTGCTGGACTCGTCCCGCGTATGATACACACAGTGTGTAGTCGCCGGGGAAGTTTGTCGACTCTCTGACTAGAAACAGACCATCTTCGCGGGGTCGCAATAGACTTTCTGCGGTCTCTCGTGAAATTTTTCCATGGAACCATCTGAAATTTTAATCAATAGTTAGTTTAAATGTTCAAATAATTTTTTTACTAAAAATTTTTAAATGTAATGTCTGAATAAAAATTTTGAAAATCCTAATTAGAGATTCATAATTAAGAAATGACCTTGTATCTTGTAAACTATTGACATTTTTAAAGATATAAGCTCATTCCGATGTTACACTCATCAAGACCTTTCATTTGAGTACCCACATGCATTTTTGATATATTTTCATATATACACATATATATAATATAAATAAATATATGAAAAAGTGATGTAGGTACTCTAATGAAAGGTCTCGATAAGTGTAACATCAGAATGAGTTTATATCTTAAAAAATGTCAATAATTAAGAAATGAGATTATATCTTGTAAATTATTGACATTTTTAAAGATATAAGCTCATTCTGATGTTACACTTATCGAGACCTTTCATTAGAGTACCTACATCACTTTTTCATATATTTATTTATATTATATATATATGTATATATGAAAATATATCAAAAATGCATGTGGGTACTCAAATGAAAGGTCTCAATGAGTGTAACATCGAAATGAATTATACCTTAAAAAATGTCAATAATTAAGAAATGACATTGTATCTTGTGAACTATTAAGATTTTTAATGATATAAGCTCATCCCGATGTTACACTCGTCAAGACCTTTCATTTGAGTACCCACATCAATTTTTTATATATTTTATATATATCATATATATATATGTATTTATGAAAAATATATCAAAAATGCATGTGGGTACTCAAATGAAAGGTCTTGATGAGTGTAACATCAAAATGAGTTTATATCTTAAAAGATGTCAATAATTAAGAAATGATATTGTATCTTGTGAAATATTGACATTTTTAAAGATATAAGCTAACCTTAACATTGCACTCGTCAAGATCTTTCATTTAAGTACCCACATCAATTTTTCATATATTTATATTTATTATATATATGTATATATGAAAATATATCAAAAATGCATATAGGTACTCAAATAAAAGCTCTTGATGAAAGTCAATTTTTTTATTTTTTTTTTCCCAATAAAGTCAAGTTTTTTTAAAAATTATAATTAATATTTACAAACTTAAATTTCAGATAAATTGTTTGAAATATTTGTTAGTAATTTATGATTTGAAACTTGAATTATCTAAAGAAAAAATTTATTTTAATCGAAAAACTCTTTACAGTAGAATTAAAGCAAGAGTTTCAATTTATAATTGAGGAGTAATTTTTTTTGGTTTTAATTAAGAGAGATTTGAAAATAAGAGAGAAATTTTCTCGAAAATAATTTTCATAATTTTAAAAATTAGCTCAGTGAGTTTAAATATTTATTTTCTGTTTAATTTCTACACTTAAAAATTGAAGAAGAAAGTAAATGAGTGGAAAAATTAGATAAAAGAAAAAAATAAATTCTATTTTAGAAAACTTAGTCATAAATGATGTGTTCAACTAATGTAAATTAAAATAACAAATGACATGAATTATGATGGATAAGAATTAGCATTAAAGTAAAATGTCAATGATTTAATTTTCTCACTTTCTCAATGATGGAATTAAAAAAAAAAAGGATTTGTTATCTAAAGTATTGAATGAATAATAAATAATAAATAAATAAATAACTTACGGCATAGCATTAAGTTTAACTTCGTGTCTCGTGCTGATTGATAAGGCATTATTAGATGTTGGATTGACGGTGGGATTATTGGGTGTAAGGATGACCGGGGAAGGTGAGACAGGATTACTCACATGGGTGGGAGAGGGCACAACAACATTTTGAGTGGTAACAATACTACTGGAGTGTGTTGTTGTCATTATCGGCGACACTGGATGGGGCTGCATGTTCGGGCCGCTGTAATTAGACTGGATCGAAGGAATGGAGTGGTGAATTGATTGGATCGATTGCATCGATTGGAGGGCGTTTTGCAAAAACGAATGAGCTGTTACATTTGAGGGTATTGTGTGGTGATGGTGATTCTGGTTCCCGTCTATTTTACCCTGACGAGCTAGCGCTGATAAGTTTGGGTAACTAGCACCCGCATTGTGATAAGTTGGCATTACTGCTGCTGATTATTTTAATTAGGCCGCGGCTATTGACCTGGAAAATACAGGAAGAACATTTTGTTAACTATCAGATTCAACATTTTTATAAAAGTAGGCTGAAATAAATGTATTAATTTTTTAATTTAAGTCAAAAGTTAAAAAAAAATTATTTTTTATTTTTTTAGTAAAATTATTTCAATTTTTTTAATGATAAAAATTTTAAACATTTTTTAGAATGTGTTTTTAAAATTATTTTCTCTACATATAACTTTTTGATCAAGAGTAGTTTTAAAAATTTCCGACAGATGGCGCATTGTCGCTAAATCTTCTCGCGAACAGAAAGCTAAGTTTAGAATATTAAGTTATAAAATAAAAAAAAATTTTTTTCACTCTTTTAAAGAGTTTTTTTTAGTTTAATCAATTACTAAACCAATTTATATTATTACATTTTAATTAACGTACAGTTTTTTAAAAAGAAAATATAATAAATTATTTTTTATTCCGATGTATAGTCTGATATGATCATATATCAATAAATCAGGCTATATATGGCCATGTTTTTACGAGTATTGATGTACAATTATACAATAAAAAATGTTGCGCTGAAAAACAGTGTTAAAAATTTTTGTGTTAAATATTTTAAACTTTTATGAGTAAATTTAACATTTATTTTATTAAATCAACACAAAAAAGTATTAAATATTAAGCATAAAAATTTTTAACAAAATTTTTTGACGCAAAATTTTTTAGTATCAAGAAATTAATAAATATAAAAAAATTCTCAAAAAAATCACTGGAGACTTGAATAAAATTGTAAAATAAAATAAACAACTTAACAAACAAGACTCTTCCTTGTTCCAGAATTTCCTCATAAATAAGTGAATTTTTTATTGAGTACAAAGAGATGTATTATAAATAAAAGCCGGTATAGTATTGAAGGTTGATATGATGAGAATTTATGCGTAAAGGCGGTGAGGATATTTAAATAATAAGAGAGCTAGTTTATGCAAGTGAGTGGGTGGGTGATGATCCTTTTCTCGGGTGACAAGACGCTTGCTTGTGAGCTTCTAAGTGGGTGAGTAATAATTCAATGCAGAGACTATATAAGCTTATATATTAGTCTATCCACTGTATGAATGCATCACGAAGGTCTCATATTACTCTTCTATTTAATCAGCATTATAACTTATGACTATAACTTATGAATACACATATTAATATCATATAATTTATAACTTATATTTATATTTATAATATTTATAATATAAGCGCGTGTTAATCCAAGTACCTATTGTTTCAATGCATCTTAACATGGAGAGAAAATGATATTGTATTAAACTTCTGTCAATACTACTTAAAAGATAATAAATAAGATTAATTTTTTGTTAATAGAAATAAAAGCTAGATTAAATTTCAGAAGTTTCATTGATAAATTTATGCACTTAAATTTTTTTTTTTTCATATTTAAATCCGAAATTTTTGTAGAGAAACATGTTTTTATTCAAAATAAAATATACCGTAACACGATGTCGTTGTAAGTTGTAAGTTGTACATATGGTGAGTGACTTTGACCTATTTCGACGGTGATATGTCGTAACCAAAAAATATTTTTTATTTCTTTAGTCGATTAGAATTTTATTCCTACAATTCCAGATTTTTATCAACTTGAAAAATAATAAATAAAAATAAATTGTTAAAGGTATAATAGACCGACAAAGACTCCCGCCTATTTTAAGAGGGACCAGCCCATTTCCGTATTTTTTAAGAAATTTTATATAATAAAGTTTATTGGTATCAATATGATAAAATGGAAAAGTAAGCCTGGTTTATATTCTATTGACAGAATGAATATTTTATTATTATTTAAAGAAAAAAACTCGTGAAAAAAATTTCTGATGTCATAGATGGCGGATTCTTATGTATGGCCTGATCTGGTTATATATGACCATATCAAGCTATATATTATAGCAAAAAATAATTTTCTATTTTTTCTTTTTAAAATATTGATAATATTTAAGTTACAATTAGGTCTACAGAGTCAAAGAACTCAATAAAACTTAAAAACTCAGCTTATATTCTCGAAAACCAGGCGTTGATTTATAATAACTATTCCGGAAGTGAGAGCGGCCATGGGTTTAATAAAAACTTAATTTAAATACTAATTAAAAAATTATAAAATAAAAAGTAACTATCAGCTACCGTTTTACACACGAATAAATTAAAAATCTTTCGTAATTTATTTTTTCAACACACTGATAGAAAGATTTATTTGTATTAAAAAATATTTGTTAATAGTTAACAAATCATTTATTAGAGACGACTTTTTGGTATTAAAAAAATATTCTTTAGTATTTAAAATGACTAATTTGTATTTAATAAATCTGCACGGAGAAAAAAGTATTGCTATTATAGCGATCCAGTGGATCGTGAACGAAGTATCGTAATTAGCTCAAAACAGTATTGTCATACACGGAAAAAAGTAAACTGTAATATTCACTCGGATTCCGGTTAGTTTTTATAATTTCAAACAGTAAAGCGGACATCGTGGTGGCAAAAATGTAAATATTACAGAACTTAATGTAGAAAGTATAAAAGCCACAGTTTATAATTTAATATCCAAAATAAGTGATTAGTAGTTTTCACTATAGTAAATAACGACTCTTTCATCTTTAAAAATTACAGTTTCAAACAGTAAAAAATGCCATTTCAATAAATAGTCCATATTATGAAGAGAAAGGGAACTTAGATGAAAGAGAAAGGGGTCTCACTCTGGGAGAATTTAACATTTCAAACAGTAAAAATTATACTTTCAAAATATACATTTTACCAGTCTAAGCAAGTCAATAATTACAGTTTGACTTTTGGCGTTGCGTTTAAAATTTACCATTTTACTTTGTAAATATTGACGTTGCTTGTATTAAAAATTTACTAACTTTATTTTATACTTTTTACATATCATAACATCATTTTTTAGGTACGAAATGATAAATATTAAAGTCTGAATTCTTAATTATTATACTTTAACATTTTAGACATTTACCTAGCGAATATTACTGTTTGAAATAGTATTTTCTTCCATGTAAAGAGTAAATTGTAACGTTTAAATTGTAAATATTACAATGTGATTAGTAAAATTACGATTTTACTGTTTGAAATGGTAATTTTTAGCAGTTTATCATTACTTATTATAAATCGACTGTTATTTATTACAGTTTACTTTTTTCCGTGTATTCACCATACGAATACAGTTATGCTCGAAACAGTGAATACTGAATACCACTGTATAGCTCAACTGTATAGTGAATATCTCAAAACGTTTTCTTACTACAGCGAAACGGATCGTGATTATCACTATCCACTACGCATCCAGCGCCACCACACATAACCAAGTCTGAAACTTACGAGTTTATTTATTTACAATTTTGGTGATGAAATAGCGATAATTGTACCAATTTATATTAACAGCGATATGGACAATTGGGTTGTTGATAAATTACTCGAGTGGAATCTTGAAAAACTCGTGTCGTTTTTTTAAGGTCTAGTAAAGAAATAAATCTTCCTATGTTAACTTTGTTAATGCTGTGTCTGTGGTTATTGTATATAATTCTACAGATTCTACAGCGTTGATAAAGAAAAACAATGAACATTATATATTGTATTAAATAAATAACATTTGTGTTTTCATAAAAGGTTTTTTTAGCATAAATAATTTGATCCCATACTACTTTACGCAAAAATATGTTATTTTTTGCACGCCTCATAGCGCGAAGCGCGTGAGGTTGTGCTTTATACTCGACTCGTCAAGGTCAAGCAATTTTGTGATCTTTAAATGTCTCTATCACAACCATATTACACTTATACAATAATATAAGTAGATGTACACGGAGAAAACAATTAAATCAAACCATCTTTTACTTTCTAAAATCATTTCATGTAGCTATTTTGAAAAAAAAAACGTTTTGAAAAAAATTTTACGTGGACGTCCGGATGTCACCCCATTATGGATGTACCAATGATTACTCCCGAACAAATTGATATTTCAAGACCGGACTTTTTTTATTAGTTTACGAATGCGATGAACTGGGTCCGTATTTCATATCAGTGGCCTAGTTTACGAATTTTTTTTTTTAAATTGAATTTTTATTAAAATTTATTACGATATAACCGTACAAAGACAAACGAATTTTTCTTATTTGTCACGTGAAAACTATGGCGCCACTTGATAAAGCTAGATTTTTTTAGACTGCGTGTGCATATAACAAGAAAAAAGGGCGCTGATATTTAAAAAAAAAAAAAATACTATGTAAGAAATTACTTAATTATAATTTTCTTTTTTTTTATCAGTTACACAATTTATTTTTTCTTAAAAAATGAATGAGCGTTATGAGGCGTGCACTTTTGGATTTTCCAAACTTTTTTTAATATTTTATAAAGTACATGGAGTAATAAAGAAGTAAAAATTTCATTAAAAAATATTTTTCTTATGATAAAAATAATTGCGTATTTTTTAAGAATATATCAATAATACAAATTTCGAGGCTAATATTTTTAAAAATAAAAAACAAAGTCATATAAAATAAATTCTAACTGCTGTCAGTCATTATTTAAACATTTTTAAACATAACCTAATTCTTGACTGTCATATGAACTACACAAAATTTTTTTACTAATCAAACTATACAAGGAATTCGTATTTATGTTTATAACAATAATATACGAAAAAACTAAAAAAAAAAAAAAAATCTGCAATAACATATAATTCACATTTAATCAAAAACAACTAATAATCATCTATAAACCGTAGCAATAGACATTCGATATCCGAATCCATGTGGATCGTGATAATCACGATCCACTAGATTGGATATATGCGCATCTAAAGTATAGTCATACGTGGATCGTGATCATCACTATACTGTATCGTGATAATAGCAACACTTTTTTCTCCGTGTGATATTCATTTATTAAATATCAATAAATCTTTTTAAATACTAAGAAGTATTTTTTATGGACTAAAAAGTGGTCTCTAATAAATGATTTGTTAAATATCAACAGATATATTTATTTACCTATCAGTGCATATACTAAATAATAACACTTAAAAAAGTACTTTTGAGATAATGCACACACTTGAGATAAGGCTAAGGCAGGTGGTCTTAACGGCTTTAGATTTGATGCGTTCGTATATTACATTAGATTACTTAATCTTGACATAATAATGTACTAGCTACTGTTTAGTCATTGTTATCGTTATCAATAATTAGAGAATACTATCCATGTCCAGAGGAAGTAGACAGATTTCTAATAATAAGCCGGTGGCTATTAGTAGAACATTACAAATGCCGACAAAGAAAACTTATCTCTCAAAACAGCAAAAAAATATTTTAAATAATTTAATCTTGGGAATTTGGACAATAAATGAAGATAAATTATAAAAATTTAATCGCAACGTTTCGCTGATTTATTTCAGCTTCATCAGGCGAATTAAAAATCAAAAAGTTTTAATTAGTCCAGATATTTGACATATAAAACAAAAATAAATAAAAATAATAATAGTTACTCTTATGGTTAGCATCCTCGTCTAGTTCTTACAAAGTCAATAGATGTAATTCTTATAATTTAACATCATTTATAGTCCAAATTCCCAAGATTATTATTTAAAATATTTTAAATATGGACGAGAATTTAAATATTAATAATAAAAAAAAAAGTCAATGAATACCAAAGGATAAATTAAGTGTTAATAACAAATAATATTTTTAAATCTTTATGTTAGTTAAAAAATGTTTGAAATATTTAATATTTATTTAATAATTATTATCTTTTTAAAAAAAAAAGTTTAAAAATTTTACTTTCTAAAATCTATCTAATATCTGTATTTTAAAAATAAAAAAAAAAACCTTGTATAAAACTGTAAAGTTATGCAAATAAAACACCATAATAATAATAAAAAAAATTTCAACTAATTTTAAAAAATATTTGAAACTTATTTTTGATGATATAAAAATTTGAGCATTGTTATATTATTGATAGAAGTCGGTCATACCTTCAATTTATGTTATCGTCTATTTTAATTGAAGAGAATGAAATTGTTTATTTTGTTAAAAATAGTTAAATGCTTCCTAAATTTGTAAAATTCTTTGCTTTGTTATTTTTTTTCATTAGAAAAAAATTGATGGAGATTTTACTATCAATTATTGAATTTTTTCACATTTAAAGAAATTATTAATGATTATTTTCCAATAAAATAAATCTTGTTCTACCACAAGTTGAAAAAGAAAATGTTATTTGTTTAAAAAATTCATTAAAACGTCAGAATAAATGTAAAATATTTTTTTACATCAATAAATATTTATTAATTTTAAAGCAATGAAATAAAATAAATATTGGCTGTGGAAATAATATTTTTATTGAAATGACAACTGAGATAATAATTAATTATTAAATACCAATTGAAATCTAAAATAAAATGGATAATATACCAACAAATCTGTTAAGAGAAATTAATATTGAATAATTGAAATGTAGTTTATCCTTGGCTGTCGTTTATGACAATAAAGTGCAATATTTTATACAAGCACACGCGCGACTGATTATATTATCATTATCATGAATATATTATTTACGTAATGGAATTTAAATTTTAATTTAAAGCGCTACATAGCTAGACTTTAAATTTGGTAAATTAAAAATATAACTGTCTATTTTTAGGACTTAGGAATGAGACGCGTGTATTATATTAAAGCCATGCAAAGGTTTAAAATATTTACGACTTTGGTAAGATACTTCACCAAAGTTTTGACACTAAAGAATAAAATAAAAAGAGAGGATGAAGAAGAAGAAGAATAATAAACCACAAAAACACGTGTCAACAGCACTTATGGTGTATAAATTATTCAATGGCTCACACAATAGTATCCATAACTTTTGAATGATTTACGATTGCAACTGTAAATTTAAAGTTTGCTTCATTCGTATGCTGATAAAGAAAATCGAATTATTTATTACTTTGGCACTGTCGACAAAATATCAAAGAGTTAAGACTTGTTTGTTGAAAAATTTTATAGTAAATTATATTAGAATAAAATTTTAAATTCAAACAAAAATTATTCAATTCGTATTAATTATTAAAGAGTAAAAGCGCATTCCAATGTTGTGATATCTTATGTACAAAAATAATAACTATGCATAAACTTTCATCAAATTGCATCGACTGCATTTAAATACTTATGATAATTTTCCATCACTGTGTGCATATACATAATACATATTTATATTTAAGAATAATATATAATTGAGCTTTAATGCATATACTAGCAACCTTGCAGTCACTATGTGGCTGCCGCGACTTGTGAACTATAGATAAATAAAATTTTGCTTTATTAAATAATGACTTTTGTTCAATTGCACTGTACTTTTTTAAAAACATAAGCTCATCTTGATGTTACACTCATCAAGAGCTTTCATTTGAGTACCCACATGCATTTTTGATATATTTTCCATATATACATATATATAATATATATTTTGAAGATATAAGCTCATCTTGATGTTGCACTCATCAAGAGCTTTCATTTGAGTACCCACATGCATTTTTGATATATTTTTCATATATACATATATATAATATATATTTTGAAGATATAAGCTCATCTTGATGTTGCACTCATCAAGAGCTTTCATTTGAGTACCCACATGCATTTTTGATATATTTTTCATATATACATATATATAATATATATTTTGAAGATATAAGCTCATCTTGATGTTGCACTCATCAAGAGCTTTCATTTGAGTACCCACATGCATTTTTGATATATTTTTCATATATACATATATATAATATATATTTTGAAGATATAAGCTCATCTTGATGTTGCACTCATCAAGAGCTTTCATTTGAGTACCCACATGCATTTTGATATATTTTTCATATATACATATATATAATATATATTTTGAAGATATAAGCTCATCTTGATGTTGCACTCATCAAGAGCTTTCATTTGAGTACCCACATGCATTTTTTATATATTTTTCATATATACATATATATAATATATAATATATATAAATATATGAAAAACTGATGTGGGTACTCAAATGAAAGGTCTTGATGAGTGTAACATCGGGATGAGCTTATATCTTTAAAAATGTCAGTAGTTCACGATTTGTACAAATTTTAAATTAAATTCTCATTTATTTTAAAAATTTGTTAAATTATGAAAAAAAAAGAATACTTAAAAAATGTTATGTGTTCCATTAGAAGCACTAAAAATAAAAATGAAATAAATATTCATAGTTAAGTAATTGTACATTGTTCAGAGATAATAAGCGCAGAAAAATTTTTTATTAACACGGAAACGAGCTGATGCCAAGTAACTTGGTACTTAGTGTTTTGTTAATAAATTGTAACTTTTTTCAAGGTTCTCTGTTAATTACCACTACATATTAGTTAACACACTAAATTCCAAATTAACATACTTAGCACTTGAAATATTCCTTCCAGAGAGCTTCAATTTGAATAATTTAATAAATATTCTCATTCAAATTTAAAGTGATAGATTATTAAAAATAAAAAATTACAACTACAGAAGCATAATTTCAATTGAATAAATAAATAAAAATGAACTATGGGTGAAAAAATGATGTATCCCCTCGCTTAAATTGTGAATCGTAAATAATTAATAACAAACAAGATACCGCGTACGCGTGTTAATGTCAAGAGAGGAAGATCGTGAAAGATTAGTGATTCATAACCGCTATACGCAATTGCATCACAAGGTCACGCTTAATAGCATTTAACAGGTGAATACCACAAATAATTATATTTAATAATGTACCAAGTGCTATTTAAATTATCTCCGGTTTTTATTGTATGCATCTATCTTCACATATATTTCCTTCACATCTATTCTGACTGCTAGACTATTCTTATTGCGTACAGTAACATTTGATCATTTATTTTTATTGTTACCTCTAAATGCACGTCATAAAATCTGAAGATTAAAATAATAAAAAACTGATTTATTTTATTGCCGTCATATAGCTTCTGTAATTTTTTAATATTAAACAATTAAAAAAATAAACGAACGAGGCGTAATTTTATTTGGATTCAAATGCATTCAATTATGACCATGAATTTTATTTTGACCTTGATTATCAAATGGTGATGTCATTTGTATTGAGTTTTACTAAACTGCGAGTTTGTTTATATAATAATCTATATTATTAACAAAATAAGCATTTTATTAAAAATAAACGTCAATAGTTAAGAAAGTACAGTGCAATTTAGCAAAAGTTATTATTTAATAAAGCAAAATTTTATTTATTTATAGTTCACAAGTCACGACAGTCGCTAGTTGAAATTATACAGATAAAAATTGAAAAAAAAAAAAAAAATCAAAACCTTTTTACTTATTGATATTAATGAATTAAATCTCCAGAGCGGTTAATTAATATCTGTGACACGACTGTAAAACAATTTATTAACAAAAAAACAATAAAGCTTCCTTAGCTCGGTGATTTTAATTGACAGATTTACTCATTATACAGGACATTATCATATTAAAAGCTAAATTACCAAGTGTAGGTAGGTAAGATGCACCGCCTATCATTACTCTCAACACGCAAAGGGTCTCAATGATGATATCTTGATGTCAGTAATTTCTTAACTCTTATATTAACTTGTAAAAAAAAAGTATAATATAATAATAAAATCTGAACATAGTACACATATGTATAACAACTTTTTAATGACTCTCTTCCCATATAATACATAATATAATGGCATACGGCGTATTAATATCAAGGCACTGTCATTCATCAGTTAGTATAATTAAAGCTAGTATACAAGCTAAGTAGAGTCGGAGATGAGACCAAGACGGGTAATATAAATAGTGTGCATATTTAACAGTAAAACATTAACTGTACCATGACCTAGCGTTTTCCATCTGTTGCCAGTCCAGACAAAACAGAATATTTATACCAACCAACATTTAGATTTTTTACCTTTGTAGCTGATATCTGACAACTACTACACATGCCGCTAGCAACAAAACTACATATATGTATAATAAATAACTAGCAACCTTAGTCACTATGTGACTGCCGAGACTTGTGAACTATAAATAAATAAAATTTTGCTTTATTGAATAATTACTTTTTGTTAAATTATTCTGTACTTTTTTAAATATTGATGCTTTTAAAGATATAAGCTCATCCCGATGTTACACTCATCAAGAGCTTTAATTTGAGTACCCACATGCATTTTTCATATATTTTTCATATATACATATATATAAATATATAAAATATATTAAAAATTGATGTGGGTACTCAAATGAAAAGTCTTGATGAGTGTAACATCGGGATGAGCTTATATCTTTAAAAATGTCAATAGTTCACAAGATACAAGGTCATTTCTTAATTATGTTAAATTGCACTGTACTTTCTTAACTATTGACGTTTTTAAATATATAAGCTCATTCCGATGTTACACTCATCAAGAGCTTTCATTTGAGTACCCACATGCATTTTTGATATATTTTTCATATATACATATATATAAATATATAAAATATATGAAAAATTGATGTGGGTACTCAAATGAAAAGTCTTGATGAGTGTAACATTGGGATGAGCTTATATCTTAAAAAATGTCAATATTTCACAAGATACAAGGTGATTTCTTAATTACGTATCTAGAGATTGAGTATTTTCGAATGCAGCCTAAATACTTATCATCATAAATTGAGTATCGGTGAAAATGATATGAAACTTTGATAAGACACAAATTCAAGTCAAAATCTTTGCAATGACACTAAACTTCACTTAAAAAAACCGATTTTATCATATGACTATTCTGAGACGAAATTTTTCTTATTTTTTTAATAATATAGACAACAATATAACATGTAACAAATGTTTATGTACTTGTGAGACAATCCAAGATAGTATGCTATGAAAAGAATAGTCTAGATTTTTTGCGAGCTTTGCTGAATAATGCAAGTGAAAGTATTTACATCAAAGTATCATCTACCTTTTTTATACTTTACTTCTGTTTGTTATAAAACTATTTTCTTGGATGGTAATAAAAAACCCCGGCTTGGCTAATATAAATGCTTGAAATGCACATTTTTATGTCGATAAATGTATTGTGGATCATAATAACAGAAAACAAATGACAAAGAAATTTTATTATGAGAAAATTAACTGTCTTGTTGGATGGAATTGAAAAAAAAATAATACTTAATAGAGATAGTAAATAAATTTTTCAGGTATGGTATAAATTACCCGCCGGAAACTCTCTTCGCTAATTAATCAGAAAAGCGTATCCGGTGAATGAATAAAAGTAATATTGAGATGGATGTAATGTATTGAATTAAACAAGCCTGCGGAGTATAACGATTTTTTTTATCAGTGAATGTGTAGTGCATAACATAATACAACCAGCATGTTGTTAAATTCTCTAACGATCAGTGAAGGTTATCAACCGAGGCGTTATGATGATGTGCAGTGTACATAAGAGTGTAATGAACACACCAATCAACGTGAAGAGAGTGCAAGGACTCGTTACACTTAATACATAATACTCTACTGAGATTGCTGTTTTTATTCCTGAGTAAACATATACTTTTATCTATTTAATTTTGTATATGGTACGCTTTACGCGTAATTGACTGATATTAACAGTTTTTTCTATGTTGCATTGAAATTATTTTATTAAACATTTATAATTTACATTTTTCAATTAATTCCTGAGTTGAATGAATTTTTTGCTTCTGTTTTCAGGAAAAATTATTAAATCAAGATTTTTTTTCAATGAAAAATATCATTATGAAAAATTTGAAGCCAAAAATGCATTCAAGAATTTTTTTAATTAATTCAAGACAAAAAAATTCTTCAAGATTTGATTTTTTTAAACCAAATGATTTTTTTTTTTAATCAAGTTGTTTTTTGTCGACATGCTTTCAAGAACTCATATTATAATTCTTAAAAATTTAATAAATTCTTTAAGAAGCTAATATTTTTCCTTCAACTATTAATTTACAAGTATTTAAAAATAAAAATTGATAACTTTTAAATTAAAATAAAAAATCAAAAATTATAACTTTTAAATTAAAATAAAAAATCAAAATTTATAACTTTTAAATTAAAATAAAAAATCAAAAATTATAACTTTTAAATTAAAATAAAAAATCAAAATTTATAACTTTTAAATTAAAATAAAAAATAAAAATTGATAACTTTTAAATTAAAATAAAAAATCAAAAATTATAACTTTTAAATTAAAATAAAAGTTCAAATTTTATGGAGAAAAAAATTCAGCTTAATCAATAAAAACCTTCGAGTCTAATAATCTAATCACGGTTGCATTCCTACATCTCAACTGCAGACCAATTGACCTCTACACTGAAAAAAAAATTAATATGATTCGATAGAAAAATTCCTGAGCCAGGAAAATAATTTTGAAGAGGGTAATTTATTTGAACCAAGTAAAATTTCCTTAAATCAAGAAAAATTTATAAGCTAAAGAATTTTTCTACTCAAATCAAGAAGATTAAGTTCTTCGAAATTATATACTTGATTCAAGAACATTTTTTTTCTGTGTAGGTAAAAATTTGCTCAATTAAATTTTTTATTTTTTTGATAGTGTAAAATTGGCCAATTAAAATAATTTCCACAAATTGAATTTTTTTGAAAAATCACTGCTTGATTCTACGAAAGCAAAGTTTTCAGACTTTTTGGGGTGTGCAATTATAAATTACTTTCTTACAATTTTAATAATAACTCTTGTAATTGTTTTTAAAGTTGATTTTTTTCAAATTAGTCTAATAAATTATTAAAAATGAAGTGAATAAAAAATTGTAATTTAAAAATAGTGTTCGCAATAATATTTAAGTAAATATGATAATAATTAATATGTAAGGTATCAACTCTCTATTTTATGTCTTAAAACTTTCATTAAAAAAAAGTTATATAAGTGTAATAACAAAAAAAAAAGAAAATGATTAGTTTAATTACAGAGAACAACAAATATTTCCAAATAATTAAATTTGCCTCGTTTAATTAAAAATAGCGTAAAATCTTTGCATGTGGAGAAAATTAAAGAACTTGTAGTTAACTTGACGGTTTGGAGATAAAAAAAGTAAACGTTTTAAAAGTGACGTTACAGAAAAATGAGAAAGAAACGTAGTAATCAGCACGTCACAAGTATTCGCAAGTATTCAGTTAGGTGTGCAAGCGGGCATGGCGGTCTCACCGTCGTTCTGGTGAACGCTCGTGGATACAAAAGTTATATTACATTACTCTTGACAGAGTAAGAGTATGTAGTATTATATTTATATACAGTCTTAACTCGACTAAAATCGAGTTAAAGACATGCAGGACAACGACAGACATGCCTTAAGTTAATATACTTGCAACAATAATTGTAAATTTAATGGTCACTTACATACGTTACATATGTTTACCCTCAACCGTATCATTTTCACGTCCTCAATATTAATATTAATAATTAAGATGTTATTTTCAGTGATAGGTATCACTTATTTCTATTGTGATGGATTGTATGTCATTTTTTTAAACAACTAATCAGCAATCGATACAAAAAAGGACAAAAGTTTATAGTAATTGCGCCAAACAATAGACAATGAGAAGAAATATGCTGCTTTCATAGAAATAGAAATGGAGAAGACTACTTATGAACTTACGGGTGGAATTTTTTATTAAAGAAAAAGAGAAAGATCTGAGAATTTTTATTTTTAGCGTATTCTGTATTGTTATTTTTATTAACACTAAAAATTTCTAATGATTTGTTATAAATGGGGAACAAATAGTACCTACAAATAATGAAGTTTTTATGATTATTTAATTATGGTGAAAAGTATGAAGAACTTTTGAAGTTAAGAAAGTACCTAGAAGTCAATTAGATTGAATACAGAAATTTTTATTATTTAAATAAAAGTTTTTTATTGTACTGTTAATCTTATTCAATCACAGTTTTAGGAATTATATTTTTGTAATAATAAAAAGTCATTTTTATATTAAACAAAAAAAATTGTCTAATTTTTGAGTAAAACTTTTAAAAAAAAAATTTACACCGAAAATTTTTGAATTAAATTATGAAGAAATTTTAAGGTCATTTTAAAATTTTTTAATAAAGAAAAATTTTTTTTATAGTATTTAATTTAAATTGTTCATCAAAATTTTACGATATTTTAATCTACCACAAATAAAAATTTCTCTCAAGTTATTTGATAATTTTTTAGTAATTTGTTTATCCAAAAAATGAAAATAAAGTTAGCCGACATCTAAAAATTTTTATAATTTTTTTTTATTAAAAAATTATTACAAAAAAATATTTTCATTTGTTCAAAACTTCAAAAACTATAAGTGCAATTTTTTAAAAATACTTTTTAATTATAATTTAATAAATTAAAAAAAAAATCAAAAATGTCGGCTAACTTTATTATATCCAAAAAAAAATTCAACTTAAAATTTTATTCATAAATTTTCTGGTAAATTTCTATAATTATTATTTTATTTTTATCAATTGCTATTATTTTCTTGGGTTGCAATTGCTAACACATCAATAGACTTTTCATTCCGCAATTTAACTATTGAATTATTAATGAAAATAAAGTTAACCGACATTAAAAAATTTTTATAAATTTTTTTAATTAAAAAAATTATTGCAAAAAAATTTTAAAGTTCAAAAACTATAAGTGCAATTTTTCAAAAATATTTTTTAGTTCTAATTTAATAAATTAAGTAAAATCAAAAAATCTAAAATGTCGGCTAACTTCATTACAATAATTTTTATTATACATCATAAAATTTTAATGTATTAAACATAATAATTATTAACCCTATTAATGGCCTGTGCTGTTAAATTTGTTCATTTAGATAAAATAAAATAATGAACTTAAGATTTCTTTTTTTAAGAAAACTACTATTAAAATTAAACGACCAACTAATCAAAGCAATAATTTAAAAATTATTCCTTTCTAAAACAAATTTTTTCCATTAGTGTAAACTTAAAATTAAAACTAATACGCTTAGAGAATTTAGCAGTTAATTGCCATGTAGAACATACACGGTGAAAATTTTAATTTCCTCTCAGTACCAAACTATTTGGGTAATTTCCTGCATGCATAGCACACAGAGGAGACTAGAGAGTAATTTTAGCAGCAATTTAGATCGTTATAATAGTCACACTTTTTTCCATGTGTACTTTTACTAGTTAAGTGTAGCAGTATGTTATAGTTTATAGCATAAGTAAACTGTGACGTGACTAAGGAATAATAAATGCTGACGGTGATATTTGTATCGCAATGCTGACCCCACTTTTTCAAGCACACAATGCAACAACTAAGGAGGCTCTATGATTTTATATCTTCCGTAATCTGGAAAAGCGTAATATTAAGTAGTAGCTAGGTGATTCAAGTGTATGGCCTTAAGCATATAAGTCATCTCTTCAGAGTTTCTTTTTTCATGTCAACTAGTCTCAGAAAGCCGCTTTGGTAGTTGCTCCCGGGCATGAAAAGTAGGCGGAATGGAATGGAATGGAAAATGGGTGCTTGATGGCGCCCACTTTAAATGTGTTGGTATTAAATACACACGTACAGTTTCTACATGGATGTATTTACGCCGTACCGACGTTATACATCTCAAGTAGAATTAGTAAAACAGTGAAAGCATTATATGCATTGCTTTTAATCATCATCGCCATCATTCATCACATCATAAGTATCACAACCTTATATCATATACTTTACTTTAGCGGATACTCTTTATTCTTCACTTTGCAATATTCAATTATTTTTTGTTATTTATTATATTTAAATAATTATATAATTTACCTAGTTCCTCGATTCACATGCCATTTTTTTCCGGTTACGTTATTCCCTGAAAAAAAAGAAAAAAAAAGTAAATTAATAACATTATTATTTATTTTATGAAAGTGTTTATAGTTATGCCATTATCAAATGCATAGTTGGAAAATTTTCACAATCGAGTTTTATATTAGGTATTTAAAAGTTATCAAAGTTTTTTTTTAAAAAAAAATTATTTTGAGTGTTTGCTGAAATTAAAGTTTTGAAAAAAATTTTTTACCTCTGTTACTATATTTGTGATTCAACATTAGATTGATATATAATAATTCAAGTATCAAGTATAAATTCTTATTTAGTTTACAAGTTTTTTGTTAATTTAAAAATTTTAATTATAAATAGTTACTAAATCTTTATTTTATCTATATTATTATTGCCATTGCAAAGATTTTGATTTGAATTTGTGTCAATTTATTATAAGTATTTAGGCTGCATTCGAAAATTCTCGATCTCTAGATACATTATTAAGAAATTACATTGTATCTTGTGAACTATTGACATTTTTGAAGATATATGCTCATCTCGATGTTACACTCATCAAGACCTTTCATGTGAGTACCCACATCAATTTTTCATATATTTATATATATTATATATATATGTAATATATGTATATATGAAAAATATATCAAAAATGCATGTGGGTACTTAAATGAAAGCTCTTGATGAGTGCAACATTAAGATGAGCTTATATATATATTAAAATATATATTATATATATATGTATATATGAAAAATATATCAAAAATGCATGTGGGTACTCAAATGAAAGCTCTTGATGAGTGTAACATCGGAATGAGCTTATATCTTTAAAAACGTCAATATTTAATAAAGTACAGTGCAATTAAAAAAAATTCATTATTTAATAAACCAAAATTTTAATTTTTTATAATTAATAAATTTAGATTTCTCTGATTCGATTCATTAAAAATTATAATAAATGATGCATTGAAAATCTTAATAAATGACCAATTTATTATCCACTTCCTAAAAGTAACTAATATTGATTTCAGAACTCACGACCTTCATTCCTTTGACCGGCTAGATTATAGAAAGTTTATAATTTAATACATTTAACCGTGTAATTGATTAGATTAGACTCAATTTCCTGAAAGATGTGATCCCATAGAATATTTCTTTAATGCCTTTACTAATTTCCTAGTACGGATTTCCCAATAAATAGTAAGAAATTTAAAAAAAATTTTCAAATTTTGAGTCAAAAATTTTTAAAAAATAAACTTTGTACTCTAAAATAAATCTTGATGTATTTTTAACTTTTGAAATAACTCAGTAGCTAAAAATAAAGTTTAAGGCTATCTTTAAAACAGAAAAACTAAAATTATGCAAATGAATGTGAGAAATGAAGTAGCGGTGCGGAAGTCTTTTACGTAGCTGTTACTTGTCGACAGTACACTTCCTTTCTTCCTATCTTTATATATACACGCATATACATTTTTAATACACCTCCAGGACATAATAAGTAATGCATTAACAACATCAAGTAACTCGAGCAAGGCGTCCGTTAGTCACGTAATTAGTGATTCGCTAATTATCTGAATTCGCACGCAACTTTTTTTCCAAAGGGACAGACACGAGGATTGAATCGATGCTCTAATTTTTAGCGATTGTTATCGCACTGATGTTATGTACAATATACTATTTATATAAATACAAATAACCAAGTTTGTAGTGTATGTAAGTCAACTTCAAGGACTTTCATTCGCCTGAAATTGCTCAATTTCCCAGGATAAGACTTTTGTTCGTTACATACTTCTCTTAAATAACAACAGCAATTATATAAAAATAAAATAAAACAAATATAACCATAACATTATATGGTAGCAATTAAAAAAAAATGTTAACTGTAATAAAGTTATACATTTTGCCCATTTAATTCCTTTTATTATTCTGACGTGTATTGACGGGTGAGCGTAATTGACTCGTAAGAACTGTTTAAATTTTAATTGCCGCAGATGGAACAAAAAATGAATATTGTCCGTGCCAAGGAAGACAAGTTTGAGATTATTCTTTAGTACACGACCTGATAATATATATGTCTTGTTCTCACATTATTTATCCGACTGTGTTTAATCCCCCCACGTTAATTCGTGATGAACACGACGGATACACTCGTTTCCCGACAAATGTCTTTAATGCATTCTATTCTATATTCTATATGTTTAGTTTAGCTGCAACATTAACTTATAAATTATTACAAGACAACTTTAATAAATATTAAATGAAAATTAAGTTAGCGAACATCTAAAAATTTTTAGAATTTTTTTTAGTGAAAAAATAATTAAAAAATAACTTAATTTTTAAAAAACTTGAAAAACTTTCAGTGTAATTTTTTAAAAATATTTTTTCGTTTTAATTTAATGAATGGAAAAAACGTCAGCTAACTTTAGTATTATAAATATCAACTGTATGAATTGAAGATTTTTAAACAGTTACGTTAAATATTGAAGCGAAACATTTTATCACACAAAAATGAATAATTTTTTAGAAAAATAATCTTGTAAAGATTTAATTTCAAAATTTTAAAAATTTCTCCAAAATAAATTCAAATAAATTAATGACACTGAAGTTAGCAGATGAAAATTAAATTTGCCATCAAAAGTTTTTATAATTTTTTTAATAAAAAAATAATTACGAAAAAAAAAAATTTTCATTTGTAGAAAAATTGAAAAACTATAAGTGCAACTTTTAAAAAATAATTTTTAGTTCTAATTTATTAAATTAAGCAAAATCAAAAAATCAAAGATGTCGGCTAACTTTATTATTATAGTTAGCAGACGTCTAAAAATTTTTGATTTTTTTTTATTAATTAAATTACAACTAAAAAGATATTTCTAAAAAATTGCACTTTAAGTTTTTCAAGTTTTTTTACAAGTGAAATTTTTTTTTCTTAATTGAAATTTTTTCAATAAAAAATTTCTGAAAATTTTGAAATGTCGACTAACTTCATTTTTATATCAATTATACTTTAAAATTTTATAATAATTATAACTAATTTTTTTAACTTCATAAAATTATTCAATTTTTTATAAATTTAAAGCTTATTTTTTACTCTAAAATCTTTGTAAGTATTTTTTTTTAAATAAAATTTCGTAAAATATTTAATATCAAACCACTCAAAAAATTAATAATAAATTAATAATTATATTAAAATTAATTGTTAATAATTTTTTAAATATTAAACATCAAAATAACTTTCTTTTAAATGTCTATTATTTCTGCAAATTATTACATTGTTGTTCCGTCAACCCACATGTGAAAATTCTAAATATCGATTATTCGATTTCAATGTGTTATTACAATACAATATGTACAATTTTATACGGAAATATTATTGTTAAAATCTTTGAAGTATATAATATTATTAAATTTTTATTCATTCAATATTTTTAACTGATTTAAAATAAAATATTTTTATAAAAAAAAAAATAATAATTTAGTTTCAAGAAGTTTGATCATGTTTAACAATACGTTATCCAATGAAAAAATTTTCATCAAGAATTCTATATTTATTTTACATATGAATAATAACATTGTAAGAAGGAATGCCACTCATAAGTTCGAACGTGTGATTCACTAAAAATCTAACTTATGACTTGCGACTAATAAAAAACTACATTAATTTTTTTTTAAAGATATAATTAAGAAGAATTTACATTAAAAGTTAAAAAAAAAATTCTTTATCAACCTTTTATTTTTAATTAATTAATTTTTTTTAATTTGGAGTTATAATTTATTTTTTTTAAGAGATAATAGACAAGAATTTATAATAAAAGTTTGAAAAAAAAATTTTTTTTCAATCTTCTATTTTAATTAATTTTTTTAAATTCGGAGTAATTTATTTTTCATTCTGTAATTTTCAATTTAAAATTAATCGTTCGTAGAATATTGATCCGTAATTTAATAATAAAAAAATAGAATAATTTGAGATTAAACGACGCAATAATTTAAAATTAATGAAGAGCAATTATTTAATTTTAAAAAATGATCAATCAAATTAATAATTTAAATTGAAAGATATTATTTAATAACCTGATAATGACCATGATGATGAAAGCTATTTTATAAAATAAAAATTATAGATAATAGTCAATAAATTGATACAATGCTGTGCTATTATTTACTAATTATTCTTACAGCAATGGATCGTAGTATGACACATCATGTATGAAGACAGTCTAAACAAAACTTGTAACAAAGCTATTTTAATTATACAACACAGAACTAGTTTTATTTAAAATTAGATTATAATTTAAATAATAAGAATAATAAAACACGAGATCTAGTTTCGTGTGTGGGTTTTATTTAATCACTTTTTTTTTTTTTTTTAGCGTAACGCGGTAATTATAATCCATCTGTTTAATTGCATCTCAAGGATTATTTTCTGTTCGCCAAGATTTTACCAAACTATTAATATAATTTTAAATTGCCAAGGATTTTTTTTAAGGCTCAAATAATTTAAGTAAGTAAATATAAATGTTCATTTTTAATTCAAAGCTTTACATTTTTTTTTAATTTAAAACTACTAGTCTGTTACTTTTTTTATCATAATAAATTATCTGTCTTAAAATACCACTCTGTTGATAAAATACTCACGAGAGATTCGCAATCGAGCATTTTACCTCGCAAATAGTTATTTTTTGACAGATAATATCTTTATTACAAGTCATTTTTTTTATTTTAATTCTGAGATTCTATTTTTTACTCCATTTTTTTTTCTATAAATTATTTACCAACCTTAACATGAATAAAAATTTAATTTAATTTTTTTCTAAAATTAATTAAGCAACTTTTTGATGATACTAAAGTTAGCTGTCAATTTTAAAAATTTTTATAATAAAAAAATGCTTTTAAAAATTTTCACTTGTAATTTTTATTAATTTTCACATGTGTAAATTTTTTTATAACAATTTAATTGATGAAAATTAATTAAGCAGATATTTAATAATTTTTTTAACAAAAAGATTATGGCAAAAACAATCATAAAAAAAATTAACATATAGAAATTTTAAAAAATTAAAAATGCAATTTTTCTTTAATTATTTTTTGGAAAAAATTTGTTAAATAAAAAATAGTCAAGTGACTGCTAACTTTAATGTCATTTTAATTGCCATAAAATTCTAAAAAAATTTTTAATGTCTGTCATATTTTTTGACACTTATATTAATTTTTTACACCTGCATATTTTTAATTATTGCAATAATTTATTTGTAAAAAAGTTGCCAGAGGTTTATTACCAAACATTAAAGTTAGCGGTCACTTAAAAATTTTTTAATTTTATTTATCAAGCAAATTTTTTCCGAAAATTTATTTTTAAAAAATTGCATTTTTAATTTTTTAAAATTTCTACAAGTTAATTTTTTTTTTTGCCATAATTTATTTATTAAAAAAATTATTAAATATCTGCCAAATTAATTTTCATTTAGTTAGTGGTCACTTGACAATTTTTTAATTTTATTTATCAAGCAAATTTTTTCGGAAAATTTATTTAAAAAAAATTGCATTTTTAATTTTTTTAAATTTCTACAAGTTAATTTTTTTTTGCCATAATTTATTTATTAAAAAAATTATTAAATATCTGCCAAATTAATTTTCATTTAGTTAGTGGTCACTTGACAATTTTTTAATTTTATTTATCAAGCAAATTTTTTCCGAAAATTTATTTTTAAAAAATTGCATTTTTAATTTTTTTAAATTTCTACAAGTTAATTTTTTTTCTAACTTTTTTTTGCCATAATTTATTTGTTAAAAAAATTATTAAATATCTGCCAAATTAATTTTCATTTATTACCTTCAGTATCATACTATTAAATGTTTAATTAAAAATAGTCCAATTGATAAAATTTAAAACAAATATAATTAAATCGATACAAAGTAAATACTCTTTAGATGCAATTACAATTGATAATAATAATTGTAGTTACTATCCGACATGCGGTGAATTAATAAAGCAACTCGGCAACGGTGATAAAAATAACTTAAATTAATAAACTGAAAATTGCAGTATTTGTTTTTAAAAAAAAGTTTTTAAGGAAGTCACGCGACTTCCCGGAAGACATGGAGATTAGATGACTAGGATAAGAATTAGAAAAGGTAAACGTTATTTACATTATACCTAAAGTAAATATAAATAAGTTTGGTGCGTACATTAGTTACTTATATTATGTTGAATGGTAGTTTAAAATTTTTCTCAGATCCCACCACCTAAAATGTGACAAATAATTAGTCAAATCTCGGTTATTAATTTAAAAATGATAAATGTTGTGCTGAGGAATTTGCGGATAGGCGAGCGCCACGTAAAAAATAAAATAAAACTAAAATGAAAAAAAAAAAAAAACAACACCTTGACTTACTCGTGGTGAAAAGTATTGACTGATTATTTAAAATAGTGCAATAAAGTCTTGACACGGGAAACACTGTCACTATTACTTATTATCACAGTAATATATTAATCACAAAATATGGGTGAGGAAGAACGACACAAACAATATAACACATTGGTAAACGTTAACAACGTTACACTCATTATTGTAGTTTGGCAGCCATTTTGCTACATTGAGGAACAGAGATCCAATACCCGGACGAAACTAGCGACCGACTGACAGAGACAGACTCCAGCTACAACTTGCCCCGACGATTCCACGGCGGAACACGAAATAAAACGATGTCGGGCACACTAATCGCGGTTTTCTTCATTCTACCTACTATACGGCTGGTGGGAGCTCACAAAACATACATTCGACATTCCACCGAAGAATAACGAATGCTTACGAGTTTTTACGGGAATTTTGAAATTTTATTTTCCCGCTTAAAAATTTTTTCTTTTTAAAAAAATTTTTTTCTCCGAAAAAAATTAAAAAAAATTATAAATACAATTTTTTTAAATAATTTTTTTGTGCTCGTTTATTTTTCAATGAATTTTTATTGAAATAAAAATAATTTTTTTATATAATTAATTATAACTAGCAACCTTGCAGTCACTATGTGACTTCCGTGACTTGTGAAGTATAAATAAATAAAATTTTGCTTTATTAAATAATTACTTTTGTTAAATTACACTGTACTTTTTTAAATATTGACGTTTTTAAAGATATAAGCTCATTCCGATGTTACACTCATTAAGAGCTTTCATTTGAGTACTCAAATGCATTTTTGATATATTTTCCATATATACATATATATATATATATATATATATATATATATATATATATATATATATATATATATATATATATATATATATATATATATATATATATATATATATATATATATATATATATAATATATAAATATATAAAAAATTGATGTGGGTACTCAAATTAAAGGTCTCGATGAGTGTAACATCGGGATGAGCTTATATCTTTAAAAATGTCAATAGTTGACAAGATACAATGTCACTTCTTAATTATTGACATTTTTTAATATATAAGCTCATTCCGATGTTACACTCATCAAGAGCTTTCATTTAAGTACCCACATCAATTTTTGATATATTTTTCATATATACATATATATATATAATATATATAAATATATGAAAAATTGATGTGGGTACTCAAATGAAATGTCTCGATGCGTATAATATCAAGATGAGCTAATATCTTTAAAAATGTCAGTAGTTCACAAAATACAAGGTCATTTCTTAATTATTGACATTTTTTAAGATATAAACTCATTTCGATGTTACACTCATCAAGAGCTTTCATTTGAGTACCCACATGCATTTTTGATATATTTTTCATATATACATATATACATATATATATATATATATATATATATATATATATATATATATATATATATATATATATATATATATATATATATATATATAATATGTAAATATATGAAAAATTGATGTGGGTACTTAAATAAAAGATGTTGGTGAGTATAATATCAGAGTGAGCTTATATCTTTAAGAATGTCAACAGTTCACAAGATATAAGGTCATTTCTTAATTATTGATATTTTTAAAGATGTAAGCCCATCTCAATGTTATGCTCATCGAGACCTTTCATTTGAGTACCCACATGGCATTTTTTATATATTTTATATATATATATATATATATATATATATATATATATATATATATATATATATATATATATATATATATATATATATATATATATATATATATGAAATATATAAATATTTGAAATATATGAAAAATTGATGCGGGTACTCAAATGAAAGGTCTTGATGAGTATAACATCGGGATGAGCTTATATTTTTAAGAATGTCAATAGTTTACGAGACACAAGGTAATTTCTTAATTACAATGATATAAATATAAATTTCGCGGTTAAAAATAAAAAATTTTTATCGGTAAAGAAACTTAAACAAGAATACAAAAGTAACGACATCTCGAAACAGCTGACCGATGACAACTAGGATCTGCGACACCCATCAGCATCATGGCCGCTCCCACAAAATTGAAGAGCTTATTATATTCATAATGATATTTACACGGTGAATTATCATTACCAATAAATCAATTCTCAAATTTACCAAAAGTACACGTTAAATTAAAATAATAAATTATCTCACCGCTAAGTATAAAAACAGTAAATTGGCAAAGTATAATTATTTAATAAAAAATAAAGAGAATAGATTGTTAATGAATGTTTGTGCAAATTATAAGTTATAAGTTATAATATTAATCGCTGTGTCGGTTCGCAACTTGACAGATGCAAAGTGTACTCACTGTCTTAGTTGTTAAAATATCAAGAAGGATTGTCACTATTAAAAGAAATAAAGATATGAGACAATGATGCCGATAAAGGATAATCAAGATGTGGCATGTTTCCTTGTCACCAAACACTCATGGAAGGGAAAGTGAGTTTACTTCCCATTGTTTTTATTACCACCTACTTGTATGACTAATGATCTTTTTTTTTTTTTCTTATTTATTATTTTCTTTTAAATCTAGGTACAAACGTATTTTCTCGATTGGATCCATGGGTATCACGACGTACAATCCGAGTAATTTAGAAGTTACTAACAAATGGGAGTATGCTGATTTTATAAATGTACAGCCTACTAATAAAAGTCAACTTGGTTTACATGAATTTAGTATTACGATGCGTAAAGAACGTAAAGTTGATACTATGAAATTTAGCTCGGAACACAGAGCTCATTTATTAACTGAAGCACTTAAATATCGAAATCAGTTCGCTGAAAAACCTAAAGAGATACTTGTAAGTTTTTATTTTTTTTAATTTCAAATATATAAACAGAATTTTAAGAAAATTCCATGCTAATTTTTTGTTTATTTTAAAGATGAACAAATTTCTGATTTATTTATTTAAAAAAAGACAAATTCAAATTTTTTTTTAAATTTATGTTTCCTAATTTTTTATTTTAAAAATGTTGGATATTTTTTAACTGCTTATTTTATGTTTTCTATTATAATTGTTATTTAATTATCAAACACATGGCTCACTTATGATAATAAAATACAATACAATTTTATTTCTGCTTATTATTATAATTTTAATACACAAATATAAAGAAGTAGTTTTAAAAAATTACTCTAAAACGAATTATTATTGATAAATCATAAAAAAAGGAGTGACGTGACCGCTGATCCGCAAAAAAATGATGAAATTTTTTATTTAAGTATTTTACATTAATGATTGGAGTATATTACTTATAGTTAATGTTATTATCGATTATAATAGTGAACTATTAACATCTTTAAGGATATAAGCTCATCCCGATGTTACACTCATCGAGACCTTTCATTTGAGTACCCACATCAATTTTTTCATATATTTAAATATATATTATATATTTATAGATATGTATAAATGAAAAGTATATCAAAAATGCATGTGGGTACTCAAATGAAAGCTCTCGATGAGTGTAACATTGAAATGAGTTTATATCTTAAAAAATATCAATAATTAAGAAATGACATTGTATCTTGTGAACTATTGATATTTTTAAAGATATAAGCTCATCCCGATGTTATACTCATCACGACCTTTCATTTGAGTACCCACATCAATTTTTCATATATTTTATATATTTTATATATGTATATATGAAAAATATATCAAAAATGCATGTGGGTACTCAAATGAAAGCTCTCGATGAGTGTAACATTGAAATGAGTTTATATCTTAAAAAATGTCAATAATTAAGAAATGACATTTTATCTTCTGAACTATTGACATTTTTAAAGATATAAGCTCATCCCGATGTTATACTCATCACGACCTTTCATTTGAGTACCCACATAAATTTTTCATATATTTTATATATTTTATATATGTATATATGAAAAATATATCAAAAATGCATGTGGGTACTCAAATGAAAGCTCTCGATGAGTGTAACATCGGGATGTGCTTATATCTTGAAAAAATGTCAATAATTAAGAAATGGCATTGTATCTCGTGAACTATTGACATTTTTAAAGATATAAGCTCATACCGATGTTACACTCATCAAGTGCTTTCATTTGAGTACCCACATTAATTTTTCATATATTTTATATATTATATATTATATATATATATATATATATATATTTATATATATTATATATATGTATATATGAAAAATATATCAAAAATGTATGTGGGTACTCAAATGAAAGCTCTTGATGAGTGTAACATTGGGATGAGCTTATATCTTTAAAAACATCAATAGTTAAGAGAATACAATGCAATTTAACAAAAGTCATTATTTAATAAAGCAAATTTTTATTTATTTATAGTTCACAAGTCACGGCAGCCACATAAAAGAATCTTTTTATTGAATTTTTTTCATAATAATTTGATATAAAATTCTAAAAAAATTTCTAATGTCTGTCAACATCAGTGTCATTAAAATTGACCTAAAAAGCTTAATAAAAATTTTTTAATAATTAAAAAAATAAAATTACAGAGATATCAAGCATACAAGCATCATTGGTCGGACACGCGTTTACCAGTCGTCTTAGAAGTAACACCCTACAGTCTAGACCAATTAGACCCAGCGACAAATATGTTACTGGCGAGTTACTATTACAAAGACATAGACGGTCTAGGTACGATGAAAGACTACCAAGATGGATTCGTGATAGTAAGCAGCGGATTCGGACGGCTGCATTTATTTTCATCGCAGCATATTGAGGAGATAAAACGTAAAATAGTTGACTTAGCTCACACTAATTTAGGATTAACCATAACTGTATTAAAAGAAAAAATACCAATGGACGAATTTATAATGCAACGTATGGGTAGATACAGTGGCGACGAGCACATAACAAGTGTGTCTGAATTTACAGTACATAAAATATCATCACGTCATTCAGATCCACAGCGCAGAACACTGTGTCTATCGGATACATGTTTGTTGGAGAGAGATCCACAGACTTATAATATATGTACACTCAGGCCACTTTCTGATATTTTTGTTCTCGTACGAGATAACGCAAATCCACAATTATTTACCATTCAATATCTCAATGGACAGCTACGCAGTTACATGGCTACCGATAGAGATTCACTATTGGCGTCTTTGTTAGACGGTGTTCGCGCATCCGGAAACAGAGATGTCCATGTCAAAATGAATCTGATCGCCCGCGGCAAGCGTCTTGGTCCACTGAATTTGCCAGTTGATGAGGAAGTTGAAATAACACATGTTAAATTTTTACAACAACCGCCTGGTGGACGCTTTTTTGCTGAAATACTTGAACGGTTCAATGCTAATGTACCTTACAGTGGTCTTCATTATTCTGTTACACAAGACGTAAGACTTTTTTTTTTATTTTTATTAGTTATTCATTGGACTTTGTTCTGTTTTATGTTGATCTAATTTATCTATTTTATTTCTTGCTTGATTGTGTAATATTTTATTTTTAAGATCAAAAGAGCGGGAATCGGAAAAAATTTTTAAGTTAGGAAAAATTCATATTATTTTATTAAAAATATTATAAAATAAAAATTATAATAATAATAATAATAATAATAATAAAATAATTTTCCTGAAAAACAAGCACACCCAGAATGATCGCTCCATTTTTTGTTACAAAAAAAATATTATTATCATTATTATTATTATCGGGTTAAAATTTCTTTTACTTTTTTTTTATTTTAATGTTATTAAAAAATAATAATTTGTGCTAATAATAATAATAATAATAATTCTAATAATTTTGGTAGATAATTTAGTATTATTATTATTATTATTATTATTATTATTTTAATTTTAATAAAATAATATGAATTTTTTATAACTTTAAAATTTTTCCTGGAATTAAATTAGTTTAAAATTTATTATCACTTCAAAAAATAATTTAATATCTAATAGAGGTATAATATTTTGGTTTGGATGATTCAAATAATTTATAATTGCACGGAAAAAAGTAAACTGTAAAAAATAATAGTGGATTTATAATAAGTAATGATCAACTGGAAAAAATTACCATTTCAAACAGTAAACTCGTGATTTTAATCACTTTATAATATTTGTCATTTAAATGTTACAATTTATTATTTACATGGAAGAAAATACTATTTCAAACAGTAATGTTCACTATAAAAAAGTCCAAAATGTTAAAGTATAATAATTAAGAATTTTGACTTTGATATTTATCATTTCGTACCTAAAAATAATAATTTAAAAAAACTAAAAACACGCTTTTTATAGAAAACCAAACTAAAAAATAGAAAATAAATTTAAATTAAGAATAGTGTTAAAAATTTCAATAAATATAAATTAATAATAGTGTAAATAAAAAAAATGTATTTTATTTTAAAAAAAGCGTGAGGTGCATGGTGTCAATAGTTATAAATATTTTATTGACAGATATGAGTAGAGTGATTATCATTTTGATAATATCTTAAAAAGCACCCCACGCTTTTTTTAAAATAAAATACATTTTTTTTATTTACACTATTATTAATTTATATTTATTGAAATTTTTAACACTATTCTTAATTTAAATTTATTTTCTATTTTTTAGTTTGGTTTTCTATAAAAAGCGTGTTTTTAGTTTTTTTAAACTATTATTTATTTTTTACTTTTAGTTTGGTTTATTTATAAAAGCGTGATTTTTTAGTTTTTTTAAACTATTATTTGTTGATTATCAAAAATATTCAGGCGCGCAAATTACCCACGGAGAGTTACATACTGACATACTGACATACTGACATACTGACATACAAGTGAAGCTAATAAAAAATGATTATTTATAAATATTATAAATACGGGGAATCAGAGTTCGATTTCGGAGAGCGAGCCTGAGAAACGGCTACCAGAACCAAGGAAGGCCGCAGGCGCGCAGATTACCCACGTAGAGTTACTGACAAACTGACATACAAGTAAAGCTAATATAAAGCGTGTAAAAATGATCTTATGATATGTAAAAAATATCAACTACAGTTACTAAATTTCTATACAAGCAACGTCAATATTTACAAAGTAAAATGGTAAATTTTAAACGCAACGCTAAAAATCAAACTATAATTATTGATTTGCTTTGACTGGTAAAATACATATTTTAAGAGTAGAATTTTTACTGTTTCAAATGTTAAATTCTCCGAGTGTAAGACCTTCCCCTTCTCCTCATAGTATAGACTATATATTGAAACGGCAATTTTTACTGTTTGAAACTGTAATTTTTTAAGATGAGACAGTCGTTATTTACTATAGTGACAACTAATTACATTTTCGATATTAAATTATAAATAGTGGCTTTTACACTTTCTATATTAAGTTTTGTAATATTGCACGCCTCATAGCGCGAAGCGCGTGAGGTTGTGCTTTATACTCGACTCGTCAAGATCAAGCAATTTTGTGATCTTTAAATGCCTCTATCACAACCATATTACACTAATTCAATAATATAAGTCGATGTACACCGAAAAACACTTAAATTAAACCATGTTTTACTTTCTAAAATCATTTCATGTTGCTATTTTGAAAAAAAAAAACGTTTTGAAAAAAATTTTACGTGGACGTCCGGATGTCACCCCATTTTGGATGTACCAACGATTACTCCCGAACAAATTGATATTTCAAGACCGGACCTTTTTTATTAGTTTAAGAATTCGATAAACTGGGTCCGTATTTCATATCAGTGGCCTAGCTTATGTATTTTTTTTTTAAATTGAATTTTTATTAAAATTCACGGATACAACCGTACAAAGCCAAACGAACTTTTCTTATTTGTCACGTGAAAACTATGGCGCCACTTGATCAAGCTAGATTTTTTTAGACTGCGTGCGCATATGACAAGAAAAAAGGGCGCTGATATTTAAAAAAAAAATAAAAAATACTCTGTAAGAAACTACTTAATTATAATTTTTTTTTTTTAATCAATTACACAATTAATTTTTTTCTTAAAAAATGATTGAGCGTTATGAGGCGTGCACTTTTGGATTTTCCAAACTTTTTTGCATTTGTGTCTGATGTACGCTGTACTGTTTGAAACTACACGGAAAAAAGAAAACTCGAAAAATTACAGTTTGAAATAACATTTTTCTAAATTTAATTTTTTAATTTAATATTCAGAGCTTTCAATGTAAATATTACACTCTACAATGTAATTTTTATAAAATCTGTAATAATTACATTATATACTGTAATTTTTCGAGTTTTCTCTTTTCCGTGTGTAATTTTGTATTTTTAAGATCAAAAGATCATATTATTTTAGAAAAATATAATTAAAAGCCTAAAAGAAGGACAATAGTCTGAAAATAAAATTGATTGGCATAAAAAAACAGAACAAATTTCAAAAAAATTAATTATAAAGGTCTACAGTTCATTAAAGCGGTAAACTCAGAATAAAATATGCGTAATTAGAAAAGAGGAGTCGGCCAAGAAAAATGAGCTTAAAAAATTTTTGTTCAGGGTAAAAAACCGCTCGAATGGACTGTAACCACTGTACAACTCGAGGTACATCGGATGATGAATGACTACTTACAGGGATTATTTACCGAGAATAAGGATAAAATAATACTCGGTGCTCTCAGCTCGTTGGTAAACCGTGATTTAGACACAAACACCGAGGTTGAAGCACAATTTCATGCTCTGAGAAGATTGGTAGCAAGCAAAGTTGGCTTTATGGCTTTCACAACGTTACCTGGCTTCCGAGAAGCTATCGGTAATAAAGTTGTAAAAGCGCTTAAACGGCAAGACTGTGGTGTCACCCAAGCTGCTATTGATTGTATCTGTGCATTGATGCAAGCGATGCATGATGACTGTGATTTAAGGCAGGAGCAACTCAATAAAAGTAGCCTGCTTAGTAGTAATAAGTTTTTGGAAAGTCTTCTAGACATGTGGATAACTCATGTTGTAAGTATAATTTTTTTTTCTTTTGTATTTAAGGTAGTTGTCATGGTACAATTTTATCAAAAAATTGTTAAGCTTTAATCTGTTATTTATAAACTAGCAAGCTTACAGTCACTATGTGACTGCCATGACTTGTGAACTATAAATAAATAAAACTTCGCTTCATTAAATAATGAATTTTGTTAAATTGTACTGTACTTTCTTTAATATTGACGTTTTTAAAGATATAAGCTCACCCCGATGTTATACTCATCAAGAGCTTTCATTTAAGTACCCACATCAATTTTTGATATATTTTTCATATATACATATATATAATATATATAAATATATGAAAAATTGATGTGGGTACTCAAATGAAATGTCTCGATGCGTATAATATCAAGATGAGCTAATATCTTTAAAAATGTCAGTAGTTCACAAAATACAAGGTAATTTCTTAATTATTGACATTTTTTAAAATATAAACTCATTTCGATGTTACACTCATCGAGAGCTTTCATTTGAGTACCCACATGCATTTTTGATATATTTTTCATATATACATATATATATATATAGCATATATATATATATATATATATATATATATATATATATATATATATAATATATATGTAAATATATGAAAAATTGATGTGGGTACTTAAATAAAAGGTGTTGGTGAGTATAATATCTGAGTGAGCTTATATCTTTAAAAATGTCAACAGTTCACAAGATATAAGGTCATTTCTTAATTATTGATATTTTTAAAGATGTAAGCTCATCCCGATGTTAAACTCATCAAGAGCTTTCATTTGAGTACCCACATGCATTTTTGATATATTTTTCATATATATATATATATATATATATATATATATATATATATATTTTAAAGATATAAGCTCATCTTGATGTTATACTCATCAAGAGCTTTCATTTGAGTACACACATGCATTTTTTATATATTTCTCATATATACATATATATATATATAATATATATAAATATATAAAATATATGAAAAATTGATGTGTGTACTTAAATGAAAGGTCTTGATGAGTGTAATGTAGGGGTGAGTTTATATCTTTAAAAATGTCAATAGTTTATAAGATACAAGGTCATTTTTTAATTATGTATTTAGAGTTAAATCCTAATAAGTCCTTAATAAGTATACAAAAATTTACAATTTTCTGAAGGTATGTATGTATGCCTTAACCACGACAACTACCTTAATTGAATATTTTTTAATATTTGATATTTTATATTTTATTGTTTATTTATTTATTTTGTTGTAGAGTCATGGAACAGGCGCGCTGGTAGTGTCTGCAATGCTAGATTTATTAACATTTGCACTGTGTGTGCCCTACAGTGAAACAACTGACGGCAAACACTTTGATAATTTATTAGAGATGGTAGCCTCCCGTGGACGACCACTATTTAAATTATTCCAACACCCATCACTGGCTATTGTTAAAGGTGCTGGACTTATCATGCGGGCTATTATTGAAGAAGGTGCCCCGGAAGTTGCTGCTAAAATGCAGGAACTTGCGCTGGCTGAAGGTGCTTTACCAAGGCATCTGTTGAACAGTTTGTTTACTGTTGGTAGTGATGGTAGATTATTGACTCACAGACAGTTGTGTCGTCATCTTGTTGGTCTTTGGGTGACTGGCCATCCCACAGCTATGGGGTTATTGAAACGTATCTTGGTAATTTTATTTATTTTTTTAGATAACCATTATTTATAATACAGAAAATATCATCAGGTATTTAAATAATAAAATATTTGTTTTAATTAAATAATGAATTTTTAAAAGATATAAGCTCATCCTGATATTACACTCATCAAGAGCTTTCATTTGAGTACCCACATGCATTTTTGATATATTTTTCATATCTACATATATATATATATACTTGAAATTTTGAATTTTCACCGGAAACGCCCAAACTAAGCTTTTGTTAAAAAATTCTATGAAAATCAAATACATCGTCTCCCCCTAAAATATCTTAGGAAATGCCCAAACACAGCCCCTGTCAAAAGCGGAACTCAAAATTCCAATTTTAAAAGGTTCTCCACGGGAGTTACATTTTGGCACACCCTAATATATATGTATATATTAGGGTATATATATATAAAATTGATGTGGGTACTCAAATGAAAGGTCTCGATGAGTGTGATGTCGGGATGAGCTTATATCTTTGAAAATGTCAATAGTTCACGAGATACAATGTCATTTCTTAATTATTGACATTTTTTAAGATATAAACTCATTTCGATGTTACACTCTTCGAGACCTTTCATTTAAGTACCCACATGACATTTTTTATATATTTTATATATATGATATTTGTGAAATATATAAATATATAAAATATATGAAAAATTGATGTGGGTACTCAAATGAAAGGTCTTGATGAGTGTAATGTCGGGATGAGCTTATATCTTTGAAAATGTCAATAGTTCACGAGATACAATGTCATTTCTTAATTATTGACATTTTTTAAGATATAAACTCATTTCGATGTTACACTCTTCGAGACCTGTCATTTAAGTACCCACATGACATTCTTATATATTTTATATATATGATATTTGTGAAATATATAAATATATAAAATATATGAAAAATTGATGTGGGTACTCAAATGAAAGGTCTTGATGAGTGTAATGTCGGGATGAGCTTATATCTTAAAAAATATCAATATTTCTCGAGATACAAGGTAATTTCTTAATTATGTATCTAGAGATAGAGAACTTTCAAATACAGCCTAAATACTTACCATAATAAATCGACTATCGGTGAGAATGATATGAAACCTTGAAAATACACAAATTCAAATCAAGACCTTTACAATTATAGATTAAAATTAGTTAAATGCCTGAAAATATTTTCTATATTGTTAGTCATACTATCAACACTAATTATCATTATTATAATTAAATCAATCCTTTGTTTAAAACAGCCAAGTGGTCTATTGACTTACCTAGACTCCCAAGAAAAAGTCCCCGATTCATTTCTCGAAGAAGAACGACTGAACAACCGTGATAACCTAAAAATAGCAATCGACGCATCAAAAAACAAGCGTGGCGCCCAGTGGCAAACAATGGAACGGCACATGCGAGTGATCGAAAAACACGTCGAGAACGCTTTACAACACTGGGGCGCCCGAGTAGGAATCGAGCGCCGTGAAAAAATCAAAGAGCGTCCAATAGTCCTCCGAAAGCGCCGAGAGAGGATAAAATCCGAGGCTAACTGGAAATTATTCTACTACAAATTCAACCAAGACCACGCTTTACCAAACCTAATATGGAACCACAAAACCCGTGAAGAATTACGCATGGCTCTAGAAAACGAGATCCGAGCCTTCACCGCGGACAAAGATTTATCCGGCGGAACCCTAATCGCCTGGAACCACAGAGAGTTCGAAGTCCAATATTTATGTCTCTCCGACGAAGTAAAAATCGGCGACTATTATTTAAGACTATTATTAGAAAAAGATTGTCCGGACAGTCCAATAAGAAAGTCATATGAATTTTTTAACGATTTATACCACCGATTTTTGCTAACGACAAAAGTAGAAATGAAGTGCCTTTGCTTGCAAGCAATGACCATAGTCTACGGTCGCTACTACGAAGACATAGGTCCATTTTCCGACACTAAGTACATCGTAGGCATGCTAGAGCGCTGTACAGACCGCACCGAGCGGGACAGACTCGTAATGTTCATCCACAAATTAATCCTCCACCGCAAAAACGTAAAAGACATCATGGACCAAAACGGCGTTCGGGCTCTCGTAGATTTACTTACCCTCGCGCACTTACACACCTCCCGAGCAATGGTACCCACCCAAACCAACGTAATAGAAGCCGGCCCCGAGCAAGAGCGGGTCCTTGAAAAAGAGTGGTACTACAACGACGGAGACCGTCGTTGTGGTCCAGTCAGCCTCAAAGACCTAAAAGACCTCTACTTAGCAAACAAACTGACCCACAAGACCAAAGTCTGGGCCCAGGGCCTCGACGGCTGGCGAATGATCTCCCAAGTTTCTCAATTAAAGTGGACCCTAGTCGCCAAAGGTACCCCCGTGGTTAACGAAAGCGAGCTTGCTACCTTAATCTTGAATGTTTTGATACAAATGTGCGAGTATTTTCCCAGCCGCGACTCGGACAATGCCGTAATTCGTCCCTTACCACGGGTCAAAAGGTTACTTTCGGATCTCCAATGCTTGCCACATGTTGTCCAGTTGCTCCTGACCTTTGATCCTGTTCTAGTAGAACGAGTCGCTACTTTATTATGCGAAATTATGAAAGACAATCCTGAAGTTTCCAAAATCTACCTTACTGGCGTGTTTTATTTTATTTTAATGTACACTGGGTCAAATGTCCTGCCCATAGCTAGATTTTTGCAATTAACTCACACAAAGCAAGCTTTTAGAGGCGATGATACCACCCAGCCGTCTGATATTATGCAAAGGAGTATTTTAGGGCAATTATTACCCGACGCGATGGTGAGTTATTTAGAAAACCACGGGGCTGAAAAATTCGCGCAGATATTCTTAGGAGACTTCGATACTCCTGAAGCTATTTGGAACGCCGAAATGCGTCGGACGTTGATTGAAAAAGTAGCAGCGCATATCGCTGACTTTTCCCCGAGATTAAGGAGCCACACTATGGCGAGGTATCAATACATCGCAATTCCGGCTGTGAGATTCCCACAATTGGAGAAAGAATTGTTCTGCCAGATATTTTATCTGAGACACTTGTGCGATACGGTTAAATTTCCCAACTGGCCTATCCCCGACCCGGTTCATTTGTTGAAAGATGTATTAGATGCTTGGAAGAAAGAAGTTGAGAAGAAACCCCCGATTATGACAGTAGAGGAAGCTTATAAAGTTCTGGGGCTTGTTAATGGAAGACAGCATAGTGAAGCAGATGTTAGAAAGTCTTATTACAAATTAGCGCAGCGCTTTCATCCGGATAAGAATCCTGAAGGGAGGGATAAGTTTGAAGCTGTTAATCAAGCGTATGAATTTTTATGCAGCAGAAGTTGCTGGACTACAGACGGACCTAATCCCGACAATATTGTCCTGATTCTCCGAACTCAGAGCATTTTGTTTCATCGGTACACTGATGAGCTCAGGCCTTATAAATACGCGGGGTATCCTCAGTTAATCAAGACTATTAAATTAGAAACTGAGGACGAAAGGTTGTTTTCTAAAGCTGCGCCGCTCCTAGCGGCTGCTAGTGAATTAGCTTATCATACGGTTCACTGTTCTGCTTTAAACGCTGAAGAACTGAGGCGTGAAGGAGGATTGGATGTTTTATTAGATGCCTACACGCGGTGTGTTAGTGTTCTAAATAATTCCAGCAAGCCTGATGATATTGCTGTGCAAGTTTGCACGCATATTACAAAATGCTTCGCTGTCGCGGGCCGGTTCCGCGGGTGTAGGGACAAAATTGTCGAACTTCCGCAGTTAATTAAAGACCTGTGCAGAATTTTGTACTTCAAACACTTGACCAAGCTCTGTTCTGTAGCGACAGAGTGTGTTTCGTCGCTAGCGACTGATAGTATTCTACAAATGCAACTGCTTCAATCAGGAGCGCTGTGGCACTTGTTGTTATTTATGTTTAATTATGATTACACGCTAGAAGAAGGCGGAGTTAAGAGGAATCAGGATGAGAACCGGCAAGAGGTCGCTAATAATTTAGCGAAGCTGGCGATTAAAGCTTGTGCGAGGCTCGGAGGGTATATGACTGGAGAAAATGCGACTCCTGTAAATCCGGTGACTGTTGCGGCTTTGGAGACATTGTTGACGCCTTATCTTTCAAGACAGCTGTCTAAAGACAAGCCTGAGGATATTTTGAAGACTCTTAACTCGAATTGTTCCAATCCGTATTTAATTTGGGACAATGGAACCCGCGCGGAGCTTAATGAGTACCTAGAAAGTAAAAGAGAAGAAAAATTGAACGGAAATGACCTTGAAACTGATTTTAGTAGCTTTAAATACAGCGCGCATAGTAATGAGCTAATTATCGGAGAGATTTTTGTTAAAGTTTACAATGAGCAGCCGAATTTTCCGATAGAAAATCCCAAAAGTTTTACAATTGACCTGCTTAATTTTATTCTTAAATCTTCTGAGCATATTTGCTCGTTAAATAGTGTTAATTTGTCGAAAAAGGATCAAGATAAATTAAAAAATGTAGTCATGGCTCTTGAGGCGCTTAAAAATGTCATCAAAAATAATCCCGGGATAGAAATTCAGTGCATTGGGCACTTTAACCTGTTGTTCAATTTGTTGAGCTGTAATAACTTCAAACCAATTCAAAAGGGGGCGCTTGAGGTTATTAACAATGTTACGAAGAATAATGAGTGCGTTAATGACATTGCGGCTAATGAAGTTGTCGTTCATTTACTTTTGGCGCTGCATACGCTCAAAGAATCGCAATTGTTGACTCTAGAAACTTTGTACGCGTTAATGAGCACTACGAAGATTGTTAAAGACGCTTTGGCTAAAGGAGCGGTTATTTATGTGCTGGATTTATTTTGTAACTCGGCTAATTTGTCAATTAGAGAAACTGCGGCTGAATTATTGGCTAAAATGTCGTCGGATAAATTGGCTGGTCCAAAAGTTAAATTGGATTTGAGCAAATTTTTGCCGAAATTATTTGGCGAGGCGATAAGGGATGCGCCTAAGCAGTGCGTGCATATGTTTGAAACTAAACATGAGAACCCGGAATTAGTTTGGGATGATGAAAGTAAGACGAGGGTTTCAAGAATTGTTGGTGAGCTTAAGGACGAGTACTATTCGCTGCAGAAGCGGAATCCTAGTGCGGTATTAAAGCTACCGGAGACGCAGAATAATTTTGATGCTGCGACTAATGAGCCGGTTGTTGGGGGCGTTTATTTGAGGCTGTTTATTGCCAGTCCTGCGTGGGCTTTGAGGAAACCCAAAGAATTTATGAGTGATCTGATGGACTGCATTTTGGCGCTGATGGCCAGGGATACTGTTGATACGGACATGCTGGAACTTAGTACGCAGGCTTTGGTGTGTTTGTTGCAAGCTCAGCCAGTTCTGGCTGATCAAGTTCCATCCTTGGGACATATTCCGAGGCTGTGTAGGCAAATGTCGGTTCGCAATAGTCAGCCGCCGGTTTACAAGGCTGCGATACTTATTTTACATCAGTTGGCTACCAGTGAGATTTGTATTAACTCTATTTGCCAAACGGATTGCATCAGTCCTTTGAAGCTTGCGATGCAGTCTAGGAGGGATATGATTGCGGTTGCTTGTGAGACTTTGAATAGACTTTTTTCTACTAATGAGGATCGGCTTATTAAGCAGGTGAGTTTTTAAGGGGTTTATGTTAATAATTAGCAACCTTGAAGTCACTATTGACTACCGACTTGTGAACATAAATAAATAATTTTGGGTTATTAAATAATGACTTTGGTTAAATTGCACTGTACTTTCTTAAAATTTGACGTTTTTTAAGATATAAGCTCATCTTAATGTTATATTCGTCAAGAGCTTTCATTTGAGTACCCACATGCATTTTTGATATATATATATATATATATATATATATATATATATATATATATATATATATATATATATATATATATATATATATATATATATAAATATATAAAATATATGAAAAATTGATGTGGGTACTCAAGTGAAAGGTCTTGATGAGTATAACATCGGGATGAGCTTACATTTTGAAAAATATCAATAATTAAGAAATGACCTTGTATCTTGTAAACTATTGACATTTTTAAAGATATAAGCTCATCCTGATGTTACACTCATCAAGAGCTTTCATTTGAGTACCCACATGCATTTTTGATATATTTTTAATATATACATATATATAATATATATAAATATATGAAAAATTGATGTGGGTACTCAAATGAAAGGTCTTGATGAGTGTAACGTCGGGATGAGCTTATATCTTTAAAAAAGTCAAGAGTTCTCGAGATACAATGTCATTTCTTCATTATTGACATTTTTGAAGATATAAACTCATTTCGATGTTACACTCATCGAGACTTTTCATTTGAGTACCTACATGGCATTTTTTATATATTTTATATATATGGTATTTGTGATATTTATAAATATATCAAATATATGAAAAATTGATGTGGGTACTCAAATGAAAGGTCTCGATGAGTATATCGTCGGGATGAGCTTATATCTTTAAAAAAGTCAAGAGTTCTCGAGATACAATGTCATTTCTTAATTATTGACATTTTTGAATATATAAACTCATTTCGATGTTACACTCATCGAGACTTTTCATTTGAGTACCTACATGGCATTTTTTATATATTTTATATATATGGTATTTGTGATATTTATAAATATATCAAATATATGAAAAATTGATGTGGGTACTCAAATGAAAGGTCTTGATGAGTGTAATGTCGGGATGAGCTTATATCTTAAAAAATATCAATAGTTCTCGAGATACAAGGTAATTTCTTAATTATGTATCTAGAGATATCCAATTTCTAAGTGCATATTATCCTTAAAAAAAGTAATAATGAAACATGTACTAATTAATAAAACTTATATTCAGGCACTCGAAGCAGAAATGGTACCTTATTTACTAAACATACTTGAAGGACGTCTTGATTTAATTGAAAACCCAGCGATGACTAAAGCCCAAATAGTAAAAGCACTGAAAGCTATGACAAGAAGTATATTACTCGGGGAAAAAGTCAATTCTATATTAGAAAAGTCATCTGTTTGGGCAGAATACAAAGATCAGAAGCATGATTTATTTATATCGAACACACCAACTGTCGGCTATCTAACAGGTTAATTAATTAAAATAAATAAAATTGAATAAAATTAACACTTTACATAACAACTAATTTAATTTTCTTCTTTAGGAATGCCAGTGTCGGCAGGATATTTAACGGCTGGACCTAGCGCTCCGATTCCCAGTGCGCCGCCACCAGTCAACAGGGAAGATCGTATGAGCAATAGACACGATCACATTTGATACAATAAATTATTGTAATAATAATAAATGTCCAAAGTGATAGTAACAATCTTATGCTCAACTCTTCTGAATAATCGTCGCTCTCAGCTGAACATTTAAGGGTCTGTCTGTGATTTTTTATTATTCCATTTTTAAATTAAAAGATTAAATAATTTTCTTTGCTTCGAGACAATTCCTAATTTTTTTTTACATTAATTAATTAATTAAAAATTAATAATTAATTAATTAAAAATTATTAATTAATTAAAAGTTATTGATAAATTAATTAGAAATTATTTATAAATTAATTAAAAATTATTAATTAATTAATTAATTAATTATACTCAGCGCAATAGAATTGAAATTTACAATTAAATAATTATCCAAAAGTAGATTTTTTACGGGATTTAATACTAATTTAAAATACAGTAAGGCTTTTTTTATAATTAAGATAATTAATTTTTTAAATTAATATTAAAGTATTCAGTTAAATAGTATTTTGTAAATTTTCATAAATAATTTTAAGTTAATTTTAAAAATTAATTTTCTTTTAATTATAAATCGCCATTAATTCAATTGTACTTATAAATATTATAATTATTTTTAATTTTACTTGGAAAGTCTCGTCTGCAGAATCAATCATTTTTATATACAATTATTAATTTTATAAACAATTCTTTTTTTTATACTTCTCACAATTCATCATTTGACCCTTCAGTACCCAGGTCATAAAAATTTTAATAAATCACTTTTTAATTTTTTATTTTTTTAATCTGAAGGGTTAATATTTAAAAAAAAAATCAAAAAACTCTTGGATTATTACTCTACAAAGTCAATTTATTTTTTTCTCAAGTATTATAAATTTTTTTTTTTTTTATTATTATTATAAATAATTTGTTACAAGTAACTTGAAAAAAGTATCACACTTATCAACAATTAAAAATTAAAAATCTTTAAAAAATTTTATTTTAAAAATAAGTTTATAAAAAAAATTGACGATTAATATTTTACAAAAAAAAGGCCTACTGCCATTTAAAAAAATTATTCTGTACAAAGTAATTTTCCAAAAAAAAGATTTAAAAAAAAAATTTTTTTTTTTAATTGATTTTTAAAAACAAAAAAAATTTTAATCAATTTATTTATTTATTTACAATTATTTATATCATTTTGTACAGATTTAAAGATATATATAAATTATAAACCAAAATATATAGATATATAAATATGAATAAAAAAAAATATCAAATTTGTTTTGTATGAAACTAATAAATATATAAATATAAATATTTACTAGATAGATTTTTTAATTTACAATGAATTTATTGTAAATAAATAAATAAATATATATCATGGAAGTATCAATATATGTGATTATGATTAATATTTAAATTTCAAAAAATATATTAAGATAAACAAGTCCAGAGCGTGAATTGACGAATAATTAATGTGTAAAAAAATTTTCTAGCTGATAAATTCAAATTAAAAATAAATATTAGTCATACTGCGAATTACTTAATTTAAAATTAATCATTGAAAAAAAAAAACTAAACAGCTGCCTTTGAATATTCGAACTTTTTTATAATTAATTAAATTTTATAGTTAAAAATTCCTTCGATTCACGCGACAGGAACTTTAATTTAAAATAACTTGAAACACCAGAAAAAAAATAAAGGGATTTATTAATTATATAAATATTAATTAAAAGTTGTTGACAACTATTTGTAAACAGTATATTGAAAAAATATTCATTTACTCATTAATATATGTTTAAATCATAAATATTAATTACTTTCTACGTTATTACTATTACATTTTTTTTAAATCATTATTATTATTAAGAATATGTATATGTATATATAACATGAATATGAATATAAATATAAAAAAAAAATATAAAGTTATTATATTCCACGAATCCGTATGTATGTACAATAAACAATTTTGCACATTATATTTAAATTCAGCATATAAAATTGTTCTTTTTGGGAATTTAACAACTTGACTATTTTTACAATTACTGTAGTACATATCGCACTCTAGATGCCTTAAGGGCGTATAATAAAAATTCTATTATTTTTTTTAAGTCCAAAAAAATTTTTAGTATGAAGAAAAAAATTTTTTTTTTTAGAATCAACGTATTTTTGTATGAAACGTGCAGAAATGCAAAAAAAAATTTTTTTTCAAACTACAAATTTTTTTGGACTTGGAAAAAATAATAGAATTTTTATTATACGTCTTTATGGTTCCTAGGAACTAAGGGCTTATGAAAAAAATTTTTTTTTTGGGAATCAACGTATTTTTGTATGAAACGTGCAGAAATGCAAAAAAAAAATTTTTCTTCATACTAAAAATTTTTTTGGACGGAAAAAAATAGGATTTTTTTTTTATACGTCTTCATGGCATTTGTAAGGCGATATATTTAATTATTCTAAAGTTTCTATTTTATATGGCACTTGCATTGAGTCATTCGTGTTTAAGTAGTCGTGTTTATTTGTTGAAGATAGTAAAGCCTTGAGATTGTGCTTCAATTCGGTAAATGTTGGTCTACTTCGTGGTGAAGAATTCCAACATGCTAACATGATGTTATATCTATAATTTTTATTATAAAAAAAAATATTTGTTATTAAAATTTAATTTTTTATATTAAATTTAATTTTTTTATATAAAATTGAATTTTTTATATGAATTTTAATTTTTTTTATAAAATTTAATTTTTTATATAAATTTTAATTAACTTACAATTCTTGACCGCAATTTGATGGCTTAGCCATTCGATAGCCAAATTTTAAATAATGTAAAATCATATGTGTTGGAATTTCAGGATATGGATTACATCCTAGCGTTACTATTTCCCACAAAAGTATTCCAAATGACCATCTATTTACAAAACAAAAAATTGAAGATGTGAATAATTAATTGATTAAAAAAATTCAACTCGAATTTGTTTTTTTAATTAATTAATTTGTTTAAAGTTAAGTAAATATTTTTTTTTACTCACACATCACTTTGCGTGGTGTAAATTTGATGAGTCAAAGCTTCAATAGCCATCCACTTTATCGGTAATTTTCCATTACCTTCTTTTTTGTAAACATTCTCGCAATAAACGTCGCGACTTAATCCAAAGTCGGAAATTTTTACAGTGTAATCATCGCAAATTAGAACATTGCGGGCCGCCAAATCACGGTGGACTATTCGGTTGAGAGATAAATATTCCTATAAATAAAATCAACTTATAATTTTTATTTTAGCGATGTTTTAAAAAATTTTATTTTTATTTTAATCCGCAAAATTGTTTATTTTACGCCAAGTTACATATATTAGAGAAAAGGAGGTTAATAGTATAATAAAAAGTCATAGATAATATTTACCATTCCGTTAGCGATTTGTTGAGCGAAATTTAATAAGTTTTCTACTGTTACTTCTTCACTGTCTTCAAGTAATTCTAATCAAAAAATATTTTTTTTTTATTTTTAAGAAGCATTCATTTTTAATAGTATCAAAGATAATTATAAGAAATTTATAAAAACCTTGTTGTACATCATATAATTGATTTGATACTGAATTTTTATTCCCTAAGAAAAAAAATTATTGATTATTCAAATTTTGGAAACTATTTTTTCAATTTTTTATTAATTAAATAGAATTTTTCTTTTGATTTTACATCTTTAAAAATATCTATCATTAAGAACTGAGCTTGTATCTTGTAAACTATTGACATTTTTAAAGATATAAGCTCATCCCGATGTTACACTCATTGAGACCTTTTATTTGAGTACCCACATCAATTTTTTATATATTTATATATATTATATATATACATATATTAAATATATGAAAAATATATCAAAAATGCATGTGGGTACTCAAATGAAAGCTCTTGATGAGTGTAACATCGGAAAGAGTTTATATCTTAAAAAATGTCAATAATTAAGAAATGACATTGTATCTTGTGAGCTATTGACATTTTTGAAGATATAAGCTCATCCCGATGTTACACTCATTGAGACCTTTCATTTGAGTACCCACATCAATTTTTTATATATTTATATATATTATATATATACATATATTATATATATGAAAAATATATCAAAAATGCATGTGGGTACTCAAATGAAAGCTCTTGATGAGTGTAACATCGGAAAGAGTTTATATCTTAAAAATGTCAATAATTAAGAAATGACATTGTATCTTGTGAGCTATTGACATTTTTGAAGATATAAGCTCATCCCGATGTTACACTCATTGAGACCTTTCATTTGAGTACCCACATCAATTTTTTATATATTTATATATATTATATATATACATATATTATATATATGAAAAATATATCAAAAATGCATGTGGGTACTCAAATGAAAGCTCTTGATGAGTGTAACATCGGAAAGAGTTTATATCTTAAAAAATGTCAATAATTAAGAAATGACATTGTATCTTGTGAGCTATTGACATTTTTGAAGATATAAGCTCATCCCGATGTTACACTCATTGAGACCTTTCATTTGAGTACCCACATCAATTTTTTATATATTTATATATATTATATATATACATATATTATATATATGAAAAATATATCAAAAATGCATGTGGGTACTCAAATGAAAGCTCTTGATGAGTGTAACATCGGAAAGAGTTTATATCTTAAAAAATGTCAATAATTAAGAAATGACCTTGTATCTTGTGAACTATTGACATTTTTAAAGATATAAGCTCATCTCTATGTTACACTCATCGAGACCTTTCATTTGAGTACCCACATCAATTTTTTATATATTTATATATATTATATATATACATATATTATATATATGAAAAATATATCAAAAATGCATGTGGGTACTCAAATGAAAGCTCTTGATGAGTGTAACATGGGGATGAGCTTATATCTTTAAAAACATCAATAGTTAAAAAAATACAGTGCAGTTTAACCAAATTCATTATTTAATAAAGTAAAATTTTATTTATTTATAGTTCACACCCGGCAGTCACATAGTGACTGCAAGGTTGCTAGTAATTATTAATTGAATAATTAAACATACATGATAATGGAAAGTAACTTGGATTCTGGCAGGAGTGGTTCAATGGCTTATCTTTATTTTGTCTATTCGAACAATTCGGCATTTTTTCCCATTTCTAAATAATAAAATAAATTTTAATAATTATTCTTTCTTCTTTCAAAAAATTTATTAACTTCTTCTTAACTTACATTTCTGAGGAAGCTTTGTAAATCTCCGCGGCTGCAATATTCAACGATTAACATTGGCCTTATATTTGAAGTACAGCATCCAATTAATGAAACAATATTTTTATGAATACCAGCAGATTTCATAATGGCAATTTCTTGGTGAAAATTTCTTATTTCTTCGGAACTCGAACAGTCTATTAAAAAATTTTATTAAAATTATTTTTAATTCAGTAAAAGAATTTTTTTTTTTTAAACAAAATTACCTTTTAGCATTTTAACAGCAACATGAATTGATTCATGTTGGTCAACTTTAAGTAAACCAAGCCTTACTATACCCGAAATACCGCTACCCAATTCATCTTTTATTCTCAGTTGTACTGGAAGTATTTCAAAATTATCTTTTTTTAATAATACATCATTGTCTATTTTATTCTCACTTATCAAAGTTGGTTTTAAATATTTCTTATATAATGGGTTCAGATTCAATGTTTTTTTGATATTCTGCAATTAAAAAATTTTTATTATTTCAATAAAAATTATAGAAATAATAATAAATAAATAATTAATTAATTACAGAGCAATAATTATTTTGTCTTCGAAGTTTCTCATTTTTACGACGTTTTAGGTAAAAAAGTATGACTACCATCAGAATTGTGATGATAATGACTATTGGAGAGATTATTATTATTTCATTGAATACTGAAAATAAAAAAAATTAATTCTTCAAGTAATTGATTTTTTTAGAATAATTTTATATTTACTTTGTTAAACATACCTGTTACGGGATAATTTTCAACACGATCAAATGTTTCAAAAATGGAAACTGGTGTACTGATACCACCATGAGATTCAGCTATAATACTTATCATGTAATTTATTCCAGTTTTATTCACTGAAGCGTTAGCTTCCGTTACTTCCTGAAAAAAATGTTTAAATAATTATATCTCGACAGTCAATTTATTATAAGTATTTAGGCTGCATTCAGAAATTCTTTATCTCTAGATACATAATTAAGAAATGACCTTGTATCTTGTGAAATATTGACATTTTTTAAGATATAAGCTCATCCCGATGTTACACTCAACGAGACCTTTCACTTGAGTACCCACATCAATTTTTCATATATTTAATATATTTACATATTTTACAAATACCATATATATGAAATATATCAAAAATGCATGTGGGTACCCAAATGAAAGGTCTCGATGAGTGTAACATCGAAATGAGTTTATATCTTAAAAAATGTCAATAATTAAGAAATGACCTTGTATCTTGTGAACTATTGACATTTTTAAAGATATAAGCTCATCTCGATGTTACACTCATCGAGACCTTTCATTTGAGTACCCACATCAATTTTTCATATATTTCATATATTTATATATATTATATATATGTATATATGAAAAATATATCAAAAATGCATGTGACTACTCAAATGAAAGCTCTTGATGAGTGTAACATCGATATGAGGTTCTATCTTTAATATATATATTACATAATTAATAAATGACTCTGTATCTTGTGAAATATTGACATTTTTTAAGATATAAGCTCATCCCGATGTTACACTCAACGAGACCTTTCACTTGAGTACCCACATCAATTTTTCATATATTTAATATATTTACATATTTTACAAATACCATATATATGAAATATATCAAAAATGCATGTGGGTACCCAAATGAAAGGTCTCGATGAGTGTAACATCGAAATGAGTTTATATCTTAAAAAATGTCAATTATTAAGAAATGACCTTGTATCTTGTGAACTATTGACATTTTTAAAGATATAAGCTCATCTCGATGTTACACTCATCGAGACCTTTCATTTGAGTACCCACATCAATTTTTCATATATTTCATATATTTATATATATTATATATATGTATATATGAAAAATATATCAAAAATGCATGTGACTACTCAAATGAAAGCTCTTGATGAGTGTAACATCGATATGAGGTTCTATCTTTAATATATATATTACATAATTAATAAATGACTCTGTAGCTTGTGAAATATTGACATTTTTAAAGATATAAGCTCATACTAACATTACACTCATCTAGACCTTTCATTTGAGTACCCACATCAATTTTTCATATATTTTATATATTGATGTATATCATATATATGTATATATGAAAAATATATCAAAAATGCATATGGGTACTCAAATGAAAGCCCTTGATGAGTGTAACATCGCGATGAGCTTATATCCTTAAATATGCCAATAGTTTAGAAAGTACAGTGCAATTTAACAAAAGTCATTATTCAATAAAGCAAAACTAAAATTTAAAAAAACTATAACACATACCCCTGGAAGAAAAATTAATTGAGGTTCTTCAGACCTATCGAAAGTAAAAATTTGAATAGTATAACTATCAGGCGTAAGTTCCGGTTCGTCCCAAATAATAGTGAAATTACACTTATCTTGATAATCACGAATTCGAGATATATTTAATCCGGTCACTGCAGCTGGTGCTAATATTTTCATCAACATAAATACAAATATTTGCTCCATAAGTAACAAGTAAATAAATAAAACATAAATACTTACGACAGACACTTAAATTTTTATGAACGTCCAAACAACCCGGCGTTGTAAAACTGTAAGTCAAATTTTTACTGCTTGACAAAATACCTTGATTTTTAGCAGATATTATTAACGTGTTGTTCTGATCGTAATCAAGGCCATTGAGATAAAATTTAAAGCCTTTGGTCTAGACAAAACATACAGTACTTTCATTGAAGCTATCGAACAAAAATTTTTTTAGTATAAGTAATTGATTATTGATAACTTACTGCGTTAAAACTTCCAATAGATAAACCTCCAGTGCGTGTTAACGACAGAACGTCATAGAAACAACTCAAATCTGAAAGTATTAAAAATAAATTTAAATATTTGCTTTATTTTTGTAAAAATTGAAAAAAACTACAATTGCAATATCATAATTCATGACCAGATTTTTAATACAGTCACTTTGATAATTTTACACTTAAAAATTTACGATGTTACATCGTAAAAATGTGGATAAAAGTAAATTTTTCAATGTAAAATTATGAAATTGTTATTACTTTTTATTTACGAAAGATCGAACTTCCTTTATAGATAATTATATTTCATTCTAAGTTAAAAATTTCAATGAAGAATTCTTTTAATTGTCATTTGAACTTTCAGATAATTATTTTATGTTAATGGGACAAAAAAAGGTGATACCCCAAAGTATCTATAGGCTCCGGGGGGATTCGAACCCCCGATCTCCTGTTTACTAGACAGGCGCTTTAACCAACTAAGCCACGGCGCCGTTACGTTTAGAGCTAAAATACTCATATTTTTATATTTCTGGCTTACATAAATGGAGTAGAAATTCAACATTGCATGCAATTTAACTTAATTATAAATTTTTTTTTTAAATCTTAAATTTTAACATCGAAATTTGAAGCTTCACATACAATTTTTAAAGATTAAACTTTCGTAAAAATAGAGTATTACTAATTAGTTACCTTCTCCAGGTATTAAAGTAATATCTGCTCGTAAATGCGTTGAATTTTTTTCAAGTATCGTAGTATTTACTGAAATTTCTTTCACTTGCTCAGGTTCAGTGTTTACTAAAAAAAAAAAAAAAATAAATGAAAGAAAATACAATACATAATTAATTTAAATATATAAAAAGTAAACATATCGACAGTCTAATTAGCAATTGGTCTACTCATAATTTTTAGAGGGTGATTTTTTAACATTTTTAAATACCAATAATCCAATAATAAATTATTTGAACGATCCAAACAAAAATATTATACCTCTTTTGGATATTAAATAGTTTTTTTAAAGTGATAATTAATTTCGAACTAATTTTTTTTTCGTACAAATGGATGATTCTTTAAAATAAAGTTAGACAATCTGCTAATTAGAACGTCGATTTTTGAATAAACTAAGAAAAAAATACTTTTTATTGAGTATTTGTGTTTAAAAAAAAAAAACATATTTTTTAAAAATTTACAACAATATAATTGTTGTATGAAGAATTGGTTGAATTAATTAAAATAATTTTTATTTTATTAAAAACAAGCTATTTGTGTGCTCGCTTATAGTAATGGAAACATACATTCTTCTTTTAAAAATCAATAAGCTAAAAGACTCCACGGCTGCCCAATTTAAAACACAGTAATTGACAATTTTAAGATTTTTTTAAATTAATTAAATTAATTTTATTTAATTTTTCTTATTGAAAAAAATTTTGCACGCCAAATTAATAAAAAATTTAATTTATGAATAGAAAATACTTGAATATAAATATTTTTAAGAAAAATTACTTGAAATTAAGGTCTAAAAATTATAAGAAATGCAACAATATTGAAAAAAAAAAGCCGTCCACTAGTGGCACCTTTAAGCCCGATTAATGGCACTTTTTCTTTCAATAAAAAAATGTTCTACTTGAAATAAAAATTAAAAATTTTTTTGATCTAAAGATTTTAAATAATATATTCATAATAGAAATTAATGATTTCATTAATTTAATGAGTATCAAAATCAAAGAAAGTGTCATTAATGGGGTCTTTTACTCAATATTAATTTGTTGATTTTAAATAATTTTTTAGTCAAGGAATTTAAGACTTATTTTTAAATTTTTTATAATGCATAATATTTAAAGTAATAAATAATTTAAAAATAATTGTTAGATAATCTTACACTCAGTTGTAGTAAACCAATCGGTTATTTCCGGTTCCGAAATTCCATCTTCAGTGATTCGACGTGCGCGGTACCGATGCTTGGACCCAGGCAGTAAATTATCGAATAATGAAATTTTTTCATTGATCTTGAATTTATAAAATATACAATTAGAATTATTCTAATTAATTTTAAAAATTATTGAAAATTAATTATTTAAATTATACAATTAGAATTATTTAAATTAATTTTAAAAATTATTGAAAATTAATTATTTAAATTAATTTTAAAAATTATTGAAAATTAATTATTTAAATTAATTTTAAAAATTAATTATTTAAATTAATTTTAAAAATTATTTAAAATTAATTATTTAAATTAATTTTAAAAATTATTGAAAATTAATTATTTAAATTAATTTTAAAAATTATTGAAAATTAATTATTTAAATTAATTTTAAAAATTATTTAAAATTAATTATTTAAATTAATTTTAAAAATTATTTAAAATTAATTATTTAAATTAATTTTAAAAATTATTTAAAATTAATTATTTAAATTAATTTTAAAAATTATTGAAAATTAATTATTTAAATTAATTTTAAAAATTATTTAAAATTAACTACGTACAACGCGTGCATTATTCCAAGTTCCATTAGCAGCACTCTGCTCGATAAAAAATAATCCCGGATTGTGTGAAATACTCAGAAGATTAATGTCCTTGCAATGTAAAGTTGCATTAAAATCAGCGCTTGCAAAAATAATTTTAAGTCCTAAAAATACAAATTTTTTTTTTAATTTATTATGTTCAATTTAATCGTTTTTATTTTCAAGAAAATTTATTTTATTTATTTACCTTGAGGATAAAAATTTCCATAGCAATCATTTTGACAAAAACTCTGAAAAAAATATACAAATTAGTTTAATAATTAATTTTAAAACAAAAAAAAAGTGGGTTTTTTTTCAGTAATATAATTAATATATTATGTAATAAGTGTAATAAATTCTACCGATGGATTTCCCAATGAAAAAAGTTAAGAAGCGATTGGACTGAGTTGACATTGATGATTTTAAAATACATTAAAACCTTGTCTAGCGATTCGATTCAGTTGATATGAAAATTATTCTCATACGGGTAAAAAAATTTTAAATGGATGCTAAATACACCAGACATTTACAGTATTTACGTAAAGTGTATGGTAATTTTTCACGATAACTTTCATGAATGTTGAATTTAAAAAAAAAGTGCTTTAAATTAATCTAAAATAAATAAATTAGCCATGAATATTTCTGTTTATTTAAAAATATACATTTAAAAAAAAACAATTGCGATTTTTATCTAATTCAAGTATGCTTCTATTGTAAATAAAAATATATTCGATGAATTTTGTTATCTAAATTAACTGTTGAAGCTGATTTAAATAATCGTTCACGTCTGTGTAAATTTAAATAGTTTAAAAACGTAGATGTTTATTCAGTTTAAGAACCTTCACGTTATTTTTTTTATTATATGCATCCTAATTATATATATTATTTGTCCCGACAATTGTTACGAATAGAATAAAAATAAATTAACTGAACTTGTTTTTTATAATTGCTGTCGCGTTAATTACCATCTATATTAAAGAACAAATAACCTTGCTATTTGTTTTGAAAAATAGATACAAATATTATTTCATAAATTAGTGTAAAGAAACAAAATTTATGTTATTAATAAGCAAAATTTTGCATAATTAAGAAATGACATTGTATCTTGTGAACTATTGAGATTTTTAAAGATATAAGCTCATCCCGACGTTACACTCATCAAGACCTTTCATTTGAGTACCCACATCAATTTTTCATATATTTTATATATTTATGTATTTCACAAATAACATATATATAAAATATATAAAAAAAAACCATGTGGGTACTTAAATGAAAGGTCTTGATGAATGTAACATCGGGATGAGTTTAGATCTTAAAAAATGTCAATAATTAAGAAATGACCTTGTATTTTGTGAACTATTGACATTTTTAAAGATATAAGCTCATCCCGACGTTACACTCATCAAGACCTTTCATTTGAGTACCCACATCAATTTTTCATATATTTATATATATTATATATATGTATATATTAAAAATATATCAAAAATGCATCTGGGTACTCAAATGAAAGGTCTTGATGAATGTAACATCGGGATGAGTTTAGATCTTAAAAAATGTCAATAATTAAGAAATGACCTTGTATTTTGTGAACTATTGATATTTTTAAAGATATAAGCTCATCCCGATGTTACACTCATCAAGACCTTTCATTTGAGTACCCACATCAATTTTTCATATATTTATATATATTATATATATATGTATATATGAAAAATATATCAAAAATGCATGTGGGTACTCAAATGAAAGCTCTTGATGAGAGAAAAATCGGAATGAGCTTATATCTTCAAAATATATATTATATATATATGAATATATGAAAAATATATGAAAATGCATGTGGGTACTCGAATAAAAGCTCTTGACGAGTGTAACATCGGGATGAGCTTATATCTTTAAAAACGTCAATATTTAAAAAAATACAGTGCAATTTAACAAAATTAATTATTTAACTAAGCAAAATTTTATTTACTTTTAATTCACAAGTCACGGCAGTCACATAGAGACTGCAAGGTTGCTAGTTTTATATAATTCAAGTTTAGTGGAATTTTTATAAATTAGATAATCTTTATATAAATAAATATTTCTTCGTAAATAAAATTCAACTTTTAGATGCGTCTCCATTTTTATTATACTATTGATATCAGTATTTTACCTCATACTCGAATTCAAATCTTTTTACAATCATTCAAATATATTTATATATATACATATTTATACACGCGTTTATGAAGCGCCAACTGTGTCAACTAATCGTGAGGTTGATAATTGGTTTCTTCGCGATATGAATAATTTTAGGCGGATAATAAAGATAAAAAAAAAATATATATATATATTTATATATCATAAAAATGTTAATAAATCGTTATAAATTATTTACATAAAATAATTAAATTTAATTTTTGTATAAATAATACAATAAATAAGAACTAATTGATATTTTGTTTTTTTCAAAAAAATTTTTAAAGATATTTAAAAAAATCAATTTTTTTTATTATTAATAATTTTAAAAATTACTTACGTTGTTACAATTATTAATACAATCAGCAATTTTAATCGGGTTGAAAATTTCTCCATAAATCCGTCCAATAAATAAAAACCAAATAATAAAATACATATTTTAATATTAAAAACGTTTTTACGGCAATTCATAATTAACTATTTATCGCATATAATAATAACACAATCAACAGTAACATTTTGAGTCAGTTTTTAAGAATGCAATTGAATCTTTCCTTTTATTTTTATTTATATATTGTATGTAGTTATAATATTAGTTTAACACTCATATTTTTTTATCTAATTTTAACTACATTTATCGCTTACTTATTTTTTCTACCAAGTCCACGATTACAAAAATAAAACGAACTGGTTTGTTTGTTATTCTCTACATTGTTTAATAACAAAATAAAATTCTTGTATTGGCATTTTATAAAAAAAAAAAATATTTTTATCAAACTTTTCGTGCTTAAATCTTTCAGTTTATAAATTTATTTAAATATTGCACTCGTTTTAAAATTCAAAGTGTTGAATAACAATGCAAATACAGGTAAAGCTTGAGAACAAACACGATGAGCTATTGACGAGTGTTCAACGCGGTATGACCGATCAAGTGGAACTAAAATAAATTATACATATGTTCGGTATATATACCTTATATTTTGTTTAGAATAATAAAAATTATTGGGTTGATTTTTTTCGGTAAATTATTATTTTTTAAAGCTTTCCAAAAATGAGCAAAAATTTCTGAATTTTTTATATTTTTTTTTTTTTTATTAAAAAAATATCAAAGCTCAAAAAATTTTGAAAAAATTTTTAAAATATTAAATTTTATTTTATTTAATAATTAAGTAAGCAAATATTGTCTGTAATTTTTTTTAATGTATATTATTTAATAATTTAATTTAAGTTATAAAACAATATTTTGATAAAATTATTTATTTTTTTAATTATTTTAAGAATAATGAGCCGGAAAAAATGTAATATTATTAATTAATTGATAAATAAGTAAAAAAAAATTAGGAAAACGGTTGACCCTAAAGGCCATCCCTGCAACTTCCCGCTAATTCCGTTAATACCTGGCCGCTTTTTTGAGCTCTTCGAGCTCAAAAGTACAATCTGTGTGTTGTTTTAAGCTCTCCGAGCTCAAAAAGATACCTTTTCTATGCTTTTGAGCTCTTTGAGCTCAAAAGTCTGATAGAAGTTTCATAGAACGCTATTTTTTGAATGTTCATACTGCAATAACTTTTGAATGAATGAACCGATTTTTACGCGGTTGGCGGCATTCTACGCAGTTTTTTAAGCCTCATAAAGAATTTCTAAGTTTCAATTTAAGTTTCTAAGTTTCCAAGTTTCAAAAATTTAATTTTAATTGAAGAAAAATTTTATATTTATTTGCAGAAATAATATTCATATTTTATGGGGCATTTTTAAATTAGAATACGTAGTGAATGAATATGAATTATTTATGGTAAGGTAAATTTTTTTTATACGACCTTTTTAAAAATTGAATGAAGAAATGAAATGATTACCAAAATACTTGAGTTATAAATTAAAATTCTCACCAATCGGCAATTTATGATAAGTATTTAGGCTCAATTAAAAAATGTTCTATCTCTGGACACATAATTAAAAAATGACCTTGTATCTCGTGAACTATTGGCTTTTTTAAAGATATAAGCTCATCCCGATGTTACACTCATCGAGACCTTTCATTTGAGTACCCACATCAATTTTTCATACATTTACATAAATTATATATATATATATGACATATGTATATATGAAAAATATATCAAAAATGCAAGTGGGTACTCAAATGAAAGCTCTTGATGAGCATAATGTCGGGATGAGCTTATATCTTTAAAAACGTTAATAATTAAGAAATAACCTTGTATCTTCTCAATTATTGACATTTTTAAAGATATAAGCTCACCCCGATATTATACTCATCGAGACCTTTCATTTGAGTACCCACATCAATTTTTCATATATTTATATATATAATATATATGACATATGTAATATATGAAAAATATATCAAAAATGCATGTGGGTACTCAAATGAAAGCTCTTGATGAGTGTAACATCGGGATGAGCTTACATCTTTAAAAATGTCAATAATTAAGAACTGACTTTGCTATCTTGTCAACTATTGACATTTTTAAAGATATAAGCTCATCCTGAAGTTACACTTATCTAAATCTTTCATTTAAGTACCCACATCAATTTTTCATATATTTATATATATTATATATATGACATATGTATGTATGAAAAATATATCAAAAATGCATGTGGGTACTCAAATGAAAGCTCTTGATGAGTGTAACATCGGGATGAGCTTACATCTTTAAAAATGTCAATAATTAAGAACTGACTTTGCTATCTTGTCAACTATTGACATTTTTAAAGATATAAGCTCATCCTGAAGTTACTCTCATCGAAATCTTTCATTTAAGTACCCACATCACTTTTTCATATGTTTATATATATTAGATATATGTATATATGAAAAATATACAAAAATTCATGTGGGTACTCAAATGAAAGCTCTTAATGAGTGTAACATCGAAATGAGTTTATTTCCTGAAAAATGTCAATAATTAACTAATGACATTATATCTTGTAAACTATTGACATTTTTTAAGATATAAGCTCATCCCGATGTTATACTCATCGAGACCTTTCATTTGAATACCCACATCAATTTTTCATATATTTTATATATTTATGTATAAGTATATATGAAAAATATATCAAAAATGCATGTGGGTACTCAAATAAACGCTCTTGATAAGTATAACATCAGGACGAGCCTATATATTTAAAAACGTCAATTGTTAAAAAAATACAGTGGAATTTAACACATGTCATTAATTTAATAAAGCAAAATTTTATTTATTTATAGTTCACAATTGCTAGTTGGTTTTAATTAACAAATTATTTCATACTAGAAAATAATTTTTTATCAATAAAGTATATTAATAGAAAGTTTCCTTCCTTTTTGATAATTAAAATCAGACATTCTATATTTTCAATTTTATAAAACTGCTGAAAATAACAAGCAATTATTGTTAAAGAAGATAGTAGAGAAATAAATAAATAAAAATTGATAATCTTTGATTATTTTATTAAAATAAATGAAAATGAATCAATTACTTTTCATGTCTCGGAATCTCATTTTATAAATACAATCATTTGGATGAACCGTTTAATGTTAATTGAAACGTAATCTGGCGATCGCCACACTCGAATCATTTCTTCTTATTTTTGTTAAATACAATTAACTTATTAATTAATAAATCCATAATTATTTAGAATAATTAGCTTTGATGTAGTGGTAGAGAAATACAAGGAAAAACAATGAGACACCAAGTATGTTGCAGAAAACAGCCAATTGCATGTCTGTAATCATCTGGAATAAAAATTATTGCATTAATTTCATTAATTTTATTGTGTTTATTTTTATATTTTAGTTTTCTTACCTTAGATTGTGTTTTTGATAAAGTTTTGATTGAAAAAATCGAATATTGACGATTGACACGTCGGTTTTTTGTGACACGCCGCAGATAGTAATCACAATAACAATAATAATAATAATCCCATAGAGCATATTATTACCAGACACACTTTTTACACTTTTTATACTTAAAAAAAAATACCGGTAAGATTCATTGCGGTGTTACCGGTAGGAATAAGACACTAGCGCTCTAGAGTTTTTGGTGGTAAAGTAGAAATATAAAATTAGTAGTTTGAAAATCCCGCGCGCTTGCTCAGTACAAAATGGCGGTTGCGCTCTTAGAAGAATGATCCGCAAAAATGTTGTAGAACTTTTTTTTTATTATTTATGATAAATATCGCGCTAATTAAATAAAATAAATATGTCAGATTATTTAACAAACCGTATTTGAATAGGAAAATAACAAATTTTTAATAATTGAAGCGATAATTATGTTAAAATCGTAAAGTGAAAAATTAAAATAAAGTTAACCGACATCTTCAAATTTTTATAATTTTTTTTATTAAAAAAAATTTCTTTTATTTGTAAAAATTTCAAAAGTTATAAGTGCGATTTTTTAAAAATATTTTTTAGTTTTAATTTTATAAATTAAGCAAAATCAAAAAATTAAAAATGTCGGCTTACTTTATTAATATATTAAGTAAAAAATTCGAGTGTCCATAATGGAGAATTTTTAAGTGAATTTCTTATTCGTTCAAAAAAGTTAGTTAATAAAAATTAATCTTAAATATAAGTGCGCGAAAAAAATTAAATTTTTAGTGAATTTATACATTTTAATGGATTTTTTAATTTTCTGCGGATGTGTCAGCTGCTTGGTAAATGTTCGATGGCATGATCACCAAAATGTAAGTTTTTTTTTATTTATGAAAATTAAATTAGCCGAGATTAAAATTTTTATAATTTATTTTTATTGAAAAAAAATTTTATTTGTACAAAACTGTAAGTGCAATTTTTAAAAAAAATTTCTTGTCCTAGTTTAATTAATGAAAAAAAATCTAAAAATTAAAATGTCGGCTAACTTTAGTATTATTTTTATTTTTATTAGTTGTAAAAATTATTTATTTACGTTTCATAAATTTAGACATTACAATATCTCCAAAAATACTTTAATATAAAATATTGATAAGCTTTGATGATGAAAATAAAGATTATTCACTGAGCTGACAAAGCAAAGCAACCCCTCTGATTATCCAATGGTCTTCCGGCATGTTCGTTGGTAAATTAATAGCTATTACAAAATTAGTTGAATGTCCCGTCGTTGACAGAGTTCCTTTTCTCTCGCTGGTCTTGTATAACGGACAGGTATACGTCTCGTGCTTAACTATATCTTCACGTTTCTTCGGAAGCAACCAGATCTATTTATAGATTCATATTAATTATTATCATTAAAAATGTAATATTAATTAAATTAAATTGACAATAATAAAATAACTTACAAGAGGAACTTGATCGTAAAGAATTTTTGGCAAACTTTCATCTAAAATCATTTTATCTTTATCAAATCTTGCACCGTCTAAAAACAATCCATTGATATAGACTCCGTCATCTGGAGCATTTGTAAAATTAGTTTCTTTGAGTACTTTAAAGTCATACGCCAAAAGATCTATCGGGATATGGTATTTTCTAGCGTAATTTTGTCTTGCACCGGTTAAAAATGCTTGAGTGAAATAAAAACCGGCTATCCAAAAGGTTATTGGTGCTCCTGACTCGTACCAATCCTAAGTATCCAAAGCGATTTGTTAAAATTATATTAAAAATTTTATGAAAATTAAGTTAGCCGACATCGAAAAATTTTTAGAATTTTTTTTTATTGAAAAATTTCATTTGTAAAAAACTTTAAAAATTGTAAGTGTAATTTTTAAAAAATATTTTTTTGCTCTATTTAAATTATTAAAAAAAAATTCAAAAGGTCGGCTAACTTTATTATTATAAAAATTTTTACTTAAATGAATGAATATTCACACTGAAAAAATTAACTTAATTCAAGAGAATTTCATCATTTTTAATCAAGAAAAAATTTTAAACTAAAATAATTCTTAGTTTAAAAATTTTTCTATTGAATATGCAAGACAATGTTATTTTTTAGGATGATTTTCTTGATTCAAATTTTAGCTTTTAATCAGGTTAATTTTTTTTTTTTCAATTTAGTTTTTATTAAATTATAAAATAACCTGCAGAAACTTCAATCGTAGTATAAAATCATTAATATAACTCCCCAAAGGTTTGAGCGAAGGATAAGAGTGTCTTTTCCAAAGAGAAGATAATTTTCCTTTTAAAATGGCATCTGCTACCTCTTCTAGTTCAACAGACATAACAATAAATCCTGCAAAAATATATCAGCAATATATTTTCGACTTTAGTACTACAAGTACATACTTTTGAGCCATTAATGTTGATGGCAATAAAAAATAAAAACCTTTAACAGCGCGTTTCACGTTAACAAGACTAGTACGAATACAATTGAGCAATTTATTGAATCTATCCATCTCCTGTACTAAAACTGTATTCATACTTTGGTTGTATGACGTCGGGTACTTCTCAAGTGCTTTGTCTAAGTTAAAGTCGGCTGGTAATTTGCTTAAAATATCCGTAGCTACTGATATTATTATTTCGTCAGAAGTTGCTTCTTTTGTTCCCGTTGATTTTGCTGTTTCCTGAAAATAGGAAAATAAAATGTCATTTTATTATTAATTAGATAATTATTTATTAACGATCCAACAAAACAAAATTTCACACTTGTGAACACTATTATTATTAAAATAAAATATCTCAGGATTTATAATTATAATTAAAACTTACTTTACGTTCCCACAAGTCCTTGTTGCAAAAATTATTAAATCAATATCAATCGATGTAAAAATATTAATTGTAAAAAAAAATATTCTTTTTCGTCTTACCCATCGATCCTTATAATTTTATTAATTAAAATAAAATTGATTGCGTGTAAATAATTATTGTTTGCTTATTGATTACTAATAACAAGTTTGCTACTACGAATAATCGGTGCAAATATTTGGATTAATAATTACCTCGGTTAATAACAATGATGAAAATAATAAATCAGTCTCTTGTTGATCTTTTATTATATCAGCGTTGTTGTTCATACCAAATACGCTAGGAGATGTTATTAAAGGCAATTGTTTTGTGTACTCCAGATACACGTTGTATTCTTTGGCGTTAGGACAGCAATAAATTTCAGTTGTATTGTCGAAATAATATTTATCTTCTGTTATTATTTTTCTGTAAAAAATGAGAATTTAAGAGTGGAATTTTAATAATTTAGATTTTTAATTAAAAATTTATAAGATCATTCAAATTTGAAAAATGAAACTAAAAACTTTCATTGCTCTATCTCTAGATACATAATTAAGAAATGACCTTGTATCTTGTGAAATATTGATATTTTTAAAGATATAAGCTCATCCCGATGTTACACTTATCGAGAGCTTTCATTTAAGTACCCACATCAATTTTTCATATATTTCATATATTTATATATTTCACAAATACCACATATATAAAATATATAAAAAATACCATGTGAGTACTCAAATGAAAGCTCTTGATGAGTGTAACATCGGGATGAGCTTATGTCTTTAAAAACCTCAATAGTTAAGAAAGTACAGTGCAATTTAACATGACCTTGTATCTCGTGAAATATTGACATTTTCAAAGATATAAGCTCATTCCGCTGTTACACTCTTCAAGAGCTTTCATTTGAGTACCCACATCAATTTTTCATATATTTATATATATTATATATATGTATATATGAAAAATATATCAAAAATGCATGTGGGTACTCAAATGAAAGCTTTTGATAAGTGTAACATCGAGATGATCTTACATTTTTAAAAATATCAATAATTAAGAAATGACAATGTATCTCGTGAACTATTGACATTTTTAAAGATATAAACTCATTCCGACTTTACACTCATTAAGACCTTTCATTTGAGTACCCACATTAATTTTTCATATATTTTATATATTTATATATATTATATATATAAATATATAAAAAATATATCAAAAATGCATGTGGGTACTCAAATAAAAGCTCTTGATGAGTGTAACATCGGGATGAGTTTATATCTTTAAAAACGTCAATATTTAAGCAAATACAGTGCAGTTTAACAAAAGTCATTATTTAATAGAGCAAAATTTTAATTCTTATAATCTTAATTTTAAATCAAAATTTTGAAACTAAAAATAAAATTTAAATTTAAATGATTTATATCAATAATTAAAATTTCTTGAAAAGTTCTAATGACTAAAAATATTAATTAAAACTTTTTGAGATTCTAAAAATTTTGAAACTTAATTTAAAAGTAAAATTATTGAAATAATTTTTTGTGAAAAAATTAATGAAAACTTACTCGCAATAATACTTGGATAAAATAGTATTCAAAGTCCTGCGATCCCAAACATCAGTAACTCTTCCACCGTAATTACATTCCCCGGTCAAATATTTGAGCGCTTCAAACTGAACATCATCGTACTGATTCAAAAAAATGTGCAATTGTTGAACACTGATTCGTAGATCTGTTTCGTTGAATTCATAGGCAGTATTCCAGCCGATGGGTCCAAATTTACGTCGCTCTTGAACGATCGCATGGAAGAAGCAAAGGCTGAACAGCAATTTTTTGAAAACCACTGGCTGAGTGCAAGAGTCAAAAAACTCCGGGTCGCTTATAGGGTCACTCAAATAGGACCGTAGTATATTGGCCCGCAAGCCTTTTGGCGGTTCGTTGGTTATTTTGACGCTGTTTTGAAGCACCGTCACGGGAAAGTAATTAACTGGATAGCTCGTCAACCACAGCCGGAAGTCCGGGTGTATTGAATCGGGATACAGTCCTTCGCATATTTTTTCCAGAGTCCCCATCCAGCTTTTTGCCAAGTGGCAATTCTGGAGGACAATCCAGTGCCCGTACTTAACGCCGTCGTTTATTAATTGCTCCGCTATTAATCCTTGGCCTGGAAGGAACAAAAATTTCTGTTAGCAAAAAATAAATTATAAGATTAAAAATTATACAAATTATAAGATTTAAATTGAAACCTTGGCCCAAAGACAGCGAGAAAAGTCTGCTGGTTCCAAAGCCCTGGCTGTCGGAAAATTTAAGCAGAATTTGCGCTGGATCCGTTCCAGGTGTTAAAATAAATATCAAAGGTATTGTGCAATTAGAGTCGTGGAATGAAGACAACAGATCAAATGGTGGCGGGTCTACAAATTCTTGTCCTAATTCAACTTTAAAAATAATTTTACATATTAAATTATTTTTATATAGAAAAATTAATCCTTTTTTTGAGTAGTTGAGAAACTTACACTGGACAAAATTCTGCACGCCAGATATTATTTTGTCTGGCCGCAGACATCTTAATATCAAAAGTCTTTGGAAATTGGTAAATTTATCAAATGGCGGCGGTAGTGCTTCTATATGCGGTTCTTTTGAGTCAAATAAATTTTTCCAAAATTTATTCTCAGTTTCAAATGATACTTTGATACCCTTAAAACCAAAAATTTAATTAGTTTTTTTTAATAATAAATTTTGCTTTCATTTTAAAGTTTTTGATGACGACTTCATTATTATCTTAAATATTTATCAGTTAAAAACTAATACGTTAATGAAAAAATTAATTTGATTCAAAATAAAAAAATTTTAAAGTCTTAAAATAAGCAGAAAAATTTATTTAAACCAAGAAAAATTTCTTAATTCTTCAAAATTATTTTTTTGCTACAAGATTTTTTTTTCTTGAATCGAATTAACTTTTTTTTTTTAAGGTAAAAGACCTAATATAATTTTTTAGGCTGTTAATTTTTATTAAATAAAAATTTTATAACTAAGCAAACTAGGTCATTTTGTATTAGATAATTAATTTAAGTTTCTGCGTTAATTAATTAGACAAAGTATCGATTTTATAGAGTAGGAAGTATTTATAGACCTAGTAATTCCTATTTATAATTAATAATAAAAAATTGCACGAAACTTGAAGATAAAACACATGGATTTAAAAATGTAAATGATTGCGGTAAATATTAAATCAATAAAAGGTCAACGATTGCTAGCGTACGATTGTGTCAACTGCAGTATTTTGTTATTAAGCGAATGCACGCTAGGAAAGAACTCATTGCCCTCTTTTGAAGCAACACTAATAGATTTACCTTTTCTACAATTAATCAATAAAATAAATAGCTGCACTGATAGAAGGATTTGTTTAGATTTAATAAGCTTCATTAACTGTTAATGAATGATTTTTTAATATCATAGGATTTAATAAATATTTATTAACAGATAATAAGTAATTTATTAAGTACAATTTATTAACTGTTAATAAATATTTATTAAAATTTAATAAAATATGATATTTATACGAATCAGAATTTACAATATCAAAGTATCTGTTGAAGACACATGCTAAAATAGACCGGACAGCTCAAATGGTAGAGTAGCCGAGATGTCTTCGGAAGGTTCTGGGTTCGAATCCCAGTCCGAGCTATCTAATAATTTTTTCTCGCATATTCTATAAACTCACATTAAGATGATCCTCTCCACATTACTTTCTCAATCCTTTCCTACCAATATCCTGTTACGTGAATGTGGAACGCTTTACGTAATAATTACCGTAACTCCTATTCTTTCCCGCTTCACAACTGATAGAAGGATTTCTTAGTATTTAAAAAGATTTCTTTGTATTTAAGAAATCATATCTTAAACATCATTTTTTAGTATTTAAAAAATATTTCTTAATATTTAAGAAATATTTCATAGTATTTAAAAAATATATATATATTTCTTAGTATTTAAGAAATATTTCTTAAATACAAAGAAATATTTTTTAAATACTAAGAAATGATTTCTTAAATACAAAGAAATCTTCTTAAATGTTAAGAAATCCTTCTATCAGTGCAGCATTATTTATATTTGTAAAAGTTAATGACTATTTGTTAACTGTTAACAAATATTTATTTAAAATAAAAAGCAAAAATAGCAATTATCTTTTGACACTTTTTATAAGCCTATAGCTGGAATACATGCACAGAAAAAAAGAATTATTTGTCTCAAATAAATCAATTTATTTGAGTCGTTTTTTTAAATATTTCTTTATGACAACCATATATATTTGGTACAAGTAAATATAACAGTTGACTCGAATTATTTTATTATTTGTCAGAAATATATCATTTATTTGTGGTAAAGATGCTAAGTTTGTCCGAAACAACGATATCTTTGGCATTAAAACTCTCAACTACGGCTCTCATGACGTCACTTGAACGTTGAAAACAAAACTTGAATGTTTTGATTGCAACTTAAGCTACAGCGACGTTTCAAAAAATAGCTTATTTGCATAAATAATATTAATTAATAACTATTCATTAATTGGGGATTAAAAAAAGTCATACCTAACCGATATGGTAAGGTGATTAAAATATTATATTTTACGAAAACAAATCTAAATTATCCTTAAACTACAATTAACACTTTCATTTAATAGAAGACACGGAAAATATTTCATTATTCAACTAAAAGAATAAAAAATAATTTTTTTTTTCATTTTAAAGCCATTATAATTTCTGAAAATTGATAAAAATAATTTAGCAGATATTTAATAATTTGTAGAACTTTTGTTAACAAATAAACTATGGCAAAAAAATAAGAGAAAAAAATTGACATGTAGAAATTTTAAAAAATTAAAAATGCGATTTTTAAAAAATAATTTTTTAGAATTAATTTATTTGTTAAATAAAATTAAAAATTGGTCAAGTGACAGCTAACTTTAATGTTACAATAAATTTTAAAAGTTCATTATTGTCGTCAACTATGATTTATTTACCACAAATAAACCATATCTTTACCATCAATAAACTATTTATTTGACGCAACTAAATCGCTCAAATATATTATATATTTACCAGAAATAAATATTTATTTGGCCATATCCAACTATCTTATATATTTGGCTCAAATAAATCTTATTTCAATCAAATATTTCTTTTTTTCTGTGTGATAATAATTTAATTCATTAAATTACTTAACCTTTTTAATATTTAAAAATATAAAAGATAATAATGACCTGTGATAAAATTTGGTATTTTACAATAAATGTTATTATAATGTAATATATAATTAATGGAAATAATTTATAAAGATGATTTTTATTTATAAGCGATCTTCATATCATATGATATTGCAAGCCAAGCAAATTCACTCAACAAAATATTTATTAACTGTTAATAAATATTTTTTAACTATTAATAAATACTTATTAACTATTAATAAATATTTATTGAATGTTAAAAAAAATTTAACAAATTAAATAATTGTCTTTAAATAAATTAAATTATTAATAGTTAATAAATCCTTTTATCAGTTTGATATTGAAATTTCTTGAAATTATGTTAAAAATGAAAGAAAAAGGATTGTTATGGTTAAAAATATTTTCTAAATTACCTTGAACCCGGGTACGTCATCCAACCGACACAATTCATCCCACAGTTTGGCCGGGAGCCAAGAGCACGGGTTCGGAAAAGGATTGTCAAGACCCACTCCTCCAGTGAGTAAAAATATCCATTGAGCCGGTGGTATATGAGATTTTAATTTATCCATAAGCTGCACTGATAGCAGCAGTGAAAACAGCAGCTTATCTTTCTCAAAAAGCGATCTACAGATGTTAATGTAAAGAGAACGAGTGAAGTTTTTGGTCAATTCTTTTAAATGCACCTCCAAGCTCTCTGACTGCCCGGTAGTATCGATTGACATTTTGAACAAATTAACGAACCACGCTAACGAGTACTGGTACATCGGGTCGATTTTTGCTAGAACCGCTGTCATTAAACGTAATTAATGGTAAATTTAATGATGTAATGACAATAATAACTTTGATTTACCTATCGTGAAAAATAATATCGTTGAATATTCAGCTATCGACGTATACTGGAGTCTCGTTGAGTTTATAGATTTTTCAGTTACTTCCGCGGCTGCTTGCTTTGCTTGAATGTCATTGCTGAGTACTTTTGATGAAGTCAAAACTGTCACACCGTCTTCGTCGTCTAAAATATTCCCTTCGGCGACTGATAGGATTTCTAATATTTTATTTTCTGTTTCTTTTAGCAACCTGTTGCAATTCGATAAGAAAGTAGAAGTTCTAATTATAATTCTTCCGAGAACAATGTTTGAAATTTGAATTAAATTAACTTTTTAAATTTTCATAATTTTTAATACTTTTTAAATCTTTGAGATCGAATAAAAGACTAACTTAAATGGAGAAAGTTATCGTGTTGGTACACTTTTTTTTTTTTTTAAATTAAAAGACCGACTTTTTTCAATTCAAGAAAGTTTTCTTGAGTAAATTTTATTGCGAATATTAAATTAAGGTAACGACTCCTTAAATTGAAACAAAATTTATCATAGAATTGAATTTATTGGAGAATTTATATCGACGTTCTAATTGTCTAACTCCATTTTAGAAAATCTTCCATTTGTTCGAAAAAACAATTAGTTCAAAATTTATTATCACTTTAAAAAACAATTAAATATCTTATAGAAGTATAATATTTTGGTTTGGATCATTCAAATAATTTATAATTAGACTATTGCTACATCAAAATGTTGAAAAATCACCTTCTGATATTGATAAAAAAATTAATAAAAATCTTTAAGTTGTAAAAAATTATTTTTTTAAATCAATATAGTATTTTTTTTTTTTTTTTTTGGAGTATTCTTTAAAATTCCAAAATAATTTTTTCAAAATTATAAACAAAATAATTTACTTCTTATTAGCAGCGCCTTGAATAATTAATGAATTTCTTTCCGATTCCAAGTCCGGGCGTTCTTTAGCCACAACAATACCAAGCAATTGATCTTCAAGACCACTTGTGGTTATAACAAAGTTTATCAAAGTCACTTTAACAGCTATTTCCGGTAAATAATGTGGATTGCTTAATTTGGTAGTAATAAAAAGTCTGCAACGTTCAAAATAAAATTTTTTTAGTATTCATCGCAATTTTGAGTGTTATTTAATGAGTTAGTTATGTAATTAATTTTATTATTAATTATTTTTATACCTAAAATTGGTATTGTACTCAACAACAGAGTCTCCCAACTTTATACACAAAGCGCCACCTTGTTTAAAAGTTTGTTTGAGCAACACAGGCTCTAGCATTGCGTCCAATTCTTCTCCGACATTTTCCAACAAAATCGGCTGACCAAACTGAATCCCGTTTTCTAAAACTCGTGAATAATCCGGTTGAGTAAGCCGAATTATGCTCATATTGTTAGGCTTTTCCATGTTTTTGATCCACTTGTTTGCTTGGTTCTGTGGGTCAATCATCAGCGGCCATCTTCTTGCGCTTCTGAAGTGCACCGTCAAAAATTTTGCGTAAAAAAATATGTTTGTGGCATTTAAAAATTGAATAGTTAAGAAAAAAATGACTGAAATAAATAAATTTGTTTAATCACTTAATAATTATCCCATTTTCGATGGAAAAAGAATCATTGGGCAGCTCAGCGATGCTCCATGACCGTATTTGTACTGGATCACCAAGAACATCTTTTAGAGAAAAGTCTTCCGTGCAGACAATATTAAGACTTTTGCACTTAGCAACCCAGGATTTTATTTGTTTGTTGCGGTAATACATTGTAAAAACTCCTAAATAAGCGATTACACCTGCTGCGATTATTATGTCACCCGTTAAACTGTCATACCTTTAAAAAAAAATGTTTATAATTAATTCAACTGAAGCTTAAGCTTTTAGTGGTTCAAATTTTGGCATTCAAACGATTTAATAAATTACATTTTAAATTTGAATTAATATGTTTAGTTTTTTACTTTAAAAAGTAAAAAATTATGGAGTTTTTTTTTTTTAGAAAAATTTGAAGGAACAAAAACAAATTTAAATGTAAATTAAAAAAAACACAAATTGTTTTTGCATAAAGAAAATAAACACGTTTGTTTGCTGAAGTGTGTCGTGAAATTTATAGCAAATTTTACTGCAAACAAGAGACGAGGGATAATATAACAGAAAAGTAAACAGAGAATACTGAAACGCTGGAAAATTGACGTGTCTAGAATAAAATGACGTACAATTTCAAAGAAAAAAGTAAACAAAATATTTCTATTCACTTTATTTTTCTTTACTATTTTTATATGTATTTTTTTAATGAAAAAATGATTGAATTTCTAAAGAAAACTGCTAGCTCTTATATTTTTTCTATGATAAAATCTTTTTAGCTAAAGGATCAATAAATAAGAAGTTTTAAATAGTTTTTAGAATTTACTAACTTTTCGCCCAATTCCTTGGCGCATTGAGACCATCTAGTAGACTCGCCACCCAGCCCCCCAATCAGTTCTTCCGCACGCTTAAGTTTCTGTTCACAATCAGTAACTTTGTCGATCATTTTTTGATACTCAGATTTCCGGGAGGCCAAGTCAGCTTCCAAAGCTCCTAGTTTACCCTAAAATGCATTGATTTCCGATTAACCTCAAAAACAATCTTCGAAATTTGAATTTTGAAAGTTATAACAGCGTCAGTTCACGGAAAAAAGAAAACTCGAAAAATTACAGTATAAAATGTAAAATCGGTCCCGTCGTAATCAAAACTAGAAAAATTACAGTTTGAAATAATATTTTTCTAAATTCAATTTTTTAATTTAATATTCAGAGCTTCCAATGTAAGTATTACATTCTACAATGTAATTCTTATAAAATCTGTAATAATTACATTTGAAACTGTAATTTTTCCAGTTTTCATCACGAAGCGCTACGTTGCATTATATACTGTAATTTTTCGAGTTTTCTTTTTTCCGTGTTTTATTTACCTGAACCTCGCGCAATTGAGCCCGCTTAGCGGACAATTTATCCATCGCATCATTGTAAACTTCTTGAGCCTCAGCCAAAGCTTTCTTCTTAGGAGCAACAGCTTTAGCAACTTTGTCGTACTCAGACATCGCAAAGACCCACTTACACAAGCCCTCACACGCGGTCGATGAAACTTTAACTTTCTCGGGATCAAAGTTTGGATTTGTCAGATACTCGCGGCGTATTTTATCGATAACGTGATTGGAAATGTTGTCCTTGTCAAAGTGTACAAGCGAGTCTAAAAATTTTACGTCCGCTAGAATTTTCAGTGATGCTTTCCAGTAGTCGTCGTAGGATTTCCCGTCGGCTGATTGCACTTTGTCGGGTTTTATTTCCTTTTAATTAAATAATTATAAAACAAATTGTGAAACGAAGGCATAAAGCTAAATTTACACTGAGAAAAAACATTTTTTTTGAAAAAAATGGACATGATTGTTACAAGAAATTAATTTGTTGGAAATTTTAAACAATTTTATTTCTTAACTAAAAAAATACGAATTATTCTCACCGTAATTTTTTTGTTAAAAAAAAAGTTTTGAATCCAAAAGTGTTTTTTCCAAATCGAGAACATTTTTTTTTAGAAAAAAAATTAATGGAAGAAAAATTTTAATTTTTTTAGTTAAGAAATAAAATTGTTTAAATTTTTCGACAAATTAATTTCTTATAATAACATTGCTAATTTTTTTTTTTTCTTCAGTGTATTTAATATTTTTGAATATTTACTATCCTTACTTTTAGAATACAAATACTTTCCATAACAAGTTTGACATTAGCCGGGGGATTTTTCATAGATCTTACTACGGCGATATCAGTAGACGTTAACGTATTCAGAGCGGACTGTGCCTCATTTAATATCGGCATAGCTGCTGATAAATCATCATCGCACTCTGTCTTTATTTCTTCAGCAGCAGCCGCTACTTTCTATTTTTACAGAACCAGTTTATATTAATTATCGCACTTCTTCATGAATTATTAAAAATGACTTACCAAAAAACAAATAAATGAAATACTTACCAGAGCAGCTTCCTCGTCGACTTTAACAACTTTCTCAACTTCAGCAACTTCCAAGCTTTCCTTCTCGACAGTAGCAACTATTTTCTGCACTTCTTGTGCAGCTGTCACCAACATCGGCTGCAACTCTTTAAGCGTTTCTTGCATTTCTGCAACTTGAGTACGTGTTGAAACTAACCGGCCGATTCCACCCTCGTACCGATTTTTAGCCAGAGTTATTTCTCTGTAATTGAAAATGTTTTAAATGAATTTGTATTTTTTTTAAATATGTAATGCCAATTCTTTACAATAAAGTGATGGTAGGATTTTTTATGGGTACGGAAAAGAGCAAATAAAATTCCAAAAATTGATGAAAACAAAAAATAAAAAACTTACTTTCGTTTATTATTTAGCAGCTCTTTGAACGTATTTATCATCTCCAAATACGATGTTGGAGTGACATAATTGTATCTCTGTATTCTAGTGTAAAATTCATCTGTCAAAAGTTGAGTAGAAATATGAAAAAATTGACACATTTCAATTCCACCATTGCGCTCGTGGTCTGTTAATTTAACTTCGCTCAAAAATCGCGTCGCTACTGCCAACAATGCGTCCTCCGGCCATGGCTGTTTTTAAATTGATAAAAGTTAACATCAATATTCGTAAATGTTAAAAGGTAACATCATAAAGTTAAAACAAGTTTATAAATTGAATATTTTAGTAAAGGACTTTCAATAAAAGACCTGGAGCCAATCGATAGTGCAGCAATTTACGAGAGCTGGAAAAGTTCGTATTCTATTACGGAATCCATCTCCAATAGGCGACATTGCGACGACGATATGCAATTGATCTCTAGCTATTTGTACGAATAAATTGAATAAAGCCACCAGACTCCCGTCTGTTTGCATCGCACGTTCCCGTTGTCGGTCAATCATTCGCATTTTTTCGCAAATTTCTGCTTTTTCTTCGTTATTGAATAAGTTTGGAACCTGTTTTTAAATAAAAAAAAATATTCCACTTATAGCACTTATAGTATAGTTTTATTAAAAAAGAAAAATTTAGACCTCTCCAGAATTCAACACGTTACTAATGTCTTCAAGAAAACCTTCATTTTTAATTTGACTGTCAGCGAACAAAAATGTAGAGCTCAATTCTCCAGCAGTGGCTTTTTTCAGAATTTTTTTCAGATCTTCGTGCCATTCATGAAGACCGTAGTTTTTAGTAAGTTCTACTTGGGACAATTCATATCCGCAAATGTGAGATGCCAGTCGTGTCAAGGATTGTCTTCCTGAACCGCCTACTCCAACAATGAGAGCATGGCTTCGTGGTTGTTTTATTATTCGAGCCATTTTCGAGATATGTTCTATTGCGAACCTATATTTTAGTTCAATCGTTTGTAAAAGTTATACTTTTTTGTGTTTAAAATTAAATTAGAGAGTTTTATTGATAATTATTTTTAAAATTACCTGAAAAGCACTAAATTCATAGGTTTCTTCGTCATCGAATTGTATTCAATCAAATAACCCTCAACAATAGATTTAAGCAATTCTAAATCTTGAATTTCTCTGTACAATCTTACATCCGCTTTAGGATCGATAAAGTCACAGTAAATTAATTTTCTCAACTCTTTTTCACCAATCTATAAATTTGTGCAAGCAACGAAATACATGTCATTAATTTTTATCAATTTAATTGACTATTCTAAAAATATATAATGTAAAATTACAATATCGTTTGAATTTTCTGCTAAATCCTCAAAAAGAGCATCAAAGCTCGCTTCCATGTGTCTCTCGACAGTGGAACGAAGCTGTTTAATTAGCCAAGTGGTGTCTTGTTCATCAATCAATCGATCGCCAAACACTCGTAGGATTTCATGGACCCACAGTCTCTTCATACAAGACAAAGTTGGCATTGACTCTGGCACTGACAGTAGAACGCCCTGCGATCAAAGTTTTTGAATAAATAACCAAAGGCTTCTTTAAAAAGTTTTGATCTTTTAATCTTGAGAGAAAATGGAAAAATTACTTGAATAACTCGTGAAAAGTCGCGTAAATTAAACAGATAATGCGACTTTGATGGAGTCGGTAGCAAATTTTTTAGGCTTTCTTGGTAAACATCAAGAGTCGCGAGGACAACTTGATTGATGCAAGGATCAAATTCTTTACTGAACCCTCTAAAAAAGTTTTTATATTAATTATTATTTATTAACCTAATGCTTTTTTAAGATGTACCTTGTATCTAGATGCCAGAGGATTATTTTGCTGAATATCGAGATCATTACTTGGTTTTCAAACTCAGATATTGATAATGTAAAAAAGTGTCTTTTAAATCTTGGTGTCACATCTCTACCTCCATTCTCTGGAGTTCCCATTGCGCAGATCAATTGCACTTCAATTAATTTTATAGCGGTTTTTTCTTTTTTGTCATACCTGTAATGATTTTGTTTAAGAGTTACACGCATTTCAGAATTTTTGAAAAGTAAATTTTTTTTTTATTTTATTTTTGTGACAGATGTACAAAAAATTTAATGTTAAGCAGACAAGTATTTTCAAAGTTCAAACGGAGCTTTAGATTTTTAATAGGGCTAAAATTGAACAACTGTAAACGCTTTTTTCTCAAAAATATCTTTTCAAAGTTGGTGACTAAGATTTCTTAAAAATGGCTGAATCAATCAGCTTCAAATTTTTACACAATTTTAACTAATAGATTAAACGATTAATAATTCCGATAAATATTTAATGTTTTTATAGAAAATTAAAGGCTAAATTTTTCATTGAAAATTGTAAATTCAAGATTTTTTCTCTTGAATCAAATAAATTTTTTTATTAGTGTATGTTTATCTATTGCACGCCTCATAAGCGAAGCAGATGAGGTTGTGCTCTACACTCGCCTTACAAAAATCAAGCGATTTCTTGAACTGAAATTGTCTCTATTTATTTTCTATCGCACTTGTAGAACAATATTTACACACAAATGTAATGGAAAAACCCTAGTTTCAACACTTATGACATTTTTAAAAGACATTTTGCTTTTTAAATAAATAAAAAAAATGTTTAAAATAATTATTCCGTGGACGTCCGGCTGTCAAATGTATGTATAAAAACTGGCGTGGTCACGATAACTGCCGAAAAATTTAACTGATCAAGTCCATTTATTTTTTATACGCTTCAGTATGATTTAAAACTTAGTCCTTTGGAAGATCACGGTCTAATTCAATGTAGTTTATTTATAATTAGCAATAAACTAAAAATCCACTAATCGTTTGTATATCTATATCTATGTAAATAGGGTTCGTTTACAATACATGCGCAGTACCTTTCTTTTCTGGGTCGACAATGGCGCGAAAGATTTAAAAGAATTTGTATTTTATTTTAATCAATTTTATTATGAAAAATGAGATTATGAGGCGTGCACTGTTGGATTTAAAACAAAAATTACCATTGCGAATGATCCAAAAGTTGCCTTAGCAATTCAATAGGCGGCTGAGCCCCATAAACTTCTGTCAATGGCATTGAAACGTCATCAACAAAGACAACCCACCGTTTGCCAATTGGTGGGCCGTAGACACCTTTCCGTCGCTTATCTAGTTTGCTCATTATAATTTCCTGCACTTGGTTAGCAGATGTTTGAGCGGAAAAGTTTATCAAAAGCGGCTTGAATATGTTGGTGTCGTTTTTCTTTAGCAGAAAGTCTGTAATGTACACAGATTTTCCAGTTCCAGTGGGTCCGATGAATAAAACCGGCTTGGAATGCTGGACTAACAATTGGAACAGAGTTGTGTATCTAATTGTCTCGACGGTTGGGACAATTATTTGATTTACTGGAATGTCTCTAGGTATGGGAGCTGCATTCAACAGCTCGTCGGACCAAAGTTTCCACTTTCCTTTACCCTGGATTGAATTTGACTCATTACTTTCATTGTTTGATTAATTTTATCAAGAAGTTTGAGTTTCAAGCTTTAGAGGCAACTTGAGCAATTATTGCGGAATTGGATGCAGTGTAACATTTAAAAAGTTTTAATTAGTTACCGGGATTATTTTTAAAGGCGAAATTTCATGAATACCTCTTTTATAAATCTGTAGTCAAATACCAGTCCGTCTTTGGGCATTATGAAGATGTAGGGTTTTGTCGGAGGGGAAATTTTATCAAGGTTGAACAATTCTTGGAGATTTATGGGGAATTCTTTTTCGAGTAGTCCACGGAAGAGAAGACTGAATTGCTCTCGACCTTTTGACTCCAGCGTACCACCCATTGCCCAAATGCATGAGAAGAAAAATGAACCCTTCATAAAAAGAAATTAAGTTACTGTTTTATAGAAAATAGTTATTTGATAAAAAGTCAAATTTTTTTTATTTTAAATTTGTTATCAATTTCTTAAAGATCAATGTAACAGCGACTAATTGAAAATGCTGTATCTCTAGATACATAATTAAGAAATGACCTTGTATCTTGTGAACTATTGACATTTTTAAAGATATAACTTCATCCTGATGTTACTCTCATCAAGACCTTTCATTCGAGTACCCACATCAATTTTTCATATATTTATATATATTATATATATATATATATATATGTATTCATGAAAAATATATGAAAAATGCATGTGAGTATTCAAATGAAAGCTCTTGATGAGTGTAACATCGGGATGAGTTTATATTTTTAAAAATGTCAATAGTACTCAAGATACAAGGTCGTTTTTTAATAGTCTTAAATTGCACTGTACTTTCTTAACTATTGCCATTTTTAAAGATAAAAGCTCATCTCGATGTTGCACTCATTGAGACCTTTCATTTGAGTACCCACATCAATTTTTCATATATTTATATATATTGTATATATGTATATATGAAAAATATATCAAAAATGCATGTGGGTAGTCAAATGAAAGCTCTTGATGAGTGGAACATCAAAATGAGTTTATATCTTAAAAATTGTCAATAATTAAGAAATGACCTTGTATTTCGTCAACTCGACATTTTTAAAGATATAAGCTCATCCTGATGTTATACTCATTAAGACCTTTCATTTGAGTACCCACATTAATTTTTCATATATATTCATATATTATATATATGTATATATATGAAAAATATATCAAAAATGTATGTGGGTACTCAAATGAAAGGTCTTGATGAGTGTAACATCAGGATGAGCTTATATCTTTAAAAACGTCATTATTTAAGAAAGTACAGTGCAATTTAACAAAATTCATTATTTAATAAAGCAAAATTTCATTATCTATATTAATGAATTCTTAAAATTTATTGTACAGAGTTTTTAAAAATCAAATTCTCAATGGTAAAACTTACTAGACGGATAAAACTGATCGAAGGATGTTCAATACATCATAACTCACTCTTTTTTTCATAAAAAAAAAAATAATTTGAAGAGATTATCCAGACAAAATATACAAAAAAAATACTTACTTCAACTTGAGCTCTAAGATCTAGTTCACTGAGCTTAACACTAGGTGTTCCGCTTTCTTTTTCATCAACCTCAATACGATAATCGTCTATGAAACAGTCCATTAAGTAAGTGATTGACCTCAGAATATTTGATTCTGTGCACATTATCTGTAATTCATTAAAACCAACAAATATAAACACCTAAGACTTTACAGGCGGATCCTCAAACACTACCTTAAATCCTCCACGCCTTATCAAATGAAACAGCGGATTACAAAACCTCACAAACAGTGACTCGTACAAAAACTGCTTCAAATAATCTCCAAGTTTTTCCGGTACAGTTGCAATCCACGACTTCAATAGAGGCTCCCAGCCAAGAGCAAGTGGCTCCATATAGATCATTCCACATCTTGATACAGTAGCGGGAGATGCAGCTTCAAGATCCATCGGTTCAAATATCAAATTGGTGGTTGGTGACAATTGTATTATTTCGCCACTCATAAGACACAGCTTCTTGTTATCGTCCAACACAGTGTTCATGTTTTCAATCCACACCGCATCAACAGGTCCATCAAACACAAGCCACTTGCGATTATCATTGGAGGATGTCGCGAATATTCGATAATTAATCGCCAGAATTCCGTCACTCCATTCATGAGATACTGGGTCAAATTGACCGTATAATTCGCCCATGGTTATCGATTTGGGATTAATTATTGATACCTCGACTCTGTGTTCATTAAGTACACTCTAAAAACATTCAATTTTGTTACCAATCATGTAAATGTCCACACAAAAAAAATTTACTTGAATCGAGTAAATAATTTTGAAGAATTTCATCTTTTTGATTTGAGTAGAAAAATTCTCAAATTAACAAATTTTTCTTGGTTTAAGTTAATTTTATTTAATTCAAGAATTTTTCGTCTTGATTCAAGACAGTGAAACTCTTCAAAATTATTTTGTTGGTTCAAAAATTTTTATCTAGCTCTAAAAGAAATTAAATTATTTACTTTTTGCTCGCAAAATTTAAGAGCCAAAGCTAGTACTTTATAGGCGGTAGTTTTTCCACTGAAAGGCAAACCAACAATCATAAATCCGTGTCTGACAATCATCATCTCGTAAATTTGATGAATTTTTTCTAAAAACAGTGGAACGCATTGTATGTTTAGTCGATCGCAAGCTTCTGTGATGCACTCGTCCAATTCTGTGTAGTCTGATTTTGGTAGAACTATATTTGGAAACAGATCTGATGCAATCGCCTAAAATATTCAATCAAAAAATTAGCAGACTTCAAATCAAATAATAAATCTTAAAAATGAATTTACATTAAATAAAGGAAGATCATGATTCAAAAATTTCGGAAGATTGACATCTTTAATACTGCGCAGCATCAAAATATCTTCATCTTCATTTGGATATTTTAATTTAAGATTACCAGCTGCTATTAATACGGACTTTACGGCTCTCATTCCGTAATCGTAGTGACTTTGACTTGACAGTTGTTCTGAGCATAATTGATAGGCCATTACAATTTTTATAGACAGTTGTCTCGCTTTGTAAAAACCATAAGAGTAAAGAGTGTTTTCTGCAATCAATCCGTAATCTGGTACCTAAAAATTTTCATTTTAAATTTCAATTACACTGATAAAAGGATTTATTTATAGTTAAAAATATTTTTTAATATTTAACAAATCATTTATTAGAGACCACTTTTTAGTATTAAACAAATATTTCTTAGTATTTAAAAAGATTTATTAATATTTAATAAATGAATATCAGATTTATTAAATACAAACAAATCATTTTAAATACTAAGAAATATTTGTTTATTACTAAAAAGTGGTCTCTAATAAATGATTTGTTAAATATTAACAAATATTTTTAACTAAACAAATCCTTCTATCAGTGTAATAGTTGTTAAATACAAAAAAGATCCAATTACTGAAGTTTAATATTTTATATTAATTAATTATAAAATATTAAATGTTTTGAAGAAGCAATAACTTTATCGAAATTGCCAAAGTTTCGATTTTTTCAAGTAAAGTTAAATTTTTTAACAAGCTCTTAAGCTCAGAAGCAAGAAGTTACAAAACTAAAGTTTCATTTTAATTGCTGAGAAGTCTTGATATTAGTTCCTTTGAAATTATCGCTAATCATTAGTATTACTTCAAGTTGGATCGATTTCCCTCTTGAGAATTTATACGATTTTCTTAATAAAGTTTTTAGTGTAATAGTAATAATAATAATAATTACCATCATAGCAACAGAACGGAAAAGAGCTTTCAAATTATCCGGGAGCTCAGACCGCCCGGCGTATCCAGGATTCATCGTTATAAAAATAGCACAAGTTGGATCTAATTTCAATTCAGTGCCTTCGAATACAAGTATTGATTTATCAGAATTAATAGCTCGTTGAATGGTTAAAATTTGTTGAGCTACTACCGACAGAACTTCCAGATCAATCCGATTAAACTCGTCGAAACACGACCAAGCACCAGATGCCGCTAAACCCTTTAGTTCAATCATTTTTATTATTATTATTGTTATTAATCAAGCTAATGGAAGAAATATAACTGTCAAACTTTTAAATTCATCAATAATGTGCGCGAATATTTGACAAACAAAAATTCATTTAGAATTTCGTAAACATTAATCAAGTTTTCTAAATATTAGAATTTAAACTCAAATTTCTGTACTAAAAATAAGAGATACATTAAAATTGATAATCTTTTTCATAAAAAATTACATTTTCGACGAAAAGTTTTGCATCATTTTTTTTCTATCTTCAAAATTTTACTCATTATTTAAGTTTTAAGATTTAATTAACCATTTCTGCTGCGTTTTTTTACACAGTAAAAAATTTTGCGTCATTGCGTCAAAAAATTTAGTGTGAAAAATTTTTGTGTTAAATATTTAACACTTTTATGTGCAATTTTAATATTTATTCTGTTAAATCAACACAAAAAAGTGTTAAATATTGAACATAAAAATTTTTAAGACAAAATTTTTTGACGCAATAACGCAAAATTCTTTACTGTGTAGGATTTCGTAAACATTAATCAAGTTTTTTAAACATTAGAATTTAAACTCAAATTTTTGTACCAAAAATAAAAAAAAAATAATATAGATAATTAAATTTTCTATAAAAAAGTTTTCTATCTTCAAAATTTTACTCATTATTTAGGTTTTAAGGCTTAATCAATTATTTCTGCTGCGTTTTTTTAATTTTAGTTGAAATAATTAAAAATAAAAGAAATTATTTAACCTTAAAAAATTTTCCAAGAGCAATATAATCCAAACCATCCGAACAATTGAAAACAACACATTGTTTAGCAATAGCTTTCGCTAAATCCTTAGTCGTCTCTGTTTTTCCAGTTCCCGCAGGACCTTCAGGCGCACCACCTAAATGTAGCGCCAGGGCTCCAAATAACGTTCGGTAACACCTGTCAGTCAAGGGTGTGATAACAAGACGGGATGTATTCCCCAGATATTCATACCCGTAGTTCAGCGATGAATTAATCATCATAGTAACTAAATTTTCCTCCTGCAAATAATTTTCAGTCAAATGATTTTAATCTAACAATTTTTCCATCAACCCTTATTAAAAAAAAAAGATTTAAATGGCTCAAAGCGATTAAAAATGATTCAACTTTACAATTATATAGATATATATTTGCATGGGTTGAATCGTTTTGAATCTTTTTTTTTAATAAGGGAAATTACCATCCAGTAGTAACGGAGTTGGCAAAGCCATTTGAAATCCGTGTCTTTAGTGACTTTTTTTCCCCAGAGTTCCACCAAAACATCTCTTGCGTGGACGTCCAATGTAATAAGAGCCTCTAAAAATAATTGTGTATTTTTAGCATGGTAATTATATTTTTATTCTTTGGTTCTTCAAATAGACTCAACTCACCGAGCGTCGTTCGGTTTTGTTTGGATAAGTCACCGCGAACAAGCTCAACGATATGATTGAGTTCTTCATTACAAGTGTCTATATAAGCTTTCAGTGCATCGAGACCTTGGGGAAAAGCTGCAGTAACATTTGCAGTCCAATAAAGCTGCCCGATGCAAAGAATTGTTTGTCCTGGCCACTCGAGGACCCACTTACTTCTCTCTTTTGTCAAGTACGCTTCTCGGGCATTGTTGACCTATTGAATTTTTTTAGACTTTTTACTATTAATCAAATATTATTCAATCCTTCATCGAAAGTAATATTATTTATAGTTTTATTTTATTGATTTAATTAGTATTACATCCGAAATTTTTTATCATTAATTCAATAAATAGAATTTATTTATTAAAAATTTAGACCCTGAAGCAAAAGTTCCCTAAGGGTCTTACACTAATTATACAGATATTCTTAACATTTGTATAATCCACAACGCGCGAAGATATTTAATATTAATAAAGATTATTTCAAAATGATAATAATAATTAAAATTATATTGTAAAAAATATGTGACGTTGACTCAAAGCAGAAAATTAAAGAAAAGTTCTGTAAAATTAATTAATTAATTAATTAAATATTGTTTATACGTAGAATAAGTGAAAAGAAAATTTTTACTTGAGCTCGGACGCTTTTCTTCATGTCATTCTCAAGCTCGACAAGCCACTTTTCAACTTGCCCGCGCGTGCTCGCGGTATCTATTTTATCCTCCAGGACAATAGCTTCGCCTTCGGATGATTCCATTGTCGTTATTTCCATAGACTCTGTGAAAGCAAGTTTGGCTATTCCCTCGAAACATTTTTTCAGATGTGGCTGGACTCTATAAATAAATTATTTACACCTCTTACTTTTTTATCGGTTTTTTGTAGGGTATCGAACAGTAATAAAAATTTATTGAGCGGAAATATAAATTAGTTTTCTACATCCCGTTAGAGCTTTTATATAGTACGGAAAAATTATCTTTTTTTTATTTCAGAAAAATGAATTAAAGATAATAAAAGTTTAGATAAAGTCAATTTATCTATTAACAAAAAATACGATCGATTAATTTTCTTTTTCAAATAGAATTTTACTGAAAAAAAAATTAACTTGAAAATTTTTGAACCAAGAAAATAGTTTTGAAGAGAGTAATTGTCTTGAATCAAGTAAAATTTATTTAAACCAAGTAAAAATTTCTTAGTTTAAGAATTTTTTTTACTCAAATCAAGATAAAGTTCTTCAAAATTATATACTTGATTCAAGAACATTTTTTGGTCTTAAAATTAGACTCAATTTATTTTGTATGTCTAATTTTTCTCACCGCGTTGGGTCTTTGGTCTCGGATAAAATTTCCAGCAGCTCATCATTGGACAGAAAGAAAAAACGTGGAAAAAACAGGCGCTTCTTTTCCAAATAATCATTTAGACCTTTTTGGATCAAGTCTAGCAGCCCCGTGCATTTTTTCAAGCGATCTAACATTTTGTCGATTTCCACAACTGACATTACTTTTGGATCTTGCATTACCGAGTTCATGATATCCCTCCAAATCTATTAAATCGTTAAAATATTATCATAAAAATAAATTAACTTTGAAAAAATTAGTTTTTACTTTATCAACGGCACTAAAACGTCGACCTTCTTCAGGCATTTGCTGTTGAATGTCCGGAGAGGAAAATATTGGCTCTAAGTACATCCAAGTTGCTTGAACTTTCAGCCAGTAATCCATTATATCTTGCAATAAATATAATTTGGCTTCCCATTCCCTTAAAAAATAACAAAGTTCAAACATAAAATTGGATTAGAAAATTTTGTGCTTGAATTTATTTATTATTACTTACAAGGTCTCCTTTTCAAATGGTTTGATGTAAAGTGAATTCTTCATGGTTTGAGCTTTCGTCAAATGATCGTCCAATTGCAGCTGTATTTCATCAACACTGGCAATAACATACGTACCCGTATCTCTGTATGGATTCACTGTGAATTCAACACTAGTCCAGTCGGCATGCATTTTCAACAATGCTTTTTCTAGATTGCTTTCTTTGGTCGCTGCTTCTGATATTCCCTCAAATTTAGGCACGTATTCGTCCAATCCAAAGTCAATAATCTTCAAGGAAAATAAAATATTCACTTACACAGTAAAAAAATTTGCGTCAAAAAATTTTGTGTTAAATATTTATAACACTTATGTGTAAATTTAACATTTATTCTGTTAAATCAACACAAAAAAGTGTTAAATATTTAACATAAAAATTTTTAACACAACATTTTTTGACGCAAAATTTTTTACTGTGTATGGATCATTAATGATGGACAATTTTTGAACTTACTCTCGCCAAAGTCATATTTTCGTCAACTTTTATCGGAAATCCAACGATTTCAGAAACTTGTGTCCAGTGGCGGCTTTTCATGCCCGGATTTCCCAAATTTGAAATAAGCGGCATATGCTCACGGAACTCTTCTATTTTTACTCTGACCACTTCAGCGAGCTTACGAACTGTCAATTCTTGGAACGATTTTTCCAATTTCATTATACTGCGATAAGCAGTGCCAGAATCGTTTTCAATTGTCTCAGGGTCGTGGCTGCCGATCATTGATCCCATCCACAATTCGTGTTGAGAAATGAAATCGCAGGCGATGTCATAAAATTTTTTGTAAGGAGATAATTTGTCAGCTATCTGTTGAAAAAATTTGTAAAGCAATCTTCCAAAAATGTATTTTAATATTAAAATTAACAGTTTTAATAAACTATGTATTTTTATTTTGATTGTAATTTTTGAATTAAATCAACAAGTTTGATCCAAAAAAATCGATATTGTTGGAATGTTATGAAAAAAATGACATTCTTTAAGGATTAAGATTGTAAAATAAGTCATTAATCATTGAATTGATTGATATTATAAATAAAAACATGATAAAATTTAGAAAAACCTTTTTTCGTAGCGGATACTCAGACATCTGCCAACCATACATCTGTTCTTCCTCATTAAACTCGTCAATAGTATTCATAGCCCCCACGAGACGGTTTTCTAAATTAGTCGCTTTTTTCCGATACCGAAATATCTCGTCGACGTTTCCCCAGTACTGCATTTCATCACAATACTTTTCCCAAATCTTTAAATCCTGTTTGAACTTTTCAATTCTCGCCAGCAATGCTTCCTGATACTCTCCAGTTTTGGCTTCTACTATTTTTCTATGCTCCTCAAAAATCCCTTGCATTTTGTGATACCTTCAAAAGTGAGGTACACTGATAGAAAAACAATCTTGATTCAAGAAACTTTTTTTCTTCAGAACTTGAACTCTTGAAACTAGACATAGATATATTTCTTTCAAGAATTTTTGTCTCTTGTTTCAAGATAAGCGATATCATTGATTCAAGATGTTACCGACCTTGATATTGAGAATGGCTTTTAAGATTCGATACTTCTACCCTGATAGCTGCTGGATTAAGCCGCAACTTTCTGCTTTCAATTCTACTGCCGCAACTTGTCACCAACTTCATGGCAACTCTTGAAAGTAACTTCGGTTGGTGACATTCACCGAGATTGTTCACCAAGTTGTTCGGCAAAGTTGCTCTGAAACTCAATCACGCAAGTTGACGATAAGTTTCCTTTCAAAGAAATTTAAGGCGACATATTGCGGCAGTAAGATTGGTCTCTTTTCTCAAACCAGGCCAACTTGGCGCCAACAGTTACAAATTCGGAAGTTGACCGCAAGTTGTCGCTAAGTTGGTGGCAACTATCTGACACCAACTTGGTTGGTCTGAAACTGTGGCTATCAGGGTACTTATTTCCAAGAAATAATTTTTTTTTTGTGTAACAATCAAAGACTATTTAGTTTTTGAAATCTACTTTGATGAATTATTTTAAGTTTTTTAAACGATAATGTTATTTTCATTAAAAAACTTAAATGTATCGATTGAAGATAATATAGCTTTTAAGCCAAGAAAATCTAAATCAAGACAAGAAATTCTTAAAGCAAAATAATCATTTGTCTTCCAAAATAAATTCTTAGATCAAGAAAATATCTCTTGAGTCAACGTAAATTTTCTATCAGTGTAGTAATAATAAAAAATGACTAAGTAAATAAACAATTTAAACCCGAACCTTACCATTGAAATGCAAAATTATTGGTTTTCAGTTCAACAGGTGTCAAAAGTGTGTAATCAGACAGAAATTGCACGTATTTGATTATCTCCCTCAAGCGATTTTCCAAGTCGATAATCATTTCAGTTTCAGCTTTTACCACGAAGGCTTTCAAATCCATTAGCTCTCTGGTTGTTGCCGGTGTACCTAGCGCTTTTTCCGCAATGCTTTCATAGTCTTCACCGATTCTATTAAATTTAATCCAATTTAAACCCTCGCATACCTCTTATTAGAATAATAAATTATAAAAACCACTACCGACACTCTTGATTTTAATTGATAGTCATCGATCATCCGATCGATCAAACTATTTTTCAAAATAGTCGCGGACTTGGCCATATATTCCATCAACTCATCGCGATGGACATCAAATAATCCCAAGAAAAATGTCCGGTCGAATTCAATCGGAATATTCTTTCCAAGTTGGTCGTACTTCTCTATCAATTCCGCATATTCGGTGAAACTTTTGGGTACTTCAGCATTCAGAAACTTTTTCACAAACTCCTCGTCTGTGTTATTTATGAGAGAAATATATTTGTCGAACTGTTGAACTTGGAGTTCCGGGCCGATACGATGTTCTTGAATTAATTCTACTATTTGTTGCTCGTAACGCTCGAGGATTTCGGAATGTATTGTTGGCTGCAAAAAAATGCGTCATATAACCTTAATCCAGTTATTTCTTTAATTATAATTTGATGATCATTGAAATTGTTACTTTTAATGACTTTTTAGATGAAATATAGCTGCTGTAGAGTTTCCTTTCTATACAAGGGTACCCACAGACGGCTTTGTACAGCGACGTCAATAGAAAAAGTAATATGTCCGTAAAAGCCTTGAACGAGGGATCAAATCCAATTGTCTTACTTCTTACAACTAAATTTATATTGAAGCTGCAAGGTATGAACTATTGATCGAAACATATATAGTTTTGTTAAATTAATTTATCATTTCATCACACGTAATTTTTCTAAATAATTTATTACTTACGGTTAATTGGTTCCGCGATCCTCTGGTCTGGATAAAATTTTAATTATTAATAAATCATTTATATTAATTAAGAAAAGGAGGGGAAAAATTTTACGCTATTTCATAATTTAAATAGAAAAAAACTTACTGCAAGTTTCAACAAAAAATTTATATAATCTTCCATCGATAGCAAACAAAGACAACGTAGTTGGCTTTTCATAATATAAGCGAGGCAGCTAAAAAATCTGGTTATATTAGGCTCGTCATAATCGATAGGCAAAAGCCCTTTTTTCGCTCCCTAAAATATTTAACGGAAAGTATATAAGTACAGTACAGGCTCTAATCCGACGGTAATGAGTAGTGATTAATTTAAGTTAAGTACTCACTGCGGTAAAAATACTAACGAGTTTGGGTAACCATACTTTGCACAGAACACTTATCGTTTTTTGTACCATATTTGTAAATGTTAGCTCGAACGCTGATAAATCGAACGGCTTACATTCAGACTCTAATTTTTCTCTGTCAATTAATCTCAAGGTGCTGATAAAAAACAAAATATAAAAGTATATCGATCATAATTATAATTAATATGTTTATTATTTAGATAAAATTGGAAATTTCTTCACCTAAATTCTTGGTGCCATAATTCTGATGCTTTTTTCATGCATGGATGATAGAGGATGATAATTTTTTGTAACTTTAGTCTTATTTTTTTGTACCTGCTGCTAAAGGATGGTGAGAAGTTTTTTATTTCATGTCTCTCTTTTGTCGTTGCATCCTATTAGTGTTAAAAATAAATTAATTTACAAATTAAAAATCAGCTATATTATTAGAGAATAATATATAATACATAATTAAGAAATGACCTTGTATCTTATGAACTATTGACATTTTTAAAGATATAAGCTCATCTCGATGTTACACTCATCGAAACCTTTCATTTGAGTACCCACATCATTTTTTCATATATTTATATATATATATATATATATATATATATATGTATATATGAAAAATATATCAAAAATGCATGTGGGTACTCAAATGAAAGCTCTTAATGAGGTTAACATCGGGATGAGCTTATATTTTTAAAATATATATTATATATATGTATATATGAAAAATATATCAAAAATGCATGTGGGTACTCAAATGAAAGCTCTTGATGAGTGTAACATCGGTATGAGCTTATATCTTGAAAAACGTCAATATTTAAGAAAGTACAGTGCAATTTAATAAAAGTCATTATTTAATAAAGCAAAATTTTATTTATTTATAGTTCACAAGTCACGGTAGTCACATAGTGACTGCAAGGTTGCTAGTAGTAAATATTTTATATTACGGCTAAAACTATTTTCAGACGTAAAAAATTTAAAAATAAATATTAAATATGCTTTTTCGAAATATCATGAATTCTACCATCGTCTCAATGACCCTAATCGACCGAACTGATAGGGTGGATCATGCTCTACCACAATTCGTGTTTAGATTCGTTGAACAAATAGAATTTATTTTAATTCTATTATTTTTTTTCGGGCAAAGTTTGAAACTTCTCAGAAAAGTTAATTCCTTTTATCGATTTTCCACGCAAGAAATCTATCAATTCAATTCACATTGTTGATGACCAAATTTATGGAGTATAAGTTAAAGAAACGTTAGAGCTAAGTTTGGCTGAGAGTCTTAGATGGGTCAGTACGGAGAAATCGAAGAAGTTTGAAACTTCTCGAGGAAAATAATCATCTTTATCATTTTCCTATACAAAATAGTAGCAAAAATGTTTACCTTGCTTTCATAAACTCCAAAGTCATCTTTCAACGGATCTTGAAGCACAAAATCAACAATCGACTTCTTTAAACTCATCGCATAGTCTTCCTTAATATGACCAATAACTCTATCGAGAACACCTCTGAATTTCTTCTTCCATTTTTGAGGCACGAGGTTCAAAATCCTCGCCAGCAACTCCGCCTCCATCGGAGCGACATGTACATCATCAATACCGTACATTATATAGTAATAATACTTCAATAAATCATCTTTACCATCCGCACTCATTACTTTCTCCTCATTTATCTCAGACTCAGGATTGTCTTCCAACTCCTGCTCTATTATCATTTTAACTAAATAGCGACGAAATTCTTCTCGATTTTTTCTCAACTTCGTGTAACTATTCATTTTGAACAGAAGCTCTTTTTCGCGTCGCAATTTTGAAGGGGACGGCTTACGAGTCCTTTAAAAATTTTCTCATCAAAAAAATCATTCGAATCAATTAATTAAAAGGCTGTTGCTAGTCATAAGGTTGTAGTGTGAATAATAAATGATTATTTGTCCGACAATTTTTTTATCAATGAAAATAGAGTCAATTTTATATTAAAGCAACAAAGAAAATATAATTCATAAAATTATAAACTATTAGATTAGTTATTATTTAATGAGCGAATTTATTTAAAAAATTGTCGGACAAATAAAAAATAGTTATTAATACGATAATTGTATGATTTAAAAAAAAATAATCATCCGAAATCCGACACTTCCTAATTAAAAATAACTTTAGCTTACCTCGACAAATGTTTTACCGAAATATTTAAATCTTTATAAGTTTGCCCGATTATATTATCAATTGCATTGGCATCAGTGATGCTAATAAGTTCATCCAATGTTTTTTTTCTCTTAATTCGATCACGTGTCCTGTCACGTTTGTCATTAACCCTCTTTTCGCCTCTCGAAGTCATGATTCTATCATTCATTAAATTTTATAGTTCATAAATTATAAAATAGAATAATATTTATTATTTATAATAAAAAAATTTCCAACCATCGATTTACCTTAAAGTATTAATGGATCACATGACAAATTAAAAGTGACAGATCTTTAAAACTGTAACCTATTAAAAAAAAGGTTTGCATAAATTATTCACTCGACTTGTTTTATCCTTTTACTTACACTCTATTATTTCAGCGATGAATAATTTTAAAGTAAATTAACATCAGTGTCGGAGAATACTGAAATAGAGGGTTATTTCCACGACAAACGATTCCGGGTTATAATCTTAGAAACTTGTAGAGGGTTTTAGATTCTCACTGGGTTTCTATGGTACTATGTTACGTTGCTAGGCTACTTTATTATTGCTTTAGTAAGAGATTTTATTACTCGCTTAAACTATTATATCACTAATTAAATTTCGTCGGCTTGAAAAATAATACTAAGCGTATTTTAATTTATTTTTTAATTAAAATTGTTATTTATTTTTTAATTATTAATTTATATACACTGTAAAAAAATCGCAGAGTGAATTTAATCCCTCCAGGGTGAAATTCAGTCCAATAAGGATTTTATTTAAATTATTCATAAAGAAAATTTCGCCGAGTTAATTTTACTTACATTTTTTTTTCACTAAGAAGAAATCATAAAAAGTAAAGATATTATTTATTAAGAAATAAAATGCGAAATTTAGAAAATTAATATAACTTTTTTTCCTTATAATTTGATGTAATAATTAAATTTCAATACTTGAAAATATTTCTCTTAATTTCTACAAGTAGTTTTTTTTTTTAAAACTCTCGATAATAATTTATTTATTATAAAATCCTTAAAATTGCCGTATAAAAGTTAACTTCAGTAAAATTCAAGTAATTAATTTTATTTAATTAAATATCATAATGTTAATAATTTATTTTTGTTATAAAATTTGTTTTAGCTAAATAAAAATTTATTTTAACTTAAAATCTCCGTTCTCGGATATTTTTCGGATTAAAATTCATATTTATTCCTAAATTACTCCACCGAAAAAAAAAACTCCAGTTTTTTATTTATTTACTTGCAGCATAAATACAAATTAAATTTTCTAACTGTCTAAAATAAATAAAAAATTTTTAATCATAAACCCCGGAAAAGTCCAGGAATAAAATTACGCTATTTACTTACCTTTATATTCATGACGCATTAAACTTTTAGGATGACATTTATGTATTTTATTACATCACTTAGCAGTTGTTTTATCAGCAAATAAATGTAGGTCCAAGGAAAATTTAGTATTATCTACTAATAGAAATATTTAACCCAGCAGTTTCGTAGTCTGACATACGATATAGTAATTAATGAGATTTATTTTTTTATAATGTCGAGGACATTTCATATCTCAATTATAATTACTAGATATACCCTGTCTTCATACTGCAATAAATTAACAACGTACACTTTGCGCAATCCCATACTTCAGAAGTTTAATTTTGGAGTTGCGTTGCGAGAAGAGTACCTCAAATTAATTAAATTATTCCAGGGTAAAGTAATTAAAAGTATTAGTAAAAAAATTTTCTAAATTTCGCAAAAATAAATTTACAAAGATATATTACGATAGTTATATTATTTATATTTTTTATTGTACATCGATCTATACACTGTAAATATTATTATAATTATTGTATTAGTTATTACAGCATGACATTTTGAATTTTATTGCAGGTACAGTTAACAATATTCAAATGTTCAAATAAAAAAAAAACTGCAATACAATTTTAACTTAAATTACATACAACACAATTGAAATAATTGGTAATAAATAAATGTGTCATTTAAATTGATTGTCACATATTGTTGTAGATTATATTACGCTTTGTTCCGTAGAGAATATAGACTTCAAAGCACATTTTTAACATAATTTCAAAACGCATTGCATACTCCAATTTCTTCTTATATAAACTATATGACAAATGACAGCTAACATTATATAATATATATTATATAGATACATATTTACATACAGTTAATTCTCACTAAAGTTTTCAATTTTTTAAATTAGAATACTTCAATAATTTTGCAATAATTTTCCTTTTTATTAATTTAATAAAAAAATCAGTTTAAAAATATCTTAAATAAAATAAAATTTTCATAAAATCTTCATAAAATAATAAATAAAACAACTGAACCATGAACGGCAACAAAGCAAAGTACTTGTGATGAAAAAGTATTGAATAGAATTGAGTATTTTTATCAAACTTTTTTCTTCTCTTCAGGTCAATAGCTAACTTTAACTTTGTTTAAATTTTTTCTCTACTTTTGCTTTATGAAGTACAAAGTACACGTCGATCAGATATATTGTTAGCGTTAGTAATTTTTTTTTCACAATAAAATCATTAGAAAAAAAATTCAATCAAAAAATTTACAAAATTAATAAAACGGAATTTTTTGAGCAGTATTTTTTGAAAATACTATTTTTATATATACTTTACTTTCATGTACAAATACTAATTGTTCTTTTGATACATATTACTATACATTGATTAAAATAAATCATTAAAAATGATGCATTCTCAAAAGAGATTCATATAATTAATACTAATACTAGTAAGTAATTATTTAATGGGACAGAATATAACCACAGAAGTTAAAAAAATGGTTGTAAAGGTCCACGAGTTTGTCGGCAATAAATTGACGGAGTGTATACTTTATGTGTACATGTACATACAATATATATGTTAGTTATCTTTATCTATTATTGGATTTTATGGAATCGGTTGTTCTTCCGAGTGGTTACGGTCTCGTGAAGCGATAACGGTAGGGCGTCCAGGCCAACAAGTCTATGAAAAGAATAAATTCTATTGTATTGGCACCAATTGTCTCTCTATTTTTATCATATTATACATATTAGTACTGTTTTTTGTATTTTTATTGCTAATTTGTTCAGCTCTAAGTCATGCAAGAGTGCTAATCTGAACAAAGGTTTACTAGTTTACTAGCTTAAAATCTAAATAGGACATTTGTTTTATGTTTAATTAATACGTTTGTACTTATTTTAAAGATATTCATTGTTTTGGCACTTGAATTCAGAGAAAATGTGCCGTCAGAGTAAAAAAAAAATTTTTTTTAATTATTTTAATCGATTACTTTTTGAAAAAAAATTTAAGAAAAATTTTTAAATTAATTTAAGTAATAGTTGTCAATTTTTTTTTATATGTGTACACTAAAGAGAAAAAAAAAACTACTTGATTTTAGAGAAAATCTCTTTGAAAATTAATTTTTGTTTCGAAAAATTCAGTTCTTATTAAAATGTAATTTCAAAAGTTTAAATCCTCATATTTTTATTATTTTCTATTCTATCAAAAATAAATTAAAAATTTTTTTCAGAATAGGTACAAAAAAGTTTTTTTTTTTTTCAATTTGAATGAAAAAACTTTTTTTTTTAACCAAAAGTAAAAAAAAGTTCTAAATTATCATTAAAACTTAAATTTATAATTCATAATTAAAATTTTAGCGGTACAATTGAATTATATCACATTATTTCAAGAATTTCCGTAAAAAAATAAAAATGTCCCATTTAAATATTAAACAAGTAGTTGCATTAAGTCTAACACTACACGCTAGTTTCTTTTCTATCTAACTCTATTCACTAGAATCAGTGCAGCTATTTTTCAATGAAAATATTTTAATGGTTAAGCTTAGTTAGAAAAAAATAAGATAAAAATAGGCTTGCAATTAATTAATGCAGTAGTGTATTTCTGTGGATCATTTAATTGTTTGCAGTTGTAAAGATATCGCAATAGTTTTATGATTCTGGATTTTTTTATATAAAAAATTTGACTTTTAAGTTAAAAGTTTTACCTAAGGCTATAAGAAACTTTATGATATTTAGATATTTAAATCTGAATGGTAATAATATGAAAAAATGAAATAAATAAAAGTTTATCGCAAGTTAACTATAATACCTCCGGGGTATTTTAAATTCTAAGATAAATGAAATATATATATATATATATATATTATTCTTAAAATAAGATATTGAGACATTAACTAAAAAAAATTAATCTGATACAAACTATTTAATTTTTATAAACAAAATAATTTTAATTCTCGATAATTAAAAGTCAAATTTTAAATAATAATAAAAATTACAGAAATATCTTTTTTTATTAGTGTATGCTCGTGACCTCTGCAGTTTGCCGTAAGACAAAAGACTACAAAGAATAATCAACCCTAGTAATTTAATTTACAATTAAAAATTATTCAAAAGGCAAAATGAGATTTCAATTTTTATAAAACAAATTATCCAATAATTTAAATAATTTATTTCAAACATTGTCAATTTTTTTTTCATCCTTTTTTAGTTAATCATAATTCTTATAAGCTTGACAATGATTCAATACTCTCGAGACGTAACACCTCCCGACAGCTTGAGAAAAATGATCAAAAAAATTCTAACAAATTTTCTCTTGTCTTAACATTAATTTTTTTTTATAAAAAATGACAGTAAAATTGAAATTTCATCACATAAAAGCTCATTTTGCCTTTATATATTTTTTTACGTCTATTTTTTCTTAGATTAGATCGAAATTTACATAATTCTAAAAAAGACGCACATCTAAAGATAAAAGTAGTGTGAAAAAACTTCAAGTCTTTTAGAAAGGATTATTTTAATTGCCAATTGATACAAAAAAAAAAAAAATACAGGATAAATTAATATACATCTAATATTAATAATAACAATAAGAAGGTAAATATTAATGTAGTAAGAAAAGTATTTTAATATCAGAAGTAGAATTTTTGATGCTTAAATTAATGATATGGATAAATTTAGATGTTTAATGCTGCTAAGATCTATACAATACAATACAGAAGTGAATAATAAAGATGGACAGCATGTTGGCAGTTGCATGTAATGCTGGGCAGTTAATATACAAAATGCTTCGTGACATATGTTAATTTGTTAGATTGTTTGTCTAGCGTTTTGGACAGTTTAAGTTAGCTTACTTAAACATTAATTAATAACAAACTATCAATAGTGATAAATAAAATTTATTTGAAATCAGTCTCTACGATTTTACCATTGTTGATGAAGCATGGGCAGAGGGTGTTCAGAATCCGATTGCAGAAGCCACGGGCACGGTTGTTCCAGCCGCTGATGACATCGCCACCCTTCAATCTACTGCCTGCGTAACACATGCATTGTTCCACTTTGTTATTGAACGCGTTAGCTTTAACTACGGGTCTTAATTAGCCGTTAATTTGTTTACTGACAGCGAGACATAACTCTCTATTGATTAACTTTAATTAATCGTCACTATTTAAAAGCGAAACGATTTTGTTTTATTGAAAAAAAGCTGCTAAGGTTTTATGAAGTTAGATTAAAGAAAAAAAAAAAAAAAGAATGTTTATGAATTAGAAATAAAATAAAATTGATGATTTTTAAAAACAGTTATCTAGTTCGTTACTACTCACTAAACAACGGGAGACATTTAGTTTAAATTCAATAATTATAAGTAAATCGATCGGGTTAATTGAACTTTTTTTTATCAAAGTGTTATTCAGTGTCAATTTACCTTCACTTGTTCCATCACCCTGAAACAAACAGAGACGATTATTGTGCATGTGTATATATTGTACGTTAGCTTGTGTTGGGTGTTTGGATTGGCTCAGTTGCAAGTGTGAATAGAGAAGTAATCAGATCGCACAGAAACTGAGAGCTTCTAGTATCACTATCGAGGACGTAACTCTATTTATTTTTTATTTAAATGGATACTTTTTATGAGAACGAGATGGTAGATATACGAAAAGAAAATAGAAACAATATTTTTGGAGAGAAATATTTTTAGAAATTTCAAAAAAACATTTTTTTTATATTCTGAAAATATCGATAATGAAGTTAATAAAATGTCATTATCCTCTATAGGAACCCGATATATTTACTAAGGACCCTACGGATTCCGTTATTTTGCCAATACCGAAGATAAGAAGCTATTTTTAGTCATAAACCTGCTCGTTTTACTCGTTATATATTTACTATGAAAAAAGGTTGACAAAGTTGGTATTCAATAGGGTTTCATCCCACTGGAAATTGAAGCTTAGGGAAGAAAATCAGGCCAATTCAACAAGTCTGTTATGAGACATCTGATTTACATTAAATCTACTGTTCAGATTAATCAACAATAACTCGATTTTATTTTACTTTTTAAATTATAACTAGCCACTTTGCAGTCACTATGTGACTTCCGTGACTTGTGAACTATAATTAAATAAAATTTTGGTTTATGAATAAATAACTTTTGTTAAATTGCGCTGTACTTTCTGAAATACTGACGTTTTTAAAAATATAAGCTCATCCTGATGTTACACTCATAGAGACCTTTCATTTGAGTACCCAGATCAATTTTTCATATAGATAAATAGATAGATAAAAAATTTATTTGGCTCTGGAACCTAAGGTATTTGTTAAATTGCACTGTATTTTCTTAAATATTGACATTGTTTAAGATATAAGTTCATCCCAATATTACACTGATGAAGAGCTGTCATTTGAGTACCCACATCTATTTTTGATATATTTTTCATATATACACATATATAAATATATAATATAAAATATATAAAAAATTGATGTGGGTACTCAAATGAAAGGTCTTGATGAGTGTAATATCGGGATGAGCTTATATCTTTAAAAATGTCAATAATTCACAAGATACAAGGTCATTTCTTAATTATGTATTTAGAGATAGAGTATTTACGAATGCAGCCTAAATACTTATCATCATATCTTCTTCAATTATATTTTTTTTCGCATAAAAAAAGCTTTATGTACATAAAACAATTAGATTACTTTAAAGTATACTTCAACTCCAAAATTAATTCTGATAATTTTAAGTAATAAATTTCTTCCTCGTAACATTTTAAACAAACTCAAATACTTAATGTATATTTTCTTCACTACTATCTTTATTTATGGCTGCAAACATGATAAAATTTATTCCACTAATTTTTTAAAGTCTAATTTCTTAACCATGACCTTATTAAAATCCTCAAGTTCAAATTTTCTTAATTTATTTAATAAAAATTCTTTTTAAAATCATTAAAAAAAATTTTTATAAAGAGTCTAATTATCTTAAATTAACCGTTGAATTTTATTGACATAAAATAACCTTAAATAAAAAAACCAACCTGACTCTGCAATTTTCTTTTCGAAGCCTCGGTAGCCGCGGTCTCAATAACTTCAGTAATAAATTTAGTGGTTTCTTTCATAAGCTCAACATCCTCTTTGAAAGCTTCTTTCCTTTCTTCCAAAGTTCCGGACATTAATTTATCTTCATGGCTGACCATTGTTGTCGGGTGAGAAGTCAAAGACATCCTTCACTTAAGCAACAGTAATAATGACAATGAAAATAAACCCGATATATTATATGAGTATGATGAATTAAACATAAAAGTATATATTTCCCACTGAATAATTCCTCAATTCAAACTCGGCCTTCACATTTTAGAACTTCACTAAACTCTGAAAAATTAACAAACATTTGAAAACCACTTTTAATACATATTACAATTTAATATTAAAAAAAAAATGAAAAAACAAAACGATTAATTGACAAATGTATTACAATTTGCAGACAAAGCTTAAGCCACAGGTGGCAAACGTTTGATAGAGCCCGAAAGGGAAAAAAACTAAATACTTAAACTCTCGTAAGTAGAAAAATAAATAACCGTATGACAGTAAGTGATATATTAACTACAGACTGAATTTAATGCGGTGAGTAAGTGAAAAAAAAAAAAATAAAAAATAACAACAATAAAACGCTTTCACTTAACGCTCGTTACTTCTTTCTTTAATTTATCTATTTTGATTCTCCGGAATTTATTTTTACACTTTTGATGTGCAGAATTTAGTATTTAGCAAAACACCTTTGTGACAAGCGATAATAATTATTTATAATTGAAAAGCAATAATTTAAAAAATATATTTTCAATTTGTTTAATTTATTTAATGCGAGTGTTGAGTTGTGATAATGATAAGAATGAGAACAGCTTGATACCGTGCCGGTTTTTATTGTTTCGGAGCTTTAGTAGTGATGTTTGATAAAATATAAATATATATGATAAATATACAAGTAGTAAGTATTATATATTATATATTATATATATATGAGTTGTTTTACTCTTAGTCGGTGAAACGAACACCCGGCGACCCGGATACCTCGTAATGATCGGCTGGTTCGTGCCTGGTTTGCTCGACTGAATATTTCACCCCCTCTTTTTAAATATTGTTGCGCATGCTTATAAACTTCGCCACACTTTTATTTATTTAGATTCCTGGTGGTGGTTTGTTGTTATTGTTATTGTTATTAATAATTATTTTTGAGTAACAGTACTTACATTTGTCATTATTATTGTGGGAGTTTCTTAGCCGTCGAAAATAGAGGGTGATTTATTGAGGTAATTACTCCTTGAGATTAATAGAGCTCGTCAAATTAACACGCATTTCAGCTGAGGTAGAGGGTATACAGTTTATAGTTTAATAGAACATTTATTGTAGGCACTGACCGCAAGTGTTTTATGCACCAGTATGTTGTATCATGCCGGAGTCAATATTTAGTAATTTAACATGCGGTTTTTGTGGTACTTGCTGCCTTGGGGATCGGTCAGTTGATCGGCATATGGATTTTGATAACGGAGATATTAAGTTGAGTTTTTTAGGTTTTTTATTTGAGTTATGGAGAAACATTTGTTTAGAGAGGGAATTAAGGCACGGGATGCGGGTGGGTTGATGGAAGGGAATTTTTTTTGGAGTTTTGTTTATTTATTCAAAAAGTTCTTATCTTACTCAATATTCAAGGACATTTTTTTTTGAATAATTAACGAAAAATTGTCACTCTTTTGAAAGACTAGCTCCTGATTGACAATATAGTCTAAATCTGAAAGAGATTTATTATTCAAGGTTTCATATCATTCTCACCGATAGTCAATTTATTATGACAAGTATTTAAGCTGCATTCGAAAATACTCTATCTATAGATACATAATTGAGAAATGACCTTGTATGTTGTGAACTATTGACATTTTTAAAGACATAAGCTCATCCCGATGTTACACTCATCAAGAGTTTTCATTTGAGTACCCACATCAATTTTTCATATATTTTATATATTTATATATTTCATAAATACCATATATATAATATATATAATATATAAAAAATGCCATGTGGGTACTTAAATGAAAGGTCTCGATGAGTGTAACATCGAAATGAGTTTATATCTTAGAAAATGTCAATAATTAAGAAATGACATTGTATCTTGTGAACTATTGACATTTTTAAAGATATAAGCTCGTCCCGATGTTACACTCATCAAGAGCTTTCATTTGAATACCCACATCATTTTTTCATATATTTTATATATTTATATATATGTATATATGAAAAATATATCAAAAATGCACGTGGGTACTCAAATGAAAGCTCTTGATGAGTTTAACATCGGGATGAGCTTATATCTTTAAAAACGTCAATATTTAAGAAAGTACAGTGTAATTTAACAAAATTCATTATTTAATAAAGTAAAATTTTACAAAGCAAGTTTGCTAGTTTTATACTATACTCCAATCAAAAATCACCCAAAGCTAAAATAATAAAATAACTTCATAAATTTCTATAAATTCAATTATATTTCAAGATAATTTATGAACATTTGCCCCAGAACTTGATTATTTTGTACTCCCACTTGAAGTATATTTATTTAAATTAATATTTCTACTCTCCCAACATGATGACATTGAGTTTATCCAGCGGCTGGAATGGAGCCAGGATTTTCTTTAAATATATTGCACTTGAAATGAAATAACGACCACGTGTGGATATTAGAATCGATTTGTGCATATGTGCGAAAATAGCGATATCACTCCATATATATAAGCAACATAATTAGTTTTAAATGGAGTACAGACAGAATGGGACTAGGTTAGTGGGAATCGTAGTGAAATAGGTTCTGGCTCAGGGTCTTTTAATTAATAGACACATTTTCTCAATACTTATCGTGTGATTTTTTTGTAAATAAATTTATTTATTTTTTCTTTTTAGATTTTTTCTTCTTTTTTAGTAACTGGCGCTCTAAATATCCACGCCAGCCACGCTGTATTATTCTAGCCGCACGATTTCTCTTGAAATTATTTAGAGTTTCAGCAAATGCTTCTGCGATTGCCATCTCACGTTCGTTTTTTAGTTCCTCGTATTCTACCTTTTGGATTGATACTTTGTCCTTTTTTAAAAATTATACTGATTACTAATAAAAAATTAATCGAATTAAATTAATCGAAAAAACTAATATTTATTATAATTATTATTATATCAACAAGAACAAAAAATTCAATTAAAAATCAGAACTTTGAACTTTTAAAAATTTTTTTAAAAGCATAAAAAAATTTACAAAATTAAGTGAAATTGTTACTAGTTGATATAAAAATAAGATATTAAACAGAAGTTTTTCCCTTTAATTAAATATATCGAGCGTATTTTTTAAAAAAACCTCAAGAATTTTCAATTTAATTTCCAATATATTTGATTCCTCTATCAGAGATTCCATAGCCCGGTGAAGCATTCCAACATCTTTATCATACTTAGAAAGTATTTCCAAATAGTCTTGTTCTGCTTTTCTCCTAATAAAATTTTAATTAAAATTATATTAATAAAAAAAAACAATTTTTTAATTTAAATAAAATCGCTTAGTATTCATAATTCACACTTATCTAAGAAATATTAAAATACCTCATATTATACAAATTTTCTTCATTACTTTCATTGATCGCATAAATCGCTTCATACTCCGCAGATTTAAAATTTACTTCTCTCAGCAATTTTTTTTCTTCTACTGATTTTTTTTCCAAAATTTCTTCAATAATTGCCGCAGTTTTTTGCCTGAAAAATAATCTATATTATTAAGAGACTAAGAAAAATTGTATCCAGAATAGTCATATGATAAAATCAGTTTTTTTAGTGAAATTTAGTGTCATTGCAAGGTCTTAATTTGAATTTGTGAATCTATCTCTAGATACATAATTGAGAAATAACATTGTATCTTGTGAACTATTGACATTTTGAAAGATATAAGCTCATTCCGATGTTACACTCATCGAGACCTTTCATTTGAGTACCCACATCAATTTTTCATATATTTATATATATTATATATATGCATGTATCAAAAATATATCAAAAATGCATGTGGGTACTCAAATGAAAGCGCTTGACGAGTATAACATCAGGATGAGCTTATATCTTTAAAAACATGAATAGTTAAGAAAAAACAGTGCAATTTAACAAATATCTTGTGAAATATTGACATTTTTAAAGATGTAAGCTCATCCTGATGTTACACTCATCAAGAGCTTTCATTTGAGTACCCACATCATTTTTTCATATATTTATATATTATATATATATAAAAAATTAATGTGGGTACTCAAATGAAAGCTCTTGATGAATGTAACATCGGAATGAGCTTATATATTTAAAAACTTCAATATTTAAGAAAATACAATGCAATTTAACAAAAGGCATTATTTAATAAAGCAAAATTTTATTTATCTATAATTCATAAGTCACAGCAGTTACATAGTGACTGCAAGATTGCAAGTAAATTTTAATGATAAAAAAAATTCAGTACAAAGCGATTTCTTCGACATATTTGAGCATTAAGAAATTCAATACAGCTTATAAAACAACAAAACTACTAAAAATAAAAAAGATTCCGACTTTCTTTCATCAATTTCCCTTTTTTGTCTGGCCTTAATCCCTTCCAAGAGGATTTTTTCCTCAGCGATTTGTTCTTTTACGTCATTTGTGAAATGTTGATGCAAAAGTTTCTCCGTTTCAATTGTACTCTCTAAATCTATAAAAAAAAAAAAAAAAAATTAACATGTTGCATCAATTCGAGTAACAATAACAAAAAAGACAAACAGTAAAAAAATACGTGTATACTATTTCATAATAGTAGACGTAAAATCGATTTTTTTAAAGCTTACTCTCAGCTTCCACTCGAGCTTTTTCTCCATTAACAAGTGCACTCGCCAAAGTAGATGCGCGCTCACGTTCTTCTCTAGGTGATGTCCACATTTGCATTTCAATAATGCGCCCAAGAACATCCAACATCTTTGTTAGATTTTCCGATCCACTGCACTGCTCTTCATTGTCAGAAGACACCTGCTGTCTCTTTGACGCATCGCTAATTTTTTTGACTTGCGTTATTAGTTCCGTTAAAATAGCATTTACTCGCGCGATTGCTATTTCACGTTCCATTATTATGATAAACTTATTTAATTAATTATTCAATCAAGTGTATGCACTGTAATTTTATTTTATATCATCACGTATACACGATGAACAATCTAAGCCAAGTATTGTCTTTTAAACAGTATATGTATTTATATAAAATGCATTTGTGATGTTGCTATAGTAACGGATTAACGATTTAACAGAGCAGATTTTTCTTATATTAATATACTTAAATAAAGGTACTTTAATCATACATTTGATTCTTTGTAACATATTTTATCAAGAATAAACACGATAGAGATTTACTAGTTTTATGATTAAGCTTTTTTTTTTGTAAAATTGCAGAGATAGCTTAAATAAATATAATTATAATTTTAATTAATTCTATTGATTCAGATAATAGATTACAGTAATAATATAATTTCTCACTGAATAGCAGGTATATAACGTCATTGTAATGTAATGTTGAAAATCTCACAAATTTTAAGTCGGCATACATTATTTGACAGTAATCCAACTTTGAAATTCCTCTTTGGTGTTTGAAATATTTATACATATATCATATCATGAAACAGCTGTTTCGAATATATTACTTTGAGTAAATTCTTGAGTAATCAGTGATTACAAATATAATACATTACATTAAACAATAAAAATTTTTATCATTTATTATTTGACATTGTTATTTGAGAACATGAAACAATATTAAGCCAGCAATATAGCGCTTCGCTATGAAACTTCCTACTATGTAAGAGCTCAAAACCCTCGAGACCTTTTATCTTGAGAACTATTGACATTTTTGATGATATAAGCTCATCCCGGTGTTACACTCATCGAGACCTTTCATCTGAGTACCCACATCAGTTTTTCATATATTTATTATATTTATATATTTTACAAATACCATATATATATATATATATATATATATATATATATATATATATATATATATATATATATATATATATATATATATAAAAAATGCCATGTGGGTACTTAAATGAAAGGTCTCGATGAGTGTAACATCGAAATGATTTTATATCTTAAAAAATGCCAATAATTAAGAAATTACATTGTATCTTGTAAACTATTGACATTTTTAAAGATATAAGCTCATCTGGATGTTACACTTATCAAGAGCTTTCATTTGAGTACCTACATGGCATTTTTTATATATTTTATATATATGGTATTTGTGAAATATATAAATATATAAAATATATGAAAAATTGATGTGGGTACTCAAATAAAAGGTCTTGATGAGTGTAACATTGGGATGAGCTTATATCTTTAAAATATATATTACATAATTAAGAAATGACCTTGTATCTTGTGAACTATTGATATTTTTAAAGATATAAGCTCATTCCGATGTTATACTCATTAAGAGCTTTCATTTAAGTACCCACATAATTTTTTCATATATTTCATATATTTATATATATTATATATATTTATATATGATAAATATATCAAAAATGCATGTGGGTACTCAAATGAAAGCTCTTGATGAGTGTAACATCGGGATGAGCTTATATCTTTAAAATATATATTATATATATGAATATATGAAAAATCTTTCAAAAATGCATGTGGGTACTCAAATGAAAGCTCTTGATGAAAGTAACATCGGAATGAGCTTATATCTTAATAAATCTCAATATTTAAAAAAGTACAGTGCAATTTAACAAAAGTCATTATTTAATAAAGCAAAATTTTATTAATTTATAGTTCACAAGTCACAGCAGTCACATAGTGACTGCAAGGTGGCTAGTTATTATTAATAATTATTAATACCATAATGAATATTTTCACCGCATTTTAGTAATTTATAAAACAATCTCAATAAGTCTTATACAACTTTTTACAAAATAAAATTTGAAATTTTTTAATAGCATGAAAGTATGTACTTTCTTCCTGATTGGACTATTTTTGGGCTATTCCAACGCTGCTTATCGGCGTTTTTCATTAAAAATTTTTCCGGCAACACTAGTAACTTAACTATAAGTATAAATAGGTACATGCAGTTTTAATTTCTTAATTTTAAATGTCGCGCGCTTGCGCAGAAACTCTTTACGTACTTTACGTCGCCAGCTGTCGCGCGTGCGCACTTCTTACAACATCGTTGGGTTACAAAAGCATTACAACCAGTATATATTAATATTGTCGTTTTGGTTTTCGGGTGCTAGCATGTTGATACTGCAGCAGCCAGCAGCATAAAGCGCCGTGACCGTCGCAGTGCCGATGTTGTCAGTGACACTCATCTTCATCTTTATCTTTATATATAAGTAAATTAATCTAAAGTTTACTTGTATTGGCGCAACTGAAACTGAAACAACAGCACCGTGATCGTCGTGGTAGTTATAGTCAACAATATTTATATCAATCAAATCGGATTAAATTCGGCGAGAAGGGTGAAACTTACTCTCTAATACTCATGCTCGCCTCAGTCGTCGGTTTTCGGCCTCAGCCTAGTAGTTGCTGGTAGTCATACATCACATTTAGCCAGTGTCTATTTTTTTATTCCGTGTCAAGTGCTAAGTCTAAGTACATACTGTGTTCATGTAACATAACACATATATATTTATATTTATACTTGTATGTATTTATTAAATTAAATAAGAGTTCAGAGCTGAGTATTTGGTTTGTTTAAAATAAAAGTGAGACAGTTGGACAGTGAAAATGGTGTCACTCGGTGGACTGCTCCCGTGACAGGCGGTCTAGATTTTGTTAACTTTTATTTTAAATAAATTTGACAATTTTAAAAATTTTTTTTTAATAAGTAATAATTAAATTATTTTTAAAAAAATTATTTTTTAGCTTTGGAGTAATTTTTTTTTTAATAACACTAAAAATTGTCATGACATTAAAGTTAGCAGTCACTTAACCTTTTTTTGACTTTTTTTTTCAACAAATGAATTTTTATGACATTAAAGTATGAAAATTAATAATACTAAAGTTAGCTGACATTTTTAATTTGTTTTTGTTTTTTTTTTTCATTTATAAAATGTAGTTTTTTTAATTTTTTACAAATGAATTTTTTTTTATAATTTTTTTGTAATTTCTTCAATAAAAAAAAATTCTAAAAATATTTTTTCATTAAAAAAATGATCACTAAAAAATAAAAAAAAATTTTCATTTATAAAAAACTTTAAAAACTTGTAAGTGAAATTTTAAAAAATATTTTTTGTTCTAATTTAACTATTTAAAAAAAATCAAAAAATTAAAAATGTCGGCTAATTTAAGTATTATAATTAATGTTAGCAATCACTTCACAATTTTTTATTTTTATTTAAAAAAAAAATTTCTTCCAAAAACTTACTTTTAAAAAATTGCATTTTTTATTTTCTACAATTCTTTTTTATATTTTTTTTTACACTTTTATTTCTTAAAAAAATTCTAAAAATTATTAAATATCTGCTACTTTAATTTTTTCAAAAAAAATTATTTTTAAAAAATTGTATTTTTTATTTTTTAAAATTTATGACATTAAATTTAGCTGTCACAATTTTAAAAAAAATTTTTTAACAAATAAATTTTTTCCAGAAAATTATTTAAAAAAAATTGCATTTTTTATTTTTTAAAATTTCTACATGTGAATTTTTTTTCTACTTTTTTTTTGCTATAATTTATTTGTTAAAAAAATTATTAAATATCTGCTGAATTAATTTTCATAAAATTTCTACGTCAATTTTTTTTGCCACAATTAATTTGTTAAAAAAATTAATTTTCATAAAATTGTCAGGTGTCTGCTAATTTGAAAATCAACAAACTGATAATTAATGGATGAGTAAATAATAAAGTATTTTATTTATTTTTCAGCAAGATAAAAGTGTAAATAACAAAACATGGCGTACCGCGGTGTCAAAGGTTCAGACCCGTTCGTGTCAAAGACTTCACGCAACGAGAGGTTCGCCCAGATGTCCAAGCAGGAGCAAATAATCCAGCAGAAGAAGCTGGAGATCCAGGCTAAGATGGAAGAAATGAAGGCCAAAGCCGCTGTTGAGGTCAAAAAAACAAGCCCCAGCACTTCGCCTCCCTCTGCTCCCGTTAACAAAGTCACTGCTGCAGCCAAGTAAGTTATTTTTATTAATTATTGCTATTTATCACCTCTGTCTAGCTGAGAGTTAGTACTTTCTCATATTTTACAATCTAAATTTAATTTAATGGGCTGGCTTATATTTTTCAGAGATTACTTATCTAAGGATCACGTGTGAGTTTGCTAGATGAATTAGGTTAGCTTTCAGAGAGATTATTACCGGATAGGAGACCTCCGGATCTTCTGGCTTCCGAGGAGGTTCTTTAGGTGCTCAGATTCGATCAGTTATGTTTAATGTAGTTGATATTTTTTTTTTTTTAATGACGTGAATTAATGATCGTGAATGCTAATTTTTAATATTTGGGCTCAATTTTTTTTTATAAACTATAAATATTTTTATAAAATATATTTTAAGTCGAATCTAGGTATTAAAAATTTTAATAAGATATTATACTTATTACTAATTATTAAAACAAAATTTTTATTTTATAAAAATTCAATTTTTTCTTTTAAATCTGTCATTAAAATTTTATAAACATTCTTTAAAAGGTCAGAGTTGAAGTTTTAAAAATTTTATGAAAAATCGGCGCGTTTTTTATTTAAAATAATTATAATCAATAAAAAAAAATATGAATGATAATCAATTTAAATATTGTCGCTGTAATAATCGAGTTATCATATTGAATATATTTATATAAATTAATAAAGTCAGATGTCTGGTGCTTTTTGTCTCATGATATGATGAGGTTAGAAAAAATAAAATTATCTTACAGATTATTTTTACAATGAAAATTTTATCTTCATATTACTTGCAGTGTCATTAAAAATTATTTTAATTTTAGATCTTACAAAGAACTGACAAGTGAAACCAAGTTTCATATGTGTGATTCAATAATATAATCTATATTATTAAGGAGAATAAGCAAAATTTTGTGGCCAGTGTATTAATATGATAAAATGGGTTTTATGGTTAAATTTGGCATTTCTAGATACGTAATTAAGAAATTACCTTGTATCTCGTGAACTATTGACATTTTTAAAGATATAAGCTCATCCCGATGTTACACTCATCAAGACCTTTCATTTAAGTACCCACATCAATTTTTCATATATTTTATATATTCATATATATTTTATATATGTATATATGAAAAATATATAAAAAATGCATGTGGGTACTCAAATGAAAGCTCTTGATGAATATAACATCAAGATGAGTTTATATCTTTAAAATATATATTATATATATATAAATATATGAAAAATATATCAAAAATGCATGTGGGTACTCAAATGAAAGCTCTTGATGAGTGTAACATCAGGACGAGCTTATATTTTAAAAAATATCAATAGTTAAGAAAGTCCAGTGCAATTTAACAACAATTCATTATTTAATAAAACAAAATTTTATTTATTTATTAAATTGAATACATTTTTAAATAGGGACCGAAAGCCCTGTTAAAAAACTCCCATAAGATCCCATCAAAAGCGACAAAAGCCACTTAAAAACCAATAAAATTTATGGGTTTCTAAGTGGCTTTTGTCGCTTTTGATGGGATCCTATTGGAAATTTTAAACAGGGAGTATGATCAAATTTCATAAAATAATTATTTTTATTTTATTTTTATAACAAATTTAAATATTTTTATTAAAAATAAATACAAATGAAATTTTTTGCTTGATATGAATAATAAATTAAACCTGGTATGTTATAACTAAAATACGAATATTAAATTAGTCTTTATAGAATTTAAATACCATAAATAAACTAGCATTAAGGCATAAACACGCCGTCATATAAATAAAACTTGTATAACATCAGGTTGTGTCACAGAAGATGTTGCTAGTGTCATAAAATCATAATCATAAGCTATATATATTAAGATTTTAATTTACAACTCCTCAGCTAGACAGATATAATACATAAAACGTATATAAAACAAAATAGGCTATATCACTGCTAAAATGGAGGTCAGTAAGAGAGCTGGTAAAATTATTTATAGGAAAGAAGAAGAGAAGCCGCCAGCCGCGGCTACGGTCAATTTATTCGCTAATGACGGGAGTTTTCTCGACCAATTTAAGAAAATATCAAACAAGACTTCGCCTAGAACTGAAGAATCGCCGCCCCCGGTGGCTGTTAAAAAAGAGGACCGTGAGAGGAACTACGAGCGGCGATGGAACGGGGATAAGAACCGAGAGTATGACCGCCGAGACCGGCGAAGAAACGAGTCTCGCTGGAACCAGAGATCCGAGAGAGGACGCCGCAGTAGTTCGTCGAGTCCGTCGCCGCCGCGACACAGATCGCCGGTCCTCGAGCGTTATCACCAGCCTAATCCACGGTCCCCTTCTTCCATTCCGCCGCTGATCCCTCCGCGGATCCAACAGATCAACGTCCCACCTCCTAACTTGCGAAACGTCCCGCCGCCTTCTCATATTCACAATATCCCTCCGGTTAGTCTAGAGCCAAGTCTTCCGATCTCAGTCCCGCCGCCGCCTTCTCGAATATCAGTGCCGCCTCCGCACATGATAAGGCCTCCACCTCCGCCGCAGATAAATACCAAAGTACCTCCGCCTAGCATGCAGCTGAACCAGCTGAACCAGCCTCCACCTTCCCAGCCGCAGGGTCCGACAAATCCTCTGGCCTCGATCCCGAGCAAATCTGCCGGACACATTCCGCCACAGTGCAGTATTCCGATCACCAATTTACAGCCCCAGAATCAAGCCCCAAGGCCTACTTTGCTGCCCCCTATGTCCAGAATGCCGCCTAATATCATACAGATGAATCCCAACCCCGTTCCCAGTGTACCTCCGTCGCAAGTTATTCCTCCGCTGATAATGACCACGCCACCGCCGGTTCACAACTCTAATATTAATTCAGTACCACCACCGAATGTTAATGTACCTCCGCCTAATGTTCCACCACCTTCGATAATTACTGGGAATAATCACTCGACTGCGGTTCATCTCCTACCGACTACTTATCCCATTCAAAATCAAATCCAATTGCCTGTTAATGTCCAAAGGCCTGGTGTTAATGTACAAATTCCGCCTCCTGTACAGCCGCCGCTGTCTTCAGATCATTTTGGTAAGTTCCAAATTAATTTTTTTTTTATTTATTTTTTTAAATACTAGAATTCAAATAGCGCGCTACGCGCGCGCCCTAATTTTAACCAATAAAGAATCATGGCCCATATTTTTGCGAGTTTCGACTTTTGACTAACTTCAAGACTTTCATGTATATTAATTTTGAAGATTATCCCTTATTAAAAAAAACAATAACTTCCCGATTTTTGAAAATTTTCAATTTTCTTAGCGGGAAGTTAAAAAGATTTAAAACGATTCGAAATGGCTTAAAGCAATTAAATTCAACTTGACAAATATATAGGTATACATTTTGCTTAGGTTGAATCATTTTAAATCTATTTTTTTTTAATAAAGGATGGGTAATTAATATTGTCAGGGATAATTGATTTCAATTATGATAAAAATTCATTAAAAATAATTTTTTTTCCTCGCAAATAAGCTTTAAATTTTTGGTCAGATTTGAAGCTTAAATATGACTTCTTAATTTTAATATTTAGATTACAGTTTTCGATTTTCTGTAAGAGTAATTTAAGAAATATTTTTTTTTGCTCCTTCTGACGCCCTCGGCTGCCCAATTTCAAAACACAGTTACTCAAAATTTTAAGATTTTTAAAAACTTGTCTTGTTAAAAAAAAAAAATTACACGCCTTTGATAAAAAATTCGATAAAAAATTCTGAATAGAAAATACTTCACTATAAATATTTTCGAGAAAAAATACTTAAAATTAAGGTCTAAAAGTTATAAAAAATGCAGCGATAATATAAACATCATAGAGAAAATATATCTAAAAAAAAAAAGGTATTTTATGATTTTTCGCTAAACAGAATGGTTTAGAAAATATTTTAAATCAAAGTTCAACTTATCATAAATTTAGCTTTCAAGAGTTGTCTTGATCTGAATTTATACCTTTTTATAATTTATTATATATCTATAATTACTGCAAGCTTTTCCTTAAGATATAAAAGTACATACACTTCAAATAAAATACAAAAAAAAAATATACAATAATAACTCTTGAAATTTAATATTAATAATTCCGATCGTATATTTGTTTATTCTAAAATTTTCAATTTCGATTTCTATTTTCTGAATTTTTATCACAAGTATTCTGATAATGAAATTGAGACACTATTTTTGCTAAGGCTAAAAGCTTTAATTATGAACTAATTAATTATATAAATAAAAAATTACATACAGTGTAGAAATAGACGTAAAAATTTGAATGAAAAAAAAAATTAATTAAATTTATTGCTGGACATCATAGAATTAACTGATATAATAATAAAAATATCACACCATAAATTCAAAATTTACAATAATAATATCAAGTAGCGTACGAAATAATACAATATTTAATATCAATTATATTTTTCATATAAGTTTATATGAATGATAAAAAATCATGAAATGTAAGACTTCAATCATAAAAAAATTGTTTTTAATTTTTTTTCATATTACTCCGTACTTAGCACTAGCGTATAATATAATAGTTAACACTTATTTTACTACTTACTATTATTACAATAGTTATAAATTACAATTAACAATTATTATTACAGTAGGTTGTCAGGAAGCTGAACAATTGGCACGAATTGTTGCAGACTGCGGTGACGCAATTGAGCAAGAAGTCAGAGAGAAGAATTTGCAAGATCCTAAATTATGGTAACTACTGTCCTCACTGATGAATTATTGCATTATTTATTTCTATTGATATTTATATTCATTCTAACGCTGTCTTATGCTCGCTGAGTATTTTACACTTGTTTAGTGTCTCCGATTTTTTATTACTATTTTTAGTCTTACGCTTCACGCCTGTCTGTGTGTAATTAATTACTATTTAAATTTGAACCATTGTTCTAATGGTTTTAAACTCATTCTTTAGTCAGTTGTCTCGTTATATAATCCAAGAGAATTTGTGGTATTAACAAAATTGTAGGATTTTATAGATTGTCATGTTAGCTTTTATTAACATTTAATATTGTCACTTTCAATTGCTTAGACTAATATAATACACATGTAATAATTTAGACATTCTTCTCTTTATGGTATGATAAGTCAAGTAAGAACTTTATTCCTCACCATTAACAGTTAATTACTGTTAATACTCACCACAGTATTATTTTATTTTATTGGAAAGCATAGAAAAATTGTCAATAAATTTTCATTTTTTTTTTTTTTTTTTTTTTTTAATAAAAATAAGATCATTTTTTTAATTCAAATTACAAGAAAATTTTTAAATTACTGATAAATGATAAGGTTATTTCTTCTAGTAAAGTCTAAATAATTTGTTTTATAATATACTGTCTTTATTCTATTTATAATTAATTTTTATTTTTTAAATAAAGAGATAATATATTAAGGCCAATAATTTTGTTCTTAAGTTGATTTTCTTGTACTTTATTAAATTACCGCTTTATTGGAACAGTCTTTATTAATTTCAGACTTCATCAACTGAATTGGAGGTCTATCACTATCATAAGTCATAATTAATTGATCCCTGTATAGAACTTATGACCTAAGTGAAGTATCTAATAGAAAAAAAATAATCTAGTAAATTAATTTAGTGAAAGGAACAAAATTTTTTTATTTATGGCTGATCAATATATTCTTTAAAAATTATCTATATTAAGGGAATAAGCAAAATTTAGTGGCCTTGAAATGACCTTGTATCTCGTGAACTATTGACATTTTTAAAGATATAAGCTCGTCCCGATGTTACACTCATCAAGACCTTTCATTTGAGTACCCACATCAATTTTTCATATATTTTATATATTTATATATATTATATATATGTATATATGAAAAATATATGAAAAATGCATGTGGGTACTCAAATGAAAGCTGTCGATGAGTGTAACATCAGGATGAGCTTACATCTTTAAAAATGTCAATAATTAAGAAATGACCTTGTATTTGGTGAACTATTGACATTTTTGAAGATATAAGCTCATCCCGATGTTACACTCATCGAGACCTTTCATTTAAGCACCCACATCAATTTTTCATATATTTTATATATTTATATATATTATATATATGTATATATGAAAAATATATGAAAAATGCATGTGAGTACTCAAATGAAAGCTCTCGATGAGTGTAACATCAGGATGAGCTTACATCTTTAAAAATATCAATAATTAAGAAATGACCTTGTATTTGGTTAACTATTGACATTTTTTGAAGATATAAGCTCATCCCGATGTTACACTCATCGAGACCTTTCATTTAAGCACCTACATCAATTTTTCATATATTTTATATATTTATATATATTATATATATGTATATATGAAAAATATATGAAAAATGCATGTGAGTACTCAAATGAAAGCTCTCGATGAGTGTAACATCAGGATGAGCTTACATCTTTAAAAATGTCAATGGTTAAAAAAGTACAGTGCAATTTAACAAAAGTCATTAGTTAATAAAGTAAAATTTTAATTAAAAATAAAATAATATTTTTCAATTTTTCTATGCTTCAACTCAATAGTTATAGACATTTTTATAATGAAATAATTTAACAATCAATATTTGATAAATTATTCATTTTATTTAATAATTGCTGTTATGAGAATGTTGTTTCTTAAAGCTTGTGGATTGCTAAAATATTAAATGTTATTATTATTAAATATATACCTAAATTATATAGTTTGAAAGTAAATAAGAAATATTTTTTAAAGATTAATTATAGGAGAAATATTTTTAATCGCTTGCTTAGTAAATCGAGCCATTAATTATAGTTATGTAAATATAAATTTATAATTATTATTACAGTAACTAATTTTTAAAAATTTATATTGATGTTTATCTAAATAGATAAATTTAGCATTGATTTATTTATTTTAAAATTAACATTCTAGCATTTGAAAGTATTTTTTTGATTTTAATTACTCACAATCCAGTTGTGTATTGCCATTTTTATTATTTTATTAAAATTAAAAATTAACCTTTTTGTAAATGAATACTTAATAATTTATTATTAATTAATTAACGTGATTAAATTTGTCGAAAATAATTAACAGCATATCGTTAGGCGTAAGTCTTACTTGACAGCGTTTTAAGTATTGTTTTAATCAAGGTTTCTGCACCAAAAGCAAAGTACAGCGTACCTGCAGTACAGAGGATTGGTGGCCAAGTACCGTGCTGAGAAAGCTGATAAAGGGGCAAGCGGAGCTTCAGGCGCCGGTAGTGGAAGCGGTGCTGAGCCTTACTGTCCTGAAGATGCCCTTAGTGACAATGATGATGTTGACAAAGTATCCACTAAACATATCTTACAAAGTGGTGAGTCAATGTTTACTCTTTTATGTCAAGTAAAATGAGTATGTTTTACAATTCAATAAAAAAAAAAAAATTAATTTCAGATAATAATATTAAGGATGAAAGTAAAGAAGAACGCCGACGTAAAAGACGCAGTCGTTGGAGTGAACCCGATAACAAAGTAGAGATACCTACTGTAAATAACCAAGCGAGTAATGTTAATCCATTAAATCAACGACCTGGTATTGGATTGTCAGGACCACTAGGTCAAGGATCGGCTCTATTATCACCAAAGACTCAAAATCCCAAAAGTAAAAATCCTATGCTGACAAAAATTAGTCGCAATGATCCAGCGTTGGTTGTCTATGCGCGACAAACTTTTGGTACTTATGATTTAACTGAAGAGCAGTGGAAGAAAGCTGAAGATCATTATAAGGTTTTTAATTTATTTTTTAATGTTCTTGTTTATTAAATATTTTTATTTCTAGATTAGAAATTTTATTAAAATTTTTTTGAATTAATTTTTTAGTTAATTTTTCAAAATTAATTTTTTGATATTAATTCTTTTTAATTAAATTTTTAAAATTAATTCTTTTGAATTAATTTTTGAAATTAATTTTTTAAAATTAATTTTTTCTAATTAATTTTTTAAAATTATTTTTTTAAAATTAATTTTTTAAAATTAATTTTTTCTAATTAATTTTTTAAAATTATTTTTTTAAAATTAATTTTTTAAAATTAATTTTTTTAAATCAATTCTTTTTAATTATTTTTTTTTAATTAATTCTTTTTAATTAATTTTTTGAAATTAATTCTTTTTAATTAACTTTTTTTCAAATTAATTCTTTTTAATTAATTTTTTTAAATTAATTCTTTTTAAATTAATTTTTTTAAATTAATTCTTTTTAAATTAATTTTTTTAAATTAATTTTTTGAAATGAATTCTTTTTAATTAATTTTTTTAAATTAATTCTTTTTAAATTAATTTTTTTAAATTAATTTTTTGAAATGAATTCTTTTTAATTAATTTTTTGAAATTAATTCTTCTTAACTGATTTTTTTCAAATTAATTCTTTTAAATTAATTTTTTTTAATTAATTTTTTGAAATGAGTTGATTTTAATTAATTTTTTTGAACTAATTTTTTTAAATTAATTTTATTTTAATTTACAAGCATGTAATTTTGTACATGAATTAAGACAGTATTCCATTAAAAAAAAAAATTTTTTATAAAATAAACACGTTTAAAAATAATTTTTGAAAATTTTACAATTGATATTTTTTTACAGATAAATTTACTGTATCAAAACTTGATGAAAAAACGCGAAGAAGTGAAGCGTTTAGAGTCGCAAGGAAAGCATAAATATGAATACGACAGTGATGAAGAAACAGAGGGTGGTACGTGGGAACATAAATTAAGATCAGCTGAGATGGAAGCCACGCAAATGTGGGCTGAGGAATTAACAGCTCAGTCGGAGGGTAAACATCACATCGGTGATTTTTTGCCACCAGACGAGCTTAAAAAATTCATGGAGCAGTACAACGCCGTCAAGCAGGGCAAAGAACCCGATCTTAGTGATTACAAGGAGTTTAAATTGAAAGAAGATAATATAGGTCAGTAATTAATTTCAGACAATTATAACTAAAAATTACATAGTTCATTTAAATTTTTACAAGATTGATTTTTTATCTAATAAAAATTTTTAATTTATTTTAAATAATATTTAATTATTTAAATTAATTCAATTAATCTTGATGATGAATTGTTTGCAGGTTTTCAAATGCTACAGAAACTTGGTTGGACTGAAGGTCAAGGACTTGGTAGCGAAGGTAGCGGTCGTATTGATCCTGTAAATAAGTGAGTTTTTATTTACAAATTTATTATTGATATTTATTATTGGTATTTATTATTGATAATATCAATTAAAATGTTTAATTAGGGCAACTAGTAGATTGGATAGTTCTGGCTTAGGTTCTGACAGACCGGATAACATTTCACGAGATGACGATGAGTTTGATGCATATAGAAAACGAATGATGCTTGCTTATCGATTCAGGCCGAATCCTTTGGTAACTGTTCTCATTTATTCGTTTATAGAACCATTAATTAATCAAGGTGTCTAGAAACTCTCAAATGTCAGAAAATTTAGTGGCTTTGAATATTTATCTAGGCAATGATATAGCTTACGAGTCTTGATTTGATAAAAAATTGCTGCGGTTTCATAAATTTGATTTTTCATTCCAGCTTTTTTATTGATTCAACGAATTGAATAATAAAGAAAAAAGTTTCTTTTTTTAAAAGTCATAACATGGCATTACTTTTTTATTCAATTTGCTGAGTAAATAAAATTATTGGAAAAAAATAAAAAATAAATAAATATTCTTGTGCACATTTATTTTTATTAACTTCAATTTCTGTAGAAATATCAAAATTTTATTCTGGGAAAAATAAATTTCAAATTTTTCTGTTTTATATACACACACTTGAATTACAAAATTCTAATCAAGTAAATTATCATAATAAGAGATTTATGTCTTTAAAATTATACTAGAAAGCTTGCAGTCACTTGGTGAATGCTGTGACTTGTGAACTATAAAAAATTAAAATTTTGGATTATTAAATAATGAATTTTGTTAAATTGCACTGTACTTTCTTAAATATTGACATTTTTGAAGATATAAGCTCATCTTGATGTTACACTTATCAAAAGCTTTCATTTGAGTACCCACATCAATTTTTCATATATTTTATATATTTATATATATGAATATATAAAAAATATATCAAAAATGCATGTGGGTACTCGAATGAAAGCTCTTGATGAGTGTAACATCAAGATGAGTTTATATCTTTAAAAATGTTAATAGTTCACAAGATACAAGGTGATTTTTTAATTATTGATATTTTTAAAGATATAAACTCATTTCGATGTTACACTCATTGAGACCTTTCATTTAAGTACCCACATGGCATTTTTTATATATATATAGTATTTGTAAAATATATAAATATATTTAAAATATATATATATATATATATATATATATATATATATATATATATATATATATATATATATATATATATATATATAATAAAACATATATAAAATATATATATAAAAACATATAAAATATATGAAAAATTGATATGGGTACTCAAATGAAAGCTCTTGATGAGTATAACATCGGGATGAGCTCATATCTTTAAAATTGTCAATAGTACACAAGATATGAGGTCAGTTTTTAGTTATTGACATTTTTTAAGATATAAGCTCACCCTGATGTTACATTCATCAAGAGCTTTCATTTGAGTACCCACATGCATTTTTGATATATTTTTCATATATACATATATATAAATATATAAAATATATGAAAAATTGATGTGGGTACTCAAATGAAAGGTCTCGATGAGTGTAACATCGGGATGAGCTTATATCTTTAAAAATGTCAATAGTTCATAAGATGCAAGGTCATTTCTATGTATCTAGAGATAGAGCATTTTCGAATGCTGCCTAAATACTCATCATAATAAATTGAGAATGAAATGAAACCTTGAAAAGATACAAATTCAAATCAAGACCTTTACAAAGACACTAAATTTCACTAAAAAAACCAATTTATCATATGAATATCTTAGAAACAAATTTTTTCTTATTCTCATAATCATATAGATTATAATTTAATAGACATAAGTTCATTACATATCGTTATATCCACTTTGATTTAATAAATTACAAGTACGGATATTGACAACCGCCTTCAGCTACCTGCTGTCAATCGTAAGAGATCTTAACAGTTATAATACCATATTATAATATAAAAATTTTCTAATCTAAAAAATGTGAAATCATATTTCAGTAGATCTTAAAAGTGAAAAAAAATTTCCAAGGCTCTAGACACCTTATTATTAATGTTAATAATAACAATAATGGTAATAAAACAATTCATGAGATTATTTAAATGTTTCTAGAATAATCCACGAAGGCCTTACTATTAAAAAATCAATAGGATAATGATGGGCCTCAAAGGAAAATGAAACACCATATAAAACTGTTTTTACAATTGACAAAAAAATAATAAGTGACACAAATAATATAAAGAGAGTAATATTATTTTGTATAATGAATGTTAATAATATCTTATAAAGATAATTGACAACACGCGCTGCTAATTAACGTGACGTTAATGAATTAAGGTAAATTTGTTTATAAATGAATTTATAAAAATTATTAACTGATAATTGTTAATAAATATTAAAAATAACATTAAATTGTTTATTTACTTTATTTATAAGAGGTCGAATGAGTAAAGGTCAATGTAAGGAAGCGCTATGGAAAGTTGAATGAAACTACGTAGACAGATAGAGAAAGTCTGTTCAATTAAACTGATGATGATTATTTTTTACCTCATTAAAATTGAATGTCATTTTTTATTTTAGCTTATTTTTACCAGGTCATTGACATTTTGTTAATTGTTTTTATTTTTAATTAACTAAATTATTTTTTTTTCAAGTGTATAAACAGTTATGATTTTTTTACTCGGTAATCTTTAATTAAAAAAATTTTTTTTAATTAACGATTCGGTTAATTGCTTATTATCGCGCTGGGAACAAATTTGTGGTTGATAGATAATTGAGACAATTTGTTATTAGTGATAAAGACAATGAAAACAACTTTTTTATTAATTAATAAGTATAGACGTAAATAGTATAGTAACTGTAATTACTATTGTCATTTTTTCACACCATTTATTCGGTAGTTAATTTAATGAGTTTCATATCAAAGCATGATAATTTTTTACGAGTCAAACAAATGTATATTTTATGTGCATGTAAAATGTCATTGCCGTTGTATAATTTTCATCTTATCCGCGGTCTTTTGTTCTTTTATTTAGTGAAAGTCATGACCGTGAATTAAAAAGAAATTATTTGTTAATTTCTCGCTTGCATAAAGTAATACTAGCAACCTTGCAGTCACTCTGTGACTGCCGTTATTTGTGAACTATAAATAAATAAAATTTTGCTTTGTTAAATAATGACTTTTGTTAAATTGCTCTGTGATTTTTTAAATATTAATGCTTTTAAAGCTATAAGCTCATCCTGATGTTATACTTATCAAGAGCTTTCATTTGAGTACCCACATGCATTTTTCATATATTTTTCATATATACATATATATAATTTATATAAATATATGAAAATTGATGTGGGTACTCAAATGAAAGGTCTTGATGAGTATAATGTCGGGGTGAGCTTATATCTTTAAAAATGTCATTAGTTGACAAGATACAAGGTAATTTCTTAATTATTGACATTTGTTAAGATATAAATTAATTTCGATGTTACACTCATCGAGACCTTTTATTTAAGTACCCACATGGCATTTTTTATATATTTTATATATATGGTATTTGTGAAATATATAAATATATGAAAAACATTAAATATATGAAAAATTGATGTGGGTACTCAAATGAAAGGTCTTGATGAGTATAATGTCGGAGTGAGTTTATATCTTTAAAAATGTCAATAATTTACAAGATACAAGGTAATTTCTTGATTATTGACATTTTTTAAGATGTAAGCTCATCCTGATGTTAAGCTCATCAAGAGCTTTCATTTGAGTACTCACATGCATTTTTGATATATTTTTCATATATACATATATATAATATATATAAATATATGAAAATTGATGTGGGTACTCAAATGAAAGGTCTTGATGAGTATAATGTCGGGGTTAGCTTATATCTTTAAAAATGTCAATAATTTACAAGATACAAGGTAAATTATATCTTTAAAAATGTCATTGGTTGACAAGATACAAGGTAATTTCTTAATTATTGACATTTTTTAAGATATAAATTCATTTCGATGTTACACTCATCTATTCCTTTCATTTAAGTACCCACATGGCATTTTTTATATATTTTATATATATGGTATTTGTGAAATATATAAATATATAAAATATATGGAAAATTGATGTGGGTACTTAAATGAAAGGTCTCGATGAGTGTAATGTCGGGGTGAAGTCATATCTTTAAAAATGTCAATAATTTACAAGATACAAGGAAATTTCTTAATTATTGACATTTTTTAAGATGTAAGCTCATCCTGATGTTAAGCTCATCAAGAGCTTTCATTTGAGTACCCACATGTATTTTTGATATATTTTTCATATGTACATTTATATAATATATATAAATATATAAAATATATGAAAAATGCATGTGGGTATTTAAATGAAAGGTCTCGATGAGTGTAACATCGGGATGAGCTTATATCTTTAAAAATGTCAATAGTTCTCTAGATACAAGGTCATTTCTTATTAATGTATCTAAAGATAGAGAATTTTTTAATGCAGCCTAAATACTTATTATCATAAATTGACTATTCTCGCCACAAAATTTCTCTCAATAATATAGATTATAATTTATTTTGTACTATTTATAACACAGAATTTTTTTTTAGAAATATTTTGCTTAAAAAAATTAATTACAAAATTTTAATTATCCGACACAACATTAAAAAAACTCAAACTATAATTAAATTATAATATTCAATACCTGAGACATTAAAATATTTATAGTTAATAAATCTTATTATCGAACATAAATTTGAACGTTTTCAATAATAAAAATATTTTATTTAAAAATTAGTAAGTTAGCGCTAAACAAAGCAGTCGAGAGTATGAGTAATTGTCGGAACATTAATAATTATTGTAACGTTAGAAATTATTCCACTGGCACGTAATTAATAACTGTGAATAATTGATTCGTAAAATTTATTTTTACTATTTTTTATTGTTCAAAAAGCTGAATACTGAAGTACTTAACAACAGGGAAATATTGTTAAAGTTTTTTAACTTCCGCGTAAAATCAGCAACGAATGACCATATAATAAACGGTAAGTGTAGTAAATTAGCTACGGGCCATGATCTAAATTACGATTCCAGCCTCAAGCGAATAGTTACCGTCTTGTAAGAAAGAGTCCGGTTAAGAAGATAATTGTTCATCCAATTAAAGTATTTTACTTGTATATTTATTTGTTAAATAAATACATTTGTGTCTGCGCACTGTTATAATTTTACGTGAAATAAGATTTCCGGTAAGAATTGTAGTATTTTTCGTAAATCTCCACCATAATTATATTAAATTATAAAAATAGTTTCTTTTTCTTCTTTTACATTTAATTGTATCAAATTAAATTTATTTAGTGCGTTATATAATTCATTTTTTTTTTTCGTAAAAAATTAACAAAGAATTCGTTATTACAAATATTTAAAAAAAAAAAAATCTCATCAAGGTGGCTCAAAAAAATCGGCTTTTTTTATGCTTTGAAATTAATTTTATCTAACTACCAACATAAACGGAGACCTTTCCAATGCCTTCAAGTTCAATCACTCTAAGCTCTATCTAATTCCATAGAATCTCTTAATAATGCATATCTATATTACAGGCATATCTTTTCATTAATACAATATTTTATAAGATTAAGTTAAACATAAATTCATATAAATGTCACATCGATGAACCCATTTATCATCCGTCGAAACTTTCCCCAAAAAATAAAAATTTTCTTAGCCTTTTAATGTGACAACCAAGTAATAGAAATTTTAAATAAAAATGATGATTTTTGTTCTTAAAAATTTGAATTCATCACATCCAAAAAAAAATTTATCTTTACATATCTATAACTACACTTAGGTGAATGAATCTTACGAAACTTCGATTTCTCTTACATTGGTCCGTTGATCTGTTACACGTGATAAAAATTGCATCCCTTGTCTTAATACTTTGCTAGCAACTTTGCAGTCACTCTCTGTGACTGCCGTGACTTGTGAACTATAAATAAATAAAATTTTGCTTTATTAAATAATGAATTTTGTTAAATTGCACTGTACTTTCTTAAATATTTGCTTTTTTAAAGATATAAGCTCATCCCGATGTTTCACTCATCAAGAGCTTTCATTTGAGTACCCACATGTATTTTTGATATATTTTTTATATATACATATATCTAATATATATATATATAAATATATAAAATATATGAAAAATTGATGTGGGTACTCAAATAAAAGGTCTCGATCAGTGTAATGCCAGTATGAGCTTATATCTTTAAAAATGTCAATAGTTCACAAGATACAAGGTCATTTCTTAATTATGTAATATATATTTTAAAGATATAAGCTCAGTCCGATGTTACACTCATCAAGAGCTTTCATTTGAGTACCCACATGTATTTTTGATATATTTTTCATATATACATATATCTAATATATATAAATATATAAAATATATGAAAAATTGATGTGGGTACTCAAATAAAAGGTCTCGATGAGTGTAATGCCAGTATGAGCTTATATCTTTAAAAATGTCAATAGTTCACAAGATACAAGGTCATTTCTTAATTATGTAATATATATTTTAAAGATATAAGCTCAGTCCGATGTTACACTCATCAAGAGCTTTCATTTGAGTACCCACATGTATTTTTGATATATTTTTCATATATACATATATCTAATATATATAAATATATAAAATATATGAAAAATTGATGTGGGTACTCAAATAAAAGGTCTCGATCAGTGTAATGCCAGTATGAGCTTATATCTTTAAAAATGTCAATAGTTCACAAAGATACAAGGTCATTTCTTAATTATGTAATATATATTTTAAAGATATAAGCTCATTCCGATTTTACACTCATCAAGAGCTTTCATTTGAGTACCCACATGTATTTTGATATACTTTTGATATATACATATATCTAATATATATAAATATATAAAATATATGAAAAATTGATGTGGGTACTCAAATAAAAGGTCTCGATGAGTGTAATGCCAGTATGAGCTTATATCTTTAAAAATGTCAATAGTTCACAAGATACAAGGTCATTTCTTAATTATGTAATATATATTTTAAAGATATAAACTCATTCCGATGTTACACTCATCAAGAGCTTTCATCTGAGTACTCACATGCATTTTTGATATATACATATGTGTAATATATATAAATATATAAAATATATGAAAAATTGATGTGGGTACTCAAACGAAAGGTCTCGATGGGTGTAATGCCAGTATGAGCTTATATCTTTAAAAATGTCAATAGTTCACAAGATACAAGGTCATTTCTTAATTATGTAATATATATTTTAAAGATATAAGCTCAGTCCGATGTTACACTCATCAAGAGCTTTCATTTGAGTACCCACATGTATTTTTGATATATTTTTCATATATACATATATCTAATATATATAAATATATAAAATATATGAAAAATTGATGTGGGTACTCAAATAAAAGGTCTCGATGAGTGTAATGCCAGTATGAGCTTATATCTTTAAAAATGTCAATAGTTCACAAGATACAAGGTCATTTCTTAATTATGTAATATATATTTTAAAGATATAAGCTCTTTCCGATGTTACACTCATCAAGAGCTTTTATTTGAGTACCCACATGCTATATTGATATATTTTTCATATTTAAATATATATCACATATATAAATATATAAAATATATGAAAAAATGATGTGGGTACTTAAATGAAAGGTCTTGATAAGTGTAACATCGGGATGAGCTTATATCTTTAAAAATATCAATAGTTTAGAAGATAGAAGATAGATGTACTCAAACTTAATTTAAGACACAAAATACACAATCTCAATATAATATTAAATTCAGTTCAATATCAATCAATCTTAGCTCTCAAACTCTCGATATTCGTGTCAATGATAAAAAAATAATTCCTCAGTAATTTATATTTTTATATTTCCATATTTTTTATTAAATTTTCTATTATATCTTCACGACAGCCTCTTACTTAGCCAGCCTAGTCTTATGTTAACGTTTAATTCTATTCTCCGTTTATTTATATCTTCTGTTTCGTATTTTATTAACATTCAGTACAACAGACTTATTTAAGAGTCTAAAGTTTTAACAGGCTAGCAGGATGCATCAGAGTCCGATCAACTCGTGAATCTTCAGTTTCAATTCGTTTACCGATTTAAAATCGTGACTCTCGCAACCCTGATGTAAGCTGTTGTACCTTCTTTTCATTGCTTTGCAATCTTCTTACAGTATATTACAAATGTACAGAAGGTGATTTATCTTATCGGAAATCTAATTCAAGAAAATTAATAAATTAAACATAAAAAAAATGAATTTTAATAGAAAATCACCTCGTAGTCCTTGGTATCGTTGAATTCGATTTATTTTAATTACTAATCAATTTTTTTTTAATTTTTAATCAATGCTATTTTTAAAAAAAATTTTTTCTTCATAGTTTAAATTTAATTAGATCAAACAAAAAAAATTCTTTTGAAAAAAATGAGCAATTTTTTAATAAAAATTTAATTTGTTGCAAATTTTAGTATCTTAGCTAAAAAAATAAAAAATTTTTCTAAATTAAAAAATAAAATTTTTAACAAATAAATTTATTATTAAAAAATTGCAAATTATTTTTTAAAAATAAATTTTATTTCTCAGATTAAAAAATAGAAGAAAATTTTTCTCAATGAATTATTAATTTTGGTTTATTATTTTTAATGCACACCGCGTAGGTGCTAAACATGAGTAGACGTAATGCCAAGTACCATTATGCATTTATCTATATGTATATATAAATATAGCACCTTGAAAGTTAAACGCGGTATGTAATATAAATATAAATACAATAAACCACTACAGATTTGTGAAAGCAACTACTACCTTGGGCATACCTTCACGATTTAAAAATCTATTTCAATAGTATATATTTAATTCATATAACTAAATACTATTTCATTTTTACCAACTATTATTATTGTTATTTACAAAGGAGTAATGACCAAGTGTTTATTACAATAACCGTGTGAATAGATCAAATTCTGCAATAAACTAGTTAATTCTCGGTGCATATTTAAATATATATTAAATATTGTACGTATTTATCGAACGGCACGAACACCTTGCGGTGATCAATTATGTAAGATAATAGGAGTCAATAGTCGTGTGACAAATGAGGAATTTATACTGATTTTTATTCATCCACTATCTATAAATATAAATCATCGGACAATCAACCTTTCTACTCGATAACAGCATACATTAAAACTGTTCATGCTTAAAAAAATAAATTTTTATTTTTTTTAAATTACAAAATTGAAACAATTAATTACGAGCTAACAAATAGAGCTCATTTGCATGGTCTTTAAAAATTTATCGATACTTTAACCTCTGAATCCTGGTTATTCAAATTCAGGACGATTTCTACAGAAGTTTCCGTGCGCAAATTTATTTAATAAGTCAATAATACTATTTTTCATTTATAACTAATCCGTATGATAATTTTTCATCCAGATAAAAAAGTTACTTGATTAAATAATTATTATTTAATGGAGATTGTGCAATAATAAATAATCCAATGAATAAATAAATGTGTTAATATGTAGTAAAAAAAATAAGGATATTATTTTTAATTGAATTTTTGTCGAGATAATTCTTAAAAGTTTTTTTTTAATATATATGCACATTTTCAATATTTTTTTCAATATTTTCACTCATCAAGAGCTTTCATTTGAGTACCCACATGCATTTTTTATATGTCATATATACATATATATATATATATATATATATATATATATATATATACCTATATATATATATATATATATATATATATATATATATATATATATATGCTATATATATCAATATATATATATATATATATATATATATATATATATATATATATATATATATATATATATATATATATATATTAGGTTGCAAAGAAAAATAAATTCTTGCGTAAGATTTATTTTCAAATTATCCAGATATGAACATGTAACCCCGTATTATAATAAATTAGGGTGGTTAAAATTAAGTAAGAGAAGAGATTATTTCATAGCATGTTTGTTTTTTAAAGAAATAAGGCTAAATTATCGGCAGTTGTTTGGCCCAGGACTTCAATATCTTAATGTATCAATGCGTAGAGGTGATATTAGGCAAGATTACTTGCGTTTGCCAAGAGCAAATAGTAATATGTATGAACAATCTTTTATAATCAATGGTATACTTATCTGAAACTCGTTGCCACCTGGGCTGACAACTGTAGATAATCTTCCTGAATTTCAAAATGCATCTTTTTCATTTTTTCTGGCTAATGACAATTAAAATCATTATTATATTTGTTTAATTAATTATAATTTCTGTTTCAAAGTGTCTCAAAGTGTTAATAAATTTACTAACTAACTACTGTAAATTTATTAAGTAACTTTATTGTATTTAGGTAACTTTAAAACCTTGCTGTTGTTATATTATCAAACTTACAGTACTATTGTAATTGTATTTTTATACTGTATACTTATATATATATATATAAAATGTATTGCTTATTGATGGTCTTGAGGGAGCTTCGGCTCTAAGGACAAATAAATATATATCTATCTATCTATCTATCTATCTATATAATACTAGCAGGTCGCCCCGGCTTCGCACGAGTATTTAACAAAAATTTTTGAATTAATTATCTAATTCATCAGGATTCGCCCTGTATTAGAATGAGTATAAATTAGATCTTTCAGTCTGTGTCCCTGAATTTGCGTGAATTACGGCGAATTAGTATGAATTAGATCTTTTAGTTTGTGTGCCGTAATATCAAAACTTAAAACCATTAATTTCAAAATAAAAATATTAAATTAAAAATAATCTATACTTATATCATAACAATGAAAAATTTGATTGTTTGTTTACATTGAATAGTCTCCAAAACTACTGAACCGATTTAAAAAATTTTTTCACCCTTGGGAAGTTACACTATCTCCTGACGACATGGGCTATATTACATCATAATTAATTCAAACACTTTTGTTAAATACCTGGGTGACTTGCTAGTTTTCTTAATAATATAGATTATTTAAAATTCAAAAAAAATTATTTTCGATTTCTTATTAATTAGATCAGTGAAAGAAAAACTAAAAATCTCAATATGAATATTTTTATTCAATATTCATTTAAACCTTATTAAAATTAAAAAACTCACTCTCTAATGAATGAAATAGAAATTGATACACTTTCAATAAAATCTTTATCTGCAAGTGAAATTTTGGTCCTTGTTTTTTAGAAATTTATATTGATACCAAATATTTAATGTCAATTGCACTATAAATAACTAAAATGAAGTATGTTAATGCCGTTTTACCCCGTAAAATCTATTTATAATCCATAAAAATAAAAACAGTCGGACATATTACTGTATTATATATATATATATATATATATATATATATATATATATATATATATATATATATATATATATATAGATCTAACTGACGTCTATTCACGGTCCGTTGATTATCACACCATCCCTATTAACTTCCATCAATATCACACAAACGTAATACAAGCGTACCGATAAATTACTCAAGCGAAACTCCAAAGCTTTCACTGTCAAGTATCTAAGTAAAGAGACTACTATAATGCCATCAATTCAAATTATTTTTTATACACGTACAGTAATAATTAAGTATTTATATTAATGTGACTGTAATAATAATAATTACATCCGCTACTTTTATTATTTATTATATAAGGTAAAAGCCCCAATAGATGATCACGTACCAGTATATGATCTCTCCATGTATTTGTACATCTATATTCATAAATATAGGTATACAAATACATGGAGTGATCATATACTGGTACACGGGAAAAAATTTATGGGAAAATTTACGATACAACTATTGTAAATCTGGACTATACTTTTATTACTATTAATTGTCAAATATTTTAGAAGAAAAAAAATACTATTTATTCATGAAAAAATACGATATTACTATTGTAAAAAGTAAGAGATGAAAATTTCCAGTGCTGCCTCTGTATCTTTCCAATAGAACTATAGCAAATTTTACAATAGTTGAATTGGAATGTTTCTCAATTAGTGTGAGTGATGGCCGTGCACAGCGCTAGACTCTGAGTTTATGTAAATTTTGAAGGATATGGGTCTTTGTTTACTTCGGATAGCGTAGAGGGAGAGTATTTGGCTGCCAATACAGAGTTCTGGGTTCGATTCCCAGATAGCACGAAAAGGTCGGTTTCTTTTTTCGATTACTGAACAGGTACCAATTAGTCCAACCTTCTACCTCTCTCCCTCCCTAATATTTCTTTTAAAAAAACCAACTGTGAATTTTTACAATAGTTGAATTGTAAAGTTCACAAACACATATTGTATAATTTGCTCTATAGTATTCGACTTTTTAAGACTCTTGCTAGCCTTATTTGTTTTGGATAAAATTTACAATAGTAGATCGTAAAAATTACTAAATGAGAAGTACAGTCCACCGTTACTATTTTATTTAGTAAAAATTACAATAGTAAAATAGTAAAAACTCCTTTAATTTTCTTTCCGTGTACATGATCATCTATTGGGGCTTTTACCTTACATATGTCGAGTTATTTTTTTTTTCATAAATTGTCGACAGAAATATAAAAACTGACAAAATTATTTACTGAGTATAATAAATAAAAGTTTCCTTTTTATTTAATTATTATTATTACAATTGTCTACTAATATTACTTGACTTGCTCGGATATATATATATATATATATATATATATATATATATATATATATATATATATATATATAAATATATATATATATGGATGTATTAATAGCATGCTTGGATATATAGTGAGATAGCATAATTCATCCCGTAGACATGATAATACTAAGTAAATTACATAAGTTTATTGTACTATTCTCACTGTCGTGATCGTGTCGTTTTAAATTGCTGTAAAATATATATCTATCTATAGCTATATATATATTTTATTATTTCTTCCCTATAAGATTATTTAATCTACCTTTTATTATTGTTATTACTATTATATTATATTATACTTACTTTAATTAACAACTAACATTAATAATATTCTTCATATTTTACGTGCTTTCAAAAGATTGTTATTGTATATTTTAAGTTTTAAAATAAAATCATAAAGATATTTTATTAAAATTTAAAACTTTTAGGAAATAATTATAGCTTACTATTATAAATATTTAATTATTGCAGTGTAAAGTGGTAACACTGTTTTTTAATTACCGATGAAAATCAACAGACGAACAAGCCTGAGTAATGTAACGAAAAGGTTAAGTATTAATTTAATTAATTGCATAATAGAACGAAAGAAGAATATAAAAAAAAATTTTTGATATGATGGATTACTTGGCCATTAGCTCACTCACTTACAGAAACGGTGTAATAAATTACTAACTTGTAACTTATGACCTGAGACACGCTGGATTAGGATAAAAATGAAAAGCGATAAATAATTATTAAAATAATGGAAAAAAAGAAAGTTTCGATGGATTTTCATCAATAATACCTTTTCACGTCGCAGCGAAAGGAATTTAAAACACTCTGCATTAACAGAATAATAATAATTATAACTAGCAACCTTGCAGTCACTATGTAACCGCTGTGATTTGTGAACTATAAATAAAAAAATTTTGCTTTATTAAATTAATGACTTGTTAAATTGCACTGTACATTTTTAAATATTGACTTTTTTTAAGATATAAGCTCATCCGATGTTACACTCATCAAGAGCTTTCATTTGAGTACCCACATGCATTTTTCATATATTTTTCATATATACATATATATAAATATATAAAATATATCAAAAATTGATGTGGGTAGTCAAATGAAAGGTCTCGATGAGTACAACATCGGGATGAGCTTATATTTTAAAAAATGTCAATATTTCACAAAATATTTGTTAAATTACATTGTACTTTCTTAAATATTGACTTTTTTAAATATATAAGCTCATCCTGATGTTACACATATCAAGAGCTTTCATTTGAGTACCCACATGCATTTTTATATATTTTTCATATATACATATATGTAATATATATAAATATATGAAAAATTGATGTGGGTACTCAAATGAAAGGTCTTGATAAGTGTAATGTCGGGGTAAGCTTATATCTTTAAAAATGTCAATATTTCACAAGATAATTGTTAAATTGCACTGTACTTTCTTAAATGTTGACATTTTTAAAAATATAAGCTCATCCCTATGTTACACTCATCAAGAGCTTTCATTTGAGTACCCACATGCATTTTTGATATATTTTTCATATATACATATATATAAATATATAAAATATATGAAAAATTGATGTGGGTACTCAAATGAAAGGTCTCGACGAGTATAACATCGGAATGAGCTTATATATTTAAAAATGTCAATAGTTCATAAGATAAAAGGTCATTTCTTAATTAGCTATATAGAAATAGAACATTTTTGAATGCAGCCTAAATACTTATCACCATAAACTGACTATCATTGAGAATGAAATGAAATCTTTAAGACACAAATTTAAATCAAGACCTTTGCAATGACACTTAATTTTACTTAAAAAACTGATTTTATCATGTGACTATCCTCGAAACAAAATTTTTCTTATTCTCTTATTAATCTAGATTATTATTATTATTATTATTTTATTGTTAAGTTGTTGTTGTTGTTTTTTAACATGGCATATTTCCAACGACAGTGATGGTGTCACTATTGTTTAGTATAATAAAACAGAAACGAAATTCTGAAGAAAGTGTTGTGTGGACATTACCATCTACCATCTACCATCTAGGGTCATAAAATCTCTGTACATTCTTACGCTCAGAGTATAGAAATTTTCAATGGTTATTCACACTATTTTACAGTAGTAATAGTAAAATCATAAAACCATCTAATCCAATGGGCTAGAATTTATATTGCTAGTAAATGTAAAGCAGTGAGAGAAAAGAGAATAGGTGTTGTAATTTATTTCTCCAATCTTCCAGCATAAATACTACTGTTTTATTTTTTTTAGTGCTCTTCAACCGTTACACAAAAGGGACTGACGGATATTTTTATTGGTTTTCGTTACATAATTTTAATGACTAATTATTAAATGTAATAAATAATAATGGTTAATATTCTTCACGTAATATTCTGTATGAATTAAGTATCTTTTTCATTTCTGGGTAAGCTATGCATTAATAATTTTATAAAAAATTTAACAGACCATAAAAATTATTAATTTTTCAACACAAAAGCGACAATATTGTTTAAAAATAAATTTTAAAAGCTTCGTTATGAAGATAGTTAGAGTTTTATCGAATTAATTAAAAATATTGTAGCCCGAAGTCATTTAATGAGTCAACAAATCTTTTTTTTTTTTTTATTTTGAGGCTTCAATTTTTTAAGCTTTTCAATCTTTTATTAGTTATTTGTCGGTAGTTGAAATAAAAAGTTTAAAAATTTAAAAAATGTATCTAATAAAAGATAAAATACTGTTTTTAATTACCATAATGATACTTTTTGCAACAAATAATAAAGCTTTTGAAAAAAAAATAGCTGAGTTATCCGCCGGGGATATAATTAACATTAATTCTTCTAATTAATTAACATTAATAATTTTAACGCCGAGTCGACTGAAACGTTCGGCGACATATTTAATGGTAAAGCTTCGCATTTAATTGAACTTAAACTTTTGGCTGGCCTTAAGCAAATCAGTATAGAAAAAAATATTTGCTTGCCGTTTGAAGATTTAGCGTCTTATTATTATCCAAAAGTCAAATTTTTTAGGTATAGATTTCTTTAGAAATCTATCGGTGGTAGCCGGTCTCATGTCGTAATTTTAATACAATTTTGTCATAATATGTTTAATTATCTTCAATTTAAACTATTGTTCGTCGACTTTTAATACTTTTTTCAATTTATTTCGTAGTTGAGAAAATTCAAAAAAAATCAATAATAAATTAAATTTTAGCTTTTATCATCAAATGACTTTTATATGTAAAAAATCCTATTTTTTACACGCTTTATATTAGCTTCACTTGTATGTCAGTTTGTATGTCAGTTTGTCAGTAACTCTCCGTGGGTAATCTGCGCGCCTGCGGCCTTCCTTGGTTCTGGTAGCCGTTTCTCAGGCTCGCTCTCCGAAATCGAACTCTGATTCCCCGTATTTATAATATTTATAAATAATCATTTTTTATTAGCTTCACTTGTATGTCAGTATGTCAGTATGTAACTCTCCGTGGGTAATTTGCGCGCCTGAATATTTTTGATAATCAACAAATAATAGTTTAAAAAAACTAAAAAATCACGCTTTTATAAATAAACCAAACTAAAAGTAAAAATAAATAATAGTTTAAAAACTAAAACACGCTTTTATAGAAAACCAAACTAAAAAATAGAAAATAAATTTAAATTAAGAATAGTGTTAAAAATTTCAATAAATATAAATTAATAATAGTGTAAATAAAAAAAAATGTATTTTATTTTAAAAAGCGTGGGTGCTTTTAAGATATTATCAAAATGATAATCACTCTACTCATATCTGTCAATAAAATATTTATAACTATTGACACCATGCACCTCACGCTTTTTTTAAAATAAAATACATTTTTTTTATTTACACTATTATTAATTTATATTTATTGAAATTTTTAACACTATTCTTAATTTAAATTTATTTTCTATTTTTTAGTTTGGTTTTCTATAAAAAGCGTGTTTTTAGTTTTTTTAAACTATTATTTTTAGGTAGATGTCTTTAAATATCTATTTGCTATAGTCAGTCTCATATCGTTATTTGCAAAAATATAATAAAAAATGAATTTTAGGACATTACGGCCTTTTAATAACGTGTTTTTTTCAATATTCAAACAAGAAATCTACCTATCCATGTCGGGTGTAGCCGAATGGCACTTTTTTTCTCAATAATCCAACCCGTTTACAACCAAAACATAAATTTTGAATAATCTCGCGCGAGATTAGGGGAGGGGGGGTTAAAAAATTCTCAAAAATGCCTCACATAATTTATGGACGCCCCCTATCTAAAGATAGAGCATTTTCGAATGCAGCCTAAATACTTATCATAATAATTATTTTTCTAATATCAAAACTTGACAATTGCTCGAACTCAGTTTTGTTTGAATTTTCTACTTTTTCTGTCTAATAAAAATAACCTTATAAAAATAGGCTTTAAATTAATATTTCCTTTGAAATTTATGACCTCAAGATTATTATTAACATTATCAAAAAAAGTAATTACTATTGCTATTAATTAATAGCATTTTTTTAATTCTTTAAAGACAATAAGTTGCGCAGTTGTGACATACAATATAAAATTAGTTTATTAATTATCATTTAATAGCTTAAAAAATAAAATTTTGGTGTTTTTCCAACTTTTATTTTTATACTTTTATAACAATAATTTAAAAAAAAAAAAAAAAAAAATAAAGTTAATAATCCCGAAAGATTATAAATTACTCAAAAATAACTCAGTTTTAAAGCACAAAATTTAATAATGTTGAGGTTTTTTTTCTCTTACCAATTAAATTGCAGATAATAGATATATTCTTCAGCTTTAGTTAAAAAATTGTCATTTGTATTTCTGTGAGCTACGTCTTAGTTAAAGAACATTTTAAAAGCAATTCACTATAAAAATGTACGCGATAAAAACTAAAATTTTCTCAATTATCATACTTGCACTTTTTGCAACAAATATTGTCGCTTTAAAGAAAAAAATGGCTGATTTATCTGCCGGTGACACAATTAACATAAATTATTTGAACCCTAAGTCTACTGAAACATACGGTGGAATATTTAATGGTTATAATAACAATGCTTCACATTTTATCGGAATTAATATAGCAAGCGTTGAGCAGATAAGTATCGAAAAGAAAATTTGTTTACCTTTTAAATCATTAGCATCGTACTATTATCCATCAGTGAACGTTGATGAAGAAAAACTGGATTTATCAAAAATTTTTAACTTCACAAATAAGGACAATTTATTTGACATTAGTCCTTATTACATTCGGGAAAAGTATTCTTACGGGATTGTTAAAGCGTGTCAAATAGTAAAGAGCCAAAAATTAATCAGTAAAGTGCTCAATCAAGATGATTTGACTATGCTTAACGAACACATTAATTATAATCTATTGCTGGAGACAACTGGTGTCCTACGACTTAGACAAGAAAATGAAACTCACTACGTCTCGTCAATCACTACTGGAAGATGTTTGCTACAAGTTAGTATTTAACAATAGTATATTACACTATTAGGACAGAAAGTTTGAGATTTCTGCACTGCGCGCCGTGATCACGGCGCGCAGTTCAGAGCTCTCAAACTTCTGCCCGTGTAGTGTATACTATTTTTCTTTATAGCCGGTCGAAAGTACGTAAAATATTTCATGTACTGTATCGAAAAAAAATCGATGCCTGCCCCCGACATTTGCGGCACGAGCGAAGCGAGTGCTGCTAGTCAAGGGGGAGGGGGGGGGCAGGCATCAAATAAAAAAAAATTAATGTAAAATCAAATAAAAAATAATTAAATAACATTTTTTTTTTAATTTTTAGATTAAATAAAACTGAAATTTCTTGAATTCAACAAACATAATAAAGATTATTCTCGGTTAAAAATAGAAAAAACGAGCATATTATCTGAAAATTAACAATAATTAATAAAAATCAAATTAAATTGTTGTTACTGCGTACATTTTTCTAAATAATTCATTAATTAAATAAAGTTGATCCATTTTACACACGTCACTGTCAAACTGAATCTCAGTACAGTACAACCTGCACAGAAAGAAAGGTTCACTTGAGCCAAGAAAATATTTTTCTTCATAATTATTTACTTGGGCGAAAAAAAAATTTTTTTTTGACACAAGAAATTTCACTTATCCCAACAAAATTAATTCTCTTGCTTCAAGAAATACGTATCTTGATCCAAGACAATTTATTTAAATCAAGAAAATTTTCTTGTTTTGAGAAAATTTCTCTCTTGCTCCAAAAAATTAAGTTCTTAACAGAAGTAAATTTTCTTGTCTTGAGAAAATTTTTCTCTTGCTCCAAAAAATTAAATATCTTGATAGTAAATTTTCATTAATATTTCTATTGACTAACATGTCAAATGAGAAGATCAAATAATATTGAATCATTTTTTTTTCATTCAATATGTATAATTGCACGCTAAAATAAAATAAAGTGGGTATCAAATATTCAAGAGAAAAATTTTCTCAAGATGAGAAAATTTTTTTCTCAGCTGAAGTAGGTGGCACTGCTTTCCTAAAGTATCTAAAAATCTTGATCAAATATAAAAATTTCTTGTATCAAGTATTTATGATAATTTGAATAAAGAAAAAATGACTTCCACCAAGAATAGAATTTCAAGAAAAATTTTTACTTCAGCCAAGACAACTTTGGTCTTCCTTCGGGCGACCGAAAATTTACTTGAGCCAAGAATTTTGTTCTCCAGTCAAGAAATCTTTCTTTCTGTGTGGTTATAAGTTACATCGGATGATCTACTCACTCTTACGACAGTTATATTTTTATCTATATCTCTATCTATTTATGAAATATTTTATGTAAGTAGAAGAAAGAAAGAAATATAACCAAGTTGTATTGTACCATCAATCGTAAATGATCAGCGTAAACAAAACATAGTTAGTAACAAATGACTAATGTCAGTCGCGGTAGCGAAAGCATTTGCTCCCGCTGTTATAGAAGGCGAATGTGTAGCTTAATCAATGCACGAATCTTTAACTTTCTGCATCGAAATAGGTGCAAAAGATGCGTACTTTCGACCGAGGTATAAAGAAAAAAATTTTTCCATCGTAAGGCACTCTCTGATGCTTCGCAATAAAAAAAGCTTGGAAAATCCAAAAGTGCACGCCTCATTACGCTTAATTGATTTTTAAAAGAAAAAAATAATTAAGTGAGTTTGATCGCCGCATTCCCAGGTCAAATTAATAGATATTTTTTTTTCTTTTTTGCAAAAGATCACTCGAAAAATAGTGTAAAATATAATATTATTCTAATCAGAATTTAATTGATTAAATTCAATTCATAATTATGGTCAAATAATTATAATTATTATAGTTATTATAGTTATATTATTATAATTATAATAATATAACTATTATAATATCAACTGACAAGTACTGGGCTGTCACAAAACAATAACAACTGTTATAGGTTATGTAAGGTCGGTACTTAAAACAGTTGCTCACGGTGTTCATTTATGTTTAATAACAATTTATTTTAATGCAAAAAAACTTTATGATTATTTCAATTTCAAATTTGCCGCGCCTCGAGAAGTCGCCATTTTTTCCCTAATAAAGATGGGGGAGTAATGTCTCCGACAAACAACAAAGATAGAAACCAATTTTTGATATTAAAAAATTAATTAAATTAAAACTATGTGGTAAATCGTTATCAAATTTTGATAGAATATGTATGAAACATTGTTCTATCTATTGGAAAGTTTTTTTTATTGGGTCAAGTTGGCCGATTTTTTTATAAATCCTCCATTTCTGGAGTTATTGAACAAGGACACTCATAACAGACCGTGCACTTTTGCAAAACTTTAATTAATTATAATATAAAAGATATTATCTCTTAAACGGTGTGGTAAAAAAATCTGATTTTTTCTCTATAGATGTATTAAATCATAATGTTTCGAATGAATATAAAAAATATGGGGTCAAGTTGAAGTCATTTGGAGCCCAAACTACCTTAAGTAATTTCTTACAGAGTATTTTGTAATTTTTTTGGAATTATTGGCGCCTATTTTTCTTGTCATATGCGCACACAGTCTAAATAAATTTATAGAGCTCTAGTTTTCACGTGAGAGAAATAAAAAAAGTTATTTTGTTTTTGTACGTGTGTACCATAGTAAACTTTAATAAAAATTCATTTAAAAAAAAAAAAAAAATTCGTAAGCTAGGCTACTGATATGAAATACGGTACCAGCTTATCAAATTTTGGAATTAATAAAAAAACCCCGGTCTCCGATACATCATTTAGACGTCCACGCACTAAAAAAAATTAAATTGAATCAAGATAAAAAATTCTTGAATTAAATAAAATTTACTTAAACCAAGAAAAATTTCTTAGCTTAAGAATTTTTCTACTCAAATCAAAAAGATGAAATTCTTCAAAATTGTTTACTTGATTCAAGTAATTTTTTTTTTTTTCAAAGAAGTAATATAAAATGATTTTAGAAAATATATATATATATATATATATATATATATATCTTATATATAAGATGGTTTAATTTAAGTGTGTTTTCGATGTAAATCTTCTCATATTATTGTATAAGTGCAATATGATTGTAATAGAGACATTTGAAGATCAAAAATTGCTTGACCTTGGCGTGTCGGGAGTAAAGCACCGCTTCGCGTGCAAAAAAAAAAGTAAATTCTGTATAAGACTTACTTTTATTTCAGGTTTACGTCAATTTGGCTGAATTATGCAGTCAAAATCGTACAACAGATAATGACATAGAAAATTTTATCGAATATTCTCGGTACTTCAGTCGAATAAAAATCAACACTGGAAACCGCAATCATGAAGATCAGCTCAATACTAACGTGAATTTATTCCAAAAAAAGCTTTATTATCATTTTCGGCATTTGCTATCAGAAATATTGCTTTTTGATCATTTTCAAATGGTTTCGGAAAACAATGTCGTTGAACTTAACTTAAAAACTTTACCTGATCTGCTTGAAACAATATCGCCGCGGTTATATGTTGAAGACAAATTTTTGTCCTCTATTATACCAGGAGATGTTATAGATATAAATAGTTTGAAGAGGTTAGATTCATTGATTGAAGCCGATAACTTTTTACTTGACATAAACGACAATAAAATTCCGCAATTTACGGTTTACAATTTCACTACTTGTAATGAATTCAATGAAAATGATCCAATTGAACTTGAAATTGCTCCTTACGGATTGCATCCAGATTATTTTACTGAACCTGTTTACAAATTTGATGTTGTTGACCAAATGGCAAAGCGAAGAAACTACGGCGTCGATCCAAAGTACTTGAATGAGAGGTACAAGTGTCTGAAAGTTAAAATTTGCTCTGAGATCAAAAGAAGGAAGTTAATCCTCTCCTCTCTTTACGTCGTTAATTTGGACAAAAATAATATTAGTAAATTGCATTTTTTCGACAGTAAAAATGTCGTCTTACGATACAAGTTAAGCGACGAAACGCATTATGTTGCTCGCACTGAAAAAGGAAATTGCTTGTTTCAAGTACGTATCCGTTGTATCATAATCTAAAGTTATTTCATCGAACAAAAATAAATTTTTCTTTAATTCAAGGCGCTGATTTACGAAAATTTGGACGATTCTTCTCATACTCAACAAATTCAAGGTCCACTTTTGTACATAGGCGATATTTTATCAACCTATAATGGCCAAAATGTTGAAAAATGGGCTGAAAAATATGTCAGTGATTTATCGGTAAATGGTCTCATAACTTTGATGAATTTAATATTGGATCGCAGCGCTGTCACAAAAATTTTTTCAAAAATTTCTGAAAATGACTACGAACACGGATTCACTACTATTTATCTCGGCAAAATAAATTGAATTTTCTTCATTTAATAATAACAATAATTAGCAACCTTTCAGTCACTATGTGACTGCCGTGACTTGTAAACTATAAGTAAATAAAATTTTGCTTTATTAAATAATGAATTGTGTTAAATTTCACTGGACTTTTTTAACTATTGACATTTTTAAAAATATAAGCTCATCCCGATGTTACACTCATCAAGAGCTTTCATTTGAGTACGCACATGCATTTTTGATATATTTTTAACATATATACATATATACATATAATATATATAAATATATGAAAAAATGATGTGGGTACTCAAATGAAAGGTCTCGATGAGTGTAACATCGGGATGAACTTATATTTTTAAAAATGTCAATAGTTCTCACTATACAAGGTCATTTCTTAATTATTGATATTTTTAAAGATATAAGCTCATCTCGATGTTACACTCATCAAGAGCTTTCATTTGAGTACCCTCATGCATTTTTATATATTTTTCATATATACATATATACATATAATATATATAAATATATCAAAAATTAATGTAGGTACTTAAATAAAAGGTCTTGGTGGGTGTAACATCGGGATGAGCTTATATCTTTAAAAATGTCAATAGTTCACGCGATACAATGTCAGTTCTTAATTATTGACATTTTTAAAGATATAAGCTCACCCTGATGTTACACTCGTCAAGAGCTTTCATTTGAATACCCACATGTATTTATATACAATATATAAATATATGAAAAATTGATGTGGGTACTGAAAGGTCTTGACGAGTGTAACATCGGGATGAGCTTATATCTTGAAAAATGTCAATAGTTCACAAGATACAAGGCCATTTCTTAATTATTGACATTTTTAAAGATATAAGCTCACCCCGATGTTACACTTGTCAAGAGCTTTCATTTGAGTACCCACATGTATTTTTGATATATTTTTCATATATACATATATATAAATATATAAAATATATCAAAAATGCATGTTGGTTCTCAAATGAAAGCTCTTGATGAGTGTAACATCGGGATGAGCTTATATCTTTAAAAATTTCAATAGTTCACGCGATACAATGTCAGTTCTTAATTATTAACATTTTTAAAGATATAAGCTCATCCCGATGTTACACTCGTCATGAGCTTTCATTTGAGTACCCACATGCATTTTTGATATATTTTTCATATATACATATATATATATATATATATAATATATATAAATATATGAAAAATTAATGTGGGTACTTAAATGACAGGTCTTGATGAGTGTAACATCGGGATGAGCTTATATCTTTAAAAATGTCAATAGTTTACGAGATACAAGGTCATTTCTTAATTATGTTTCTAGAAATAGAGCGTTTTCAAATGCAGCCTAAATACTTATCATCATAAATTGACTATCGGTGAGAATAATATGAAACATTGAAAAGGCACAACTCCACGTCAAGACTTTTCCAACAATACCAAATTAAATCATAATATAAATTTTATCATATAAAAAAACTGTCCACAGAATTCTGCTTATTCTCTTAATTATATTAGAGATAATACTCAGCATGACTAAATTTACATCGTAAATTTTAACAATCAGGATTAATTAATATTGCAAATTAAATAATATAACTGAAATAAAAAGCAATTATGATGGTAAAAAAATTTTTAATCTCAAATATTATTTTGTTAATTGAAGAAACTTTTTAATGCCTACAATTTGTGAAGGTACTATTGCGATTCTATAAATAAAAAATCTATTACAATCCCCGTAATTATGAAATAAAAAATAACGTAGAGAAGTGACGCGTAATTGTTATTGTTAATTTTTTTACCAATCAGAAACAGTTAGTAGATAACGACTATTTTTAACCTAAGGCCTTGATAAAGAATTTTGTATTTTTGTATCAGTTTCTGGAAAGTTAGAACAAAAACTATTAGTTGATCGTAGGCATTGTGGATAAAAACATTAAAAAACTTATAAATATACACAATGAAAAATAAAATACTCATGAACATACTTACATTTTTTGCAACAACAATCGTCCGATCGCCATTCGTCACCATTTACTTATTTCAATTATATTCATTGTAATCCGTATAATGAAAAAGACGCAGTTCAAATAGAGTGGGTTCCTTACACATTGCATCCGAATTATTCCTCTGTATCTTTCTATAAATTTAGTGTTTTCGATGAAGTGGTCAAGCGAAGGAACTGCGGCGTTGATCAAATGTACTTGAACAACAGATACAAGTGTTTGAAGATAAAAATTTGCTCAGAATTCCAAAGGACGAAGTTAATAATTCCCTCCGTCTACGTCGTTAATTTGGACGAAAATGATATTGATAAAGTCCGTGTTTTTGACAGTAAAAATGTCGTCCTACGTTACAAGTTAGGCAACGAAACGCATTATGTCGCTCACACTGAAAAAGGAAATTGCTTGTTTCAAGTACGTATCCGTTGTATCATACCCTAAAATTATTTTGTCGACCAAAATTAAATTTTTCTTTAATTCAAGGCGCTGATTTATCAAAATTTGGACAGTTCTCATACCCAACTAATTGAAGGTCCACTTTTGTACAGAGGCAAATTATTGTCACCCGATGATAATGAAAATCTTGAACAATGGGCTGAAAAATATGTCAATGATTTCCCAACTAAAAACTACAAGACTTTAGCGGAGTTGATAACCCATCGGATAGCTTTAGAAACTATTTACTCGAAACTTTCACTGATAAAAGGATTTATTTATAGTTAAAAATATTTTTTAATATTTAACAAATCATTTATTAGAGACCACTTTTTAGTATTAAACAAATATTTCTTAGTATTTAAAAAGATTTATTAATATTTAATGAATGAATATCAGATTTATTAAATACAAACAAATCATTTTAAATACTAAGAAATATTTGTTTATTACTAAAAAGTGGTCTCTAGTAAATGATTTGTTAATTATTAACAAATATTTTTGACTATAAACAAATCCTTCTATCAGTGTTCTCATGAAGCTTACCGCAATACAATGATAAATATTTATTTAGATGAACTGAATTAAATTTTATTTAGGATAATAAGTGAAAAGTTTATTAAAACAAAACTGAAAAAATTTGGAAAATCCAAAAGTGCACGCCTCATAATCTCATTTTCCATAATAAAATTCATTGAAATAAAATACAAATACTTTTAAATCTTTCACGCCATTGTCCACCCAGAAAAGAAAAGGTACAAAGCATGTTTTGTAAACGAACCTTATTTACATAGATATAGATATACAAACGATTAGTGGATTTTTACCCTGATAGCCACCTTACCTATAACCTACTGTCAATCTACGTCCGCAATTTGAAGCAAACTTCATAATACGGTATTTCTGTGGTCATTTTGGCCAGTTTTTTTACTATAGTTATACAGCATTTCTACCGTACTTTTGCTGCAAAGCTCATCAGAAATAATACGATAAAATTACCGTAAAACTCTAGAACTTTTACCGTAAAAAATCTATCTATTAACTATAATATTACTATAATTTTACAATAATAAAATGGTATTTCTACGGTAAAAATACTAAAGATATACTGCAATTTTACCGCGTTTATACTGATATAATTAAAGATATAATGCTTTCTACCGTAAGATGGACGGTTATGTTTATTACTCGGTGAGTCTTATTAGGTGACTGAGTAAATAGATATGGATAGTGTCTCTGATAGCTCAACTGGTAGAGCCTTCGGCGCGTAACTAGATGATCTGGGTTCGAATCCCGGTCGAGACTAAAAAAAATTATTAATAATAATAATAATCGAGAAATTAGTTTATCAACCTCTTAAAAATCATTCATGATAATTTATAATATTATAAAAAAAAAAATTTAAGCTATTGAAAAATAGTAGTAAAGCAGCATATTTTTGGTATTTTGCCGGTAATAGAAAGTAGGGATCTTCTTTTCCGGTTTTTTGCTGCAATAGTGCCGCAGATATACAGTATAAATATGCGGTATATTTACGGTTTAAATGCTGTAAATATACCGTCATTTTTCTATTGTATTGCTATAAATATTCTGAATTTATTTCGTAATTTTTTCATAATATTCGACAAAAAAACTGGCTAAAATAACTGAAGTATTACGGTAAAAATACAGCATTTATATCGTATAAATACCGAATCTTTACGGCATTTCCAAAACCGTGAGGGAAGAGAGCTTAGTCATGAAGGCAAACGAAGACCATGACCTCGAGGATGCTGATGGAGGCCATGCTTGCAGTCGGTGCACTTGTTGAGATAAAATAATCTCGTCTCAAGTAAAGAGAGACATATGTATGTTTTATAAGTTATGGATGGGTGTTTAAGATTAATAGGAGAAACAAGTGTTCAATATGAGTACGTAGACCTTTGTTCAATTAAATAAAAGATTAGAGGCAAAGGTCATTGATGTTAAGCCCATTATTGCTTGATCACGAGTCTCTGTTCTCTGCTCAACACGTGGATCGAGATGCCATTGGGATTCACGGTTAACAAAACCCATTCAATCGCTATTGAGTGATTATACTCTTTGGTTTTAACCCGTTTGTTTACATTTGCCGGCTACTACACAGAAGAAGAAATAATTTAGTTCAAATAAATATTTTTCTTATAAATTTCAGCCTTACTTAAAAATATTTACACCCTTAATTAAATAAAAAATTACATTTGCAACAATAAATTACAACTTTTGAATGAAAATCGAAAAAAATCTCTACTATGTAATTGCACGCCTCATAAGCGAAGCGGATGAGGTTGTGCTCTACACTCGCCTTACAAAAATCAAGCGATTTCTTGAACTAAAATTGTCTATTTATTTTCTATCGCACTTGTAGAACAATATTTACATATAAATGTAATGGAAAAACCTTAATTTCAACACATGACATTTTTAAAAGACATTTTGCTTTTTAAATAAATAAAAAAAATGTTTAAAAGAATTATTCCGTGGACGTCCGGCTGTCAAATGTATGTATGACAACTGGTGTGGTCACGATAACTGCCGAAAAACTTAACTGATCAAGTCCATTTATTTTTTATACGCTTCAGTATGATTTAAAACTAAGTCCTTTTGAAGATCACGGTCTAATTCAATGTAGTTTATTTATATTTAGCAATAAACTACCCTGATAGCCAGCGCTTTCTCAGTAAGTGTTGACTTCCAGCAATTACGGTTAATTTATACATCAAGTTGGCGGTAATTCTTCACTCAACAACAGTTGTAAGCAAATTGACGGAAATCTACGGCCGCAACTTGAATACAAGTTAACAATCAAATTTGTAGTTAAATTTCCTTTCAACTTTACTACAATTTGACGGAAATACTTGTACAGCAAGTTTTGACGTCTATTTTCAGAGTAAGTTATAGGTAACTAATAGGTAATCGCTCGCTTTGCCAACTCTTTCCGTCAAGTTTGCTTCAAATTGCGGACGTAGATTGACAGTAAGTTATAGGTAAGGTGGCTATCAGGGTAAAAATCCACTAATCGTTAGTCTATCTATATCTATGTAAATAAGGTTCGTTTACAAAACATGCTTAGTACCTTTTCTTTTCTGGGTGGACAATGGCGCGAAAGATTTAAAAGTATTTGTATTTTATTGTAATCAATTTTATTGTGGAAAATGACATTATGAGGCGTGCAATTTTGGATTTAACAAACGAAACAGTTAACCTTCTGAATGGCCAGTTTCTGTCTGACCTTAAATGCAGTTTTATTGTTACTCCGTTGGCTGATAAAATGAATTTTAAACTCCCGAGGCGTATATTTAGTGTCATTTTCGACACCTCGAAAGGATAATTGATAAGCATAAAGAGCTGCGATGTTACACGTCTGCTGAAGGATATCAGCAACATGAACTCCATTCATCTAATCAACATAAACATCGTTTCGATGATCATGGATGGATTTTTTAATAGCGATGATTGGTCAATGTTTATTCAGAGATTACGAAGAATAGAACTGTTCATGGCTTTACTGTAATATAAATATGAGCCAACACACTTTTTTAATAATCACCGATCATGGGAAAGTCAGCGAGATTTATTGCTTGATTATTTTTTAGAGCTACAACCGATAATATCTGTTCATTTTCGTCAACTTTCTCATTAATTTACGGCATATGTGTTTATTTTAAATATTTACTTTTTTAATTAATGTTTTACAAAAAAGGCTAATTTTTAAAAAAGATTATGACTTTTTTTTTAATTTTTACAATTTTTAACAATAATAAATTTCGCAAATAATTATTCAATCCAAAAATATTTATCATTAAATAAAAATTATGACATTAAAGCTACACGGGAAAAAAATTCTGGGAAAATTTACGATACAACTATTGTAAAGCTGGACTATACTTTTATTACTATTAATTGTGAAATATTTTAGAAGAAAAAATACTATTTATTCATTAAAAAATACAATATTACTATTGTAAAAAGTAAGAGATGAAAATTTCCAGTGCTGCCTCTGTATCTTTCCAATAGAACTATAGCAAATTTTACAATAGTTGAATTAAAATATTTCTCAATTAGTGTGAGTGATGGCCGTGCACAGCGCTAGACTCCGAGTTTATGTAAATGTTAAAGGATATGAGTCTTAGTTTACCTTGGATAGCGTAGAGGGAGAGTCTCTGGCTGCCAACACAGAGTTCTGGGTTCGATTCCCAAATAGCACGAGAATGTCGGTTTCTTTTTTCGATTACTGTTCAGGTACCAATTAGTCCAACCTTCTATCTCTCTCCCTCCCTAATATTTCTTTTAAGAAAACCAACTGTGAATTTTTACAATAGCTGAATTGTAAAGTTTACAAACATATATTGTATAATTTGCTCTATAGTATCCGACTTTTTAAGACTTGCTAGTCTTATTTGTTGGATAAAATTTACAATAGTAGATCGTAAAAATTACTAAATGAGAAGTTATAGTCCACCGTTACTATTTTATTTAGTAAAAATTACAATAGTAAAATAATAAAAACTCCTTCAATTTTCTTTCCGTGTAGCAGTCACTTCACAATTTTTTAATTTTATTTAAAAAAAAAATTTCTTCCAAAAACTTATTTTTAAAAAACTGCATTTTAAATTTTTTATAATTTTTACATGTCAGTTTTTTTTTTTAATATTTTTTTTGCACTAATTTATTTATTAAAAACATTCTAAAAATTAGTAAATATCTGCTACTTTAATTTTCGTATAAAAATTACACTTTTTTTTCTAAAACAAAATTTTTCGATTCAAAATAATAATCTTTTTATTAAAATTTTGTGAAATTAAAGATACAAAACTAATTTTGATAGCATAAATATCCAACAGGTAGCGCTACTGAATGATTCTCAATCTGATTTTGACTTGGATCATTGTTTTATAGGTTAATCAAATAAAAAATATTTTTTGCTGAAGTTTATATGTAAAATATTAAAATAAAAAATATTGTAGATATTTCTGATAATTTTATTTAAAAAAATAGATGATATAAATATAAAGTCTAAAAGCTAATAATTTTGTCTTTAATGGTAACCTCCTACAATGAAAAAAAAAATTAACTTGATTCAAGAAAAAAATTCTTGAACCAAGAATATAATTTTGAAGATTGTAATTGTCCAAAAATTCTTTAATCAAGTAAAATTTCCTTAAATCAAGAATTTTTTTACTCAAATCAAGAATATTAAGTTGTTCAAAATTATATACTTGATTCAAGAACATTTTTTTCTCTATACTTAAGGAAGTTCGAGCGTAACTAATGAGTCAAAATAGTGTTAAAATATTTTTTAAATTTTAGTTTTCCCAATATCCGTCAAAATTCTTTATTTTAATTTAAAATAATTTATACAATTTAATAATTGATAAGTTTTACTTATTTAATACAGTAAAGTAATAAAATGACTTTGGTATTTATTACTTGCCGGAATAAATAAACAAATTTGGCAATAGCGCGTTTGATTATACCCATTACAGAGACGTGGATGAGTGTGTGAGTTAAACATTTCTCTCTCTGTAACTATATTTCTATCCTTTTCTTTTTTCTCAGCTGTTGACGCGATGTTGTCAAATCTTTATTCGAATAAATGGCTGACGATAAACGAGTTACAAACATAAAATTTGACTTTAAATATTTCAAAAATTATATCGGTAATGTATTATTATTAAATTGTTTTTATATTTTGCAATAATCCAAGTTTCTTGTGTATAGTTTTTTATCCGTTAAAGTTGGGAGGTTAATATTGAAAAAAATAATTAAAGTCTCGACAAAAGTATGTCCGCCATAAGAGCCCGTGTATAAAGAGATAAAATATGTGATTTTTAAAATTTAATATCTAAGTAACTAAACGGTGAATCCTTTTTAAATTTTGGGATTAGATAAATGACGTATTTATTTATACATATATTTAATTTCAAAGCTCAAAGTTGGAAATTATTTTTTACATTAGATTCGCTCGAACTTCCTTAAGAACCTGTAAGAAGAAATTTAAAGTTACATTAGAGCAAGACTGCTCAAAAGTATTTCCTGCATGTATATGAATCATGCGTGTATTGTGAATAGTATGTCCGTATTATATGCTATTACAATGAAACGCGAGAGCGGGCGTTATAAATGCTCGTGTGCTACATTATGCATCGCTATATATATAATACGCTCTACTCTAGGTATAGCAATGTCTAATGCTGCATATACATATAATATAATATAATATGTAATATAACCAGTACCTACATGTAGGCAGTAGTTTTATTAGTGAACCGATACAAGTACTCTATATACAAGAGATAGTACTATAAGTCGTATAGATGTAGCTTGTACTGATGCAAACTCAATATCATGCAGTGAGAAAAAATGTGGGTGTTAGTATTGTTTCATATTTTATTTGTTTACTTTTTTTCCTGCACTTTAATTCACTAATAAAATTATTAAGTATTATATTCTGTCTCTAATTATTATAAAGTTTCAAGTTGTGTCTTTTTCAGACTTTTCACTGCGAAATACATTATTATTTAATTTCAAGGGAAATTGAAAGATTAATTTTTAACATTAATATTTAATACTTAAAATTGAATTTTAAATTGATTGAAAAATTGATAAAAAAAATTAATATTTTTGAAATTAGTTCCGTAAAAATTAATTCCTTTTTTTTTTTTAAATTGTTGGGCATTAATATTATGTTTAAAAATTGTTCAATTGTTAATTTCAATTAAAAAAAAAATATTTTGATTTCTATATTTATGATATGTTAAATATAAAATCAAATTTTTGTATTTAAGTAACAAATTAAAGACAATAATTAATTTTAAAAACAAAAATAAATTTTTTGATAATTAATTATCAAATATTGATTTATTTAAATAAAAATTTTACATATAAAAAAATTATATATGATCAAATATGACTTAATGTGGTCATGTTGGCTCATATATAATTTCTCGAGCGAAAGTAGTGCTAAAAATCACCGACAGAGGGTGCATAACTGCTGAATCTTCTCCTTTCAGGAGAGTTACGTCTGAATTATTAATTAATAAAATAAAAGTAATTTTATTTTTATGGCTGATGAACAATAAATAAACTAAAAATGTAATATTAATAATAATAATGGATTATAAATCTCTAAAAGCAAGCATTAATCTTCCTCTCCCATAAAATCATCCACTTATAAAAAAGCCAATTAATTAAATTAATTAAGAACTCTACTGAATGTTTTATTAATATGTAAATGTGCATAATATTATCGCTCGTAGTCTTCCGGAGGTTCGACCCGCAATCATAAACGTCGGTCATGGTTCCGACGTGAAAGTAAAGTCTTAGTTGACTGAGAACGCGTGCCCGTATACTTACCTACCAGTCATTTTTTTTAGTACACCACGTAAATATCAATACAAATATAATACACACATGTATGCATTGATCCAATACAAAAGTCGGATTACTTCCATTCGATATCCGGTCAATAGGGCACCAATACTAGGTGCTAGATTTTTTCTATTATATATTGTTCTGATAGAAAGATTTTTTAACATTTAATAAGCCTTATTAACTGTTAATAATTATTTATTTGAACTCGTGAATAAAAATATGACATTAAAGTTAGCGATCACTTGACAATTTTTTAATTTTATTTATCAAGCAAATTTTTTCCGAAAATTTATTTTTTAAAAATTGCATTTTCAACTTCTTTAAATTTCTACAAGTCAATTTTTTTTGCCATAATTTATTTGTTAAAAAAATTATTAAATACCTGCCAAATTAATTTTTATAATAAAAATTGAGGACAAAAATTCTATTAGATACATTAATAATTTTTTTTAAATATGGAGAAAAAAAAATTAATATGTTATAAAATTTTTCTGCTGCAGCAAAAATTATTAAATAATAAAATAAATATTCATTAAAAAAAATTACCGATAGAAAGATTTTTTAACATTTAATAAGTCTTAACTGTTAATAATTATTTATTTCATTCTGTGAATAAAAATATGACATTAAAGTTAGCGGTGACTTGACAATGATTAATTTTATTTATCAAACAAATTTTTTCCGAAAATTTATTTTTAAAAAATTGCATTTCTATTTTTTTTTGCCATAATTTATTTATTAAAAATATTATTAAATACCTGCTAAATTAATTTTCATAATAAAAATTGAGGGTAAAAATTCTATTAGATACATTAATAATTTTTTTTTAAATATGGAGAAAAAAAATTAATTATAATGTTTTAAAATTTTTTTTCTGCAGCAAAAATTATTAAATAATAAAATAAATATTCATTTAAAAACAAATTAATTAATTTTTATTAAAAAAAAAAAAACTTTCATTAAATGTCCTAAAATAATTATTTATATTTAATAAATGAATAAATTATTTCTAAACTAATAAATTTATTGATAATTGATAAATTTTTCTATGAGAAAAAATAAAATAAATAATTATTAAGCATATTAATGCTTAAGCTTCATGCAATGACAACGTCTATATTATTTTATTATTTATTTTAATCCGTGAATAAAATTGGAGAATAAAAATTTTATTTTGACTTTTTAGGACCCCATAACTTAAAAAAAAAAAATTCTATTAGATACATTAATTTTTTTTTTAAATCTGGAGAAAAAAAAATTAATGTTTTAAATTTTTTTTGCTGCAGCGAAAATTCTTGAATAATAAAATAAATATTCATTTAAAAACAAATTAATTAATTTTTATTAAAAAAAAAAAAATTCATAAAATGTCCAAAAATAATTATTTATATTTAATAAATTATTTCCAAACTAATAAATTTATTAATATTTGATAAAATAAAAGCATATTAATGCTCAATAATTGCCATAAAATATAAAATATAAATATTATATCTAATCAGATAATTAAATACAGAATAGGGAATAAGAGAGCCAAGAACAGTCCCAGTCCCAGTATCAGAGCCAGCATAGACGACCTACACTCTACTTATACTTGTAAAATGTAAAGTTTATCTTAAACTGTAAACCGTAGGCCCATTCTACTTAAGTTGTGTTAAGCCAGTCTGTAGACACTGTTACTGGTACTGAGTTTTACCTTTACTTTACTTCTCGTTACGCTCCGGCTTAGGCTGCTGTGGAGGGCCCGGACCCCGTGACAGCCACCACCGCACTACACTTCAGAACTCAGGCCCACTACGAGAGAGATACGGACAGTCAGACACTTTACCAACAACCGAGTCCGCGGACGGACGTTTTGTTGCTTTACGCTACTTGCTCGATCCTTACTAAAATAATTATTAAAATACATTTTTAACTGTGAAACTTATGTGATTATTAATTAATAATAGTATGAGTTATTAATTTTATCTAAACTGTTAATTAGTGTTTTTTTTGGATGTTTGAGTTTTAATTTTGTGGTAGTTTTTTTAATTTTTCTGAGGACTAATTTAATTAAAGGGGCAAACAGTGACTGTGACTAATTTATTGAACAGGTTTCCTGGATTTTTATTGTAGTCTAGTATTTTATTAAGGACACCGGTATTGATTGTGTCAAAGTGCAATAACAGTAGATTGTAAGTTGGAGAGTTATTTTATTTAAATAAATTATATTTGTAATTATAATTAATAAAGTGAGCGAGTAAAGATGAAAATGAGAGCAGCGGTACTAGCCGCTTGCCTCATGGGCATTGCCCTAGCCGGTAGTCCTAGATTACCACGGACCTCCGCTGATCAAAGGAGCACCAGGAATGCTAATATTAATCACAATGTTACCAATGTTTTACCTGCGTCTATGAGAGGATCTTCACGTAGCCGGTAAATTTTTTTATAAAAATAATTTATTTATTTATTTATTTTAAAAAGACCTAACAGCCAATGGCCAATAACAAGATCACTTAATTTTATATCATATATATAAATTATAAATTTTTAAATTATAATACATAAATGTTTAGTTACAAAATAGTTTGTACACTTAGATACTATAACTTTTGATTTAATCAATATCTATCTTATAGCTAACATCACTTAGGAAACGACGGCTAAAAGTCATTTATTAATATAGTTAATACAATTTGCTTAGCTATCAGTAACTTATATTAAATAATTTTATTAAATAATAATAATTCTATTTAAAATTTAAAATTTTTCCTTTACAAATTCTTTTAATAATCTTTTAAAAATAAGATTCTATCCTCTTCTTTTATTTCGTCTGGGAGCTGATTATAATATCGAAAATAATAAATAGATTTGTAATATGTGGATATCGATAACTAATTTTTGCATTAAGATCGATCGAGAAGAATAAGAATTTATTTAATTAATTAAAAAAGTTAAAATTAAGGACTTGGGATCATTTTTTATGTATAAATTAGTTATTATTGAATTAAAAATTTTAGGAATTAATTTTCCGAATTAATTTTTAATTAATTCAATGAAACTATCGTAGCAATCACCTACAAAAGTGAGATAAGACAAAATATTGCATTGTGATCGATCGAGAATAATTAGAATTTATTTAATTAATTAAAAAAGTTAAAATTAAGGACTTGGGATCATTTTTTTATGTATAAATTAGTTATTATTGAATTAAAAATTTTAGGAATTAATTTTCCGAATTAATTTTTAATTAATTCAATGAAACTATCGTAGCAATCACCTACAAAAGTGATATAAGACTAATTTTTGCATTGTGATCGATCGAGAATAATTAGAATTGATTTAATTAAATAAAAAAGTTAAAATTAAGGACTTGGGATCATTTTTTTATGTATAAATTAGTTATTATTGAATTAAAAATTTTAGGAATTAATTTTCCGAATTAATTTTTAATTAATGTAATGAAACTACCGTAGCAATCACCAGCAAAATAATTCAGAGTTGAAAAAAATATGACAATAATGAATTTAATATAGATTATCTTTATTTTTTTGCAAAAATGTGAAAAATAAAAAAATAATGAGTTGAATTTTATTAAATTTTTTTTTATACTTAAAAAACAGATTGCGAATTTTCTGGAGGTGTTTTTCTTGTAATAACAATAAGGAATGTAGAGAATTTTTTTTATTAAAAATAAATGATTTTTTTTTAATATTTCTGAATTTTGATAAGAAAATTTGAATAATTTTATGCTAAGTTAATTACAAAATTTTATTTGTTTTATTATTTTTTTTTTTTTTTTTTTTTTTATTGCATTTTTGACTTCGGTTTTATCGGAAAAAAATAAAAATTTTTTGAATACTTGAAAACTTTTTTAATAAACTCAGAAAATTGTTTTTGAATTAATTCTGCAACAATTTTACTTATTAAATTAATCATCTTTATGCATAAAATTTATAATATAAGAAAAAAAATAATAGCTTTGTAAAAATAATTTTATTATATTTTAACGAGTAGATATTATAACTAATGAATAAAATTGATTGTTTTCACTTATAAAATATAATATTTCTCTTTCCATATAATGATAATAAGTAATAATACTTACTTATGAAATTATAAAAAGTATCGCTTAATTATAGAGTAGTAAAATATATAAATATGTAAATTTTAATATGTAACAACTATAGTATTTTTCCTCTCTTACTTTTGTTATAATTTCAGTCAATACATTTCGATTTTATTTATTATCAAGAAAATGAATGAAAAAATAAATATTCTTTAAAAAAAAATTACACAGTTGATCAAAGTGATTTCTTCTTTATTTAAAAATTTATTAAAAGGTCAAAGATCATTTTTTAATGTGAAACTAATGTTCTAAAAAATAAATTTTTGACTGCTTTTAAAATATTTCTTTACAATTCGATTGTATATTAATTTTTAGAGAGTTTTTAAAAATGTTCGGAGCTGATTAATTTTCCCACATAAGTAATTATGAAAATTTAAGTTATTTTTAGGCCACCCATGTATATAAAGTTATATTAGTAGCTATATATGTTCTGTATTGCGCTATATGCTCATCGTCAGATAAAATAATTTGTTTGAACGTGAAAATTGTTTGAAAAATGTGGGAATGAAGATTTATTAAGTAACATGAGAGAAAGGATAAGAAGTGGATTATATATAATCCGTATACTACTATCCTATATAAATAAAATATAAATATTCATATGCTTGTAGTAAACATACAAGATATATATGTTGTTGTATGAAGTGTAATATTCGTGAGTTTACGATTTAAACTAATTGCGCCACTTGTTTTCGATAGGACTTTATTACCCCTTAGGTTTGCATTATAAGCTACATATTGCATATTGCATTTTTTAGTCATAACATTTATAAAATATCACGGTTCAAAGATGAAATTATTACGGTTAAAGTCGAGAATTTATCGTATCATTTAAATTGTTTTATCAATTTTTTAATTTGATAAAAATATCAGCAATATGATGAAAGAAAAAGATAAAAAGTCTACTTTTTAATTATTAGTTAAAAATTATATGAAAATCAAATTAGCCGACATCTAAAAATTTTTATAATTTTTTTTATTGAAAAAATTATTTAAAAAAAACTATTTGAAAGAAATTTAATAAATAAAAAAATTAAAAACGTCGGCTAACTTTAGCATTATAAAATTATATAAATTTTTCCCTTTTCCTTGAGTATAAACAACTCAAAACTTTTTGCTCTTAATTATAGAATAAATTATTTTAATTACAATACAATTAATTTAAAATAATAATCAGTCGACAAATTATCGATAAAAAAATATTAAATCTTCTTTTTTGATTTAAATGTTAATAAGAAAAAAATTTCTTTCATTTTTAAAATTAAAGAAATTTTTTCTACAAATTTAGAAACAATTATTTATAGTTCCTTAATTTTTTTACACTGACAGAAATAAATATTACAAAATTTTCTGACACAAGAACAAATTTTCTTGATAACAATTATTGAAAATATTTTTTTGTCTGAAAATTTGGTCGAATTGATGAAAATAATTTATACTTAATTAAAATAAATTTTTTTCCGTCACTTTTCTGTCAAAGTAAATTTTTTTCTATAGTATAAACAAATATTAATATTTTCTGTTAAATAATGAATAAATTTTGATAATTAATTTCAAAAAATTTTTGAGCCAAGAAACTTTTTTCTATATAACTATTTTCTTTTTCTCAATATATCGTTAAATTTTTTCTTATAATTCGTCCCATATTTATCAATCGAAAGGTTTATTAATTATTATGTAATTTTAAATAATAACAAAAAAAACGTCATCCAAGAAAAATATTAGATTAATAATTTTCCCTAAAATTGTGATTATTAAGAAAAAAAATTGCTATAAATAATAATTAGAATAAATACTTAAAAGACTAATTTAGTATTTCTCTCCACCTTGAATTACACACAGTTAAGTGTGATTCTTCGCGCATTAATTGTGATTGCATCTTACACGATTTAGGACCGGGCTCGTTAATTAAAGACTCGTTCGCCGGCTATCCATTCAATATAATACACATACACATTAAACTTACATTTAAAGAAAGCAATTTCGAGTTTACCTTCAGGTACATACTTACTTAAATACTTGCGGTCGCAAGTGTTCAATTTACAAGTGCGGTCTTTAAACTTAAAGTACAATTATTTATTTATTTATTTATTATTGGAACTTATAATGCATTTAATCAATCGTAATATCCATTACCATATCATTAAGTTGGATTAAATACTCAGAAGCATAAAGGTTTTGTTTCTTCATTGGCTGCTGGTGAAATTGTCGGCTCGTTAGGAACCCAAACAGAATAAACAATCGGTTACTCAACCCCCCTATTGGGTTTGAATACCAATATATAAATTAAATATTAAATAATTGTCATTACTTGTTATTACAAGTTAGTAAATATATACTACGTAATTAGTAACTCTTATTAGTACATAATTTCTCCTCAATAATTATTAGTGTCATGATTCATGATTTTCCGTTTCTTTATTATTATTATTAATAATTTATAATATAACACAACTTTCGAGATTATAGATTGATGAGTCGTTTTATTAAACGTCCGTCTGATTACCATGGTGCCAAAAGACTCCATACGTCCACAATACCCAACATTACACCTATATAAGTATATATATATATATATAAATATGATGTCTATATACAATTATGGTATGTTGTTCTTGCAGATGATCAACTCCTCTTTTTGATACCGCGGTTGATTACTCTTATTAGGCTTTAAGATTAATTATCAGTAACCTTTTGGCGCTGGCCCGGTTAAATCGGACAAGTATGGATGGTGATTTAAAACCTTGCTCTTCAATATTTTACCGCTCAAGTTGACTACTAATTTATATACTAGCAACCTTGCAGTCACTATGTGACTGCCGTAATTTGTCAACTATGATTAAATGAAATTTTGCTTTATTAAATTAATGACTTTTATTAAATTGCGCTGTAATTTTTTAAATATTGACGTTTTTAAAGATATAAGCTCATCCCGATACTACATGCATCAAGAGCTTTCATTTGAGTACCCACATGCATTTTTGATATATTTTTTATATATACATATATATATATATATAATGTATATAAAAAATTGAAGTGGGTACTCAAATGAAAGGTCTTGATGAATGTCACATCGGGATGAGCTTATATCTTTAAAAATGTCAATAGTTCACAAAATACAAGGTCATTTCTTAATTATTGATATTTTTAAAGATATAAGCTCATCCTGATATTACACTCATCAAGAGCTTTCATTTGAGTACCCACATGCATTTTTGATATATTTTTCATATATACATATATATAATATATATAAATATATAAAAAATTGATGTGGGTACTCAAATGAAAGGTCTTGATGAATGTCACATCGGGATGAGCTTATATCTTTAAAAATGTCAATAGTTCACAAAATACAAGGTCATTTCTTAATTATTGATATTTTTAAAGATATAAGCTCATCCTGATATTACACTCATCAAGAGCTTTCATTTGAGTACCCACATGCATTTTTGATATATTTTTCATATATACATATATATAATATATATAAATATATAAAAAATTGATGTGGGTACTCAAATGAAAGGTCTTGATGAATGTCACATCGGGATGAGCTTATATCTTTAAAAATGTCAATAGTTCACAAAATACAAGGTCATTTCTTAATTATTGATATTTTTAAAGATATAAGCTCATCCCGATGATACATTCATCAAGAGCTTTCATTTGAGTACCCACATGAATTTTTGATATATTTTTCATATATAAATATATCGACGTTCTAATTAGCAAATTGTCTAACTCCATTTTAGAGAATCTTCTATTTGTACGAAAAAAATAATTAGTTCAAAATTTATTATCACTTTAAAAAACCATTTAATATCATTAATATCTAATAGAGATATAATATTTAGGCTTGAATCATTCAAATAAGTTATAATTGGATTATTGGCTACATCGAAATGTTAAAAAATCACCCTCTAAAAAATAAGGAGTTAGACAAATTGCTAATTAGACCGTCGATATGTAATATTTATAAATATATGAAAAATTGATGTGGGTACTCAAATAAAAGGTCTCGACGAGTGTAACATCGGGATGAGCTTATAGGGGAAGAGGGGGGGGGGAATAAGCCCCTAAAGGCAAAATGGTTCGTACATTTCAATTCAAACTAAAAATTATAAAAAACTAACAGCAGGATTATATTTATAGTTTATGATTATCAGATCGTCATTGTATATTAAATGACTGATGCAAGATCCCGAGGAACTTCCGCCGGTAGTTTCATAAATAATCTTTCTGAAAAGACTAAACTACATCTTATCTCGAATGATTTTTTCAGTGTCTTCACAGCTCAAATAGAAAGTTGGTCCTCGAGCGTGTCACTTTTTTGTTATTTAATTTTCAACACACCCGAAATAAAACCTTTGCGGTAATAAACTTTTCGTCTAATTTGACAGCCAATGCTTCAAGATATAAATGATTTTGCTTCGTCATCGTTCTGATTAAAAACGTAAATATTTAATCAAATACCTTCTTAGCTCTCATAATAATATGATCGCAGTGATTTTATCTCAATAATAACATTATAAAATTCTACTTTGCACCTAAGAAAGAGAGAGGCAAAATGAAGTGCCTCAGAAATTTCGTAGAAAAATATTTTTCTCTTAATTAAAAGCTTCTAAGATTAAAAAATTAATAATGATAACTAGCAACCTTGCAGTCACTGTGTCACTGCCGTGATTTGTAAACTATGAATAAATGAAATTTTGCTTTATTAAATAATGACTTTTGTTAAATTGCACTGTACTTTCTTAAATATTGACATTTTTAAAGATATAAGCTCATCCTGATGTTACACTCATCAAGAGCTTTCATTTGAGTACCCACATGCATTTTTGATATATTTTTCATGTATACATATATGTAATATGAAAAATATATATATATATATATATATATATATATATATATATATGTAAATAACAAATATAAATAATGCTGTGAAGCGGGAAAGAATAGGAGTTACGGTAATTATTACGTGAAGCGTTCCACATTCACGTAACAGGATATTGGTAGGAAAGGATTGAGAAAGGAATGTGAAGAGGATCATCTTAATGTGAGTTTATAGAATATGCGAGAAAAATTATTAGATAGCTCCGGACTGGGATTCGAACCCAGAACCTTCCGAAGACATGTCGGCTACTCTACCATTTGAGCTATCCGGTCTATACTAAATTTCCTTTCGCTTATTCTATATACATTAAGCAACACCGTCCATCTTACGGTAAGCATTTTTACTAATATAAATAATGCTGTGAAGCGGGAAAGAATAGGAGTTACTTAAATATATATATATACATATATATAAATAGGGTGGCGCAAAAAAACCGACTATTTTTTTTTTGAGTCTCGAGTGAAAAAAATATTAGTTTTTGATGTTTTAAGAGCCTTCTCCAAAGGACAGCTCGAAAAAATTTTTTAAGAGGTCACTCCAAATTTTTTAAAATTTCAAAAATCGTCAAAAATAGAACTTTTTTTTTTTTTAATTTTTTTTCCCGTTACGGTATAATTTTATAGACCAAAAAAAATAAGCTTCTGAAAGTTTCAGTTCAAAATTTAAATTTTGAAAGGTCGCTCATAAATTTTTTTTTTTTTCTTCAATTAGTCATATCGCTGACTTTAAGTGTTGGGAGTGGTACATTGGGGTCTTTTTGGTTTGAAAAAATCTTAACCTACGCGGGAAGGTTAAATCTCTACCAAGCTGGTTTCTAAGACCAGCTTGGGATTCGAACCCACGCCTGGCAGTTGATTAAATAAAATTATTAAATTAAAAAAAAATTATATTTTCTATGTTGTGCTTGATTTTTAGTTCATCTCCTGATGTATTTTTATCGATTATTGTACTAAATAAAAAAAAAAATGCATGGAATTTTAATTTGAATAGTAAAAGGTCGCTTGAATAAATCTAAACTAATGCACTAATAAATTGAAAAAAAATTATGAGCGACCTTTCAAAATTCAAATTTTGAACTGAAATTTTCAGAAACTTATTTTTTTTTAGTCTATAAAAATATACCGTAACGAGAAAAAAAATAAAAAAAAAAAAATTCGATTTTTGAAATTTAAAAAAATTTGGAGCGACATCTTAAAAATTTTTTTTTAAGCTGTCCTTTGGAGAGAGCTCTTAAAACATCAAAAACTAACATTTTTTCACTCGAGACTCAAAAAAAAAAATAGTCGGTTTTTTTGCGCCACCCTAATATATAATATATATAAATATATGAAAGCTCTTGATGAGTGTAACATCGGGATGAGCTTAAATCTTTAAAAATGACAATAGTTCACTAAATACAAAGTCATTTCTTAATTATGTATCTAGAGATAGATCATTTTCTGGTGCAATTCTGAACAATTTTGGGTGCAATTCTGGACACAAAATTTTTCTTATTCTCTTAATAATACAGATAAGTAGCAACCTTGCAGTCACTGTATGACTGCCGTGGTTTGTGAATTATAAATAAATAAAATTTAGCTTTGTTAAATAATAATCGACTAGAAGCAATAAATCATTTGATTGTAATATGCTCTTTTATGGAAGTAAATTATAAATTTTTTTTCCAAGTTGACACACAACTCAGCTTTTAGTTAACTCGGAAATATAATTTTATTTGACAATTATATTTTATGTAGAGTAAATTTGTGTATAAATAATAATTACAGTTTATAAAAAGGCAAAAAATGATTTTTCCGAATGGAGAACGAAAGTGGATGTCTTAAAAAGTAAATGTATATCTGGACTTTCGACATTAATATAAGAAACGAGCAAAAGGCGTTGCTTGATTTTATTTGTATCATTATATTCCCTCTCAGGACTAGGTACAGCTCAAGTTAAGTTTACAGTGTGGTGACTGAGTAATATCTTCGGTAACTTTACTTTCTTGTCTTAAATGCGCACCACACTCCATTTTTCTCGGTTTGTTTATTTCTTTTTTTTTTTTTTTTTTTTTTGCGATGATAATTGCTCGCGCTTGTGTTTTTACTTAAAACTCTTTTTATAATTAAATCTTTAGCGTAATTGCGATTGCAGAAGGAAGGAAATTCAAGAAATAACTTTCGTAACTATTATCAGTTTAAGAAAAAAAAATAAAAAATGTTTTTTAAATTAATCTATTGGTTGACAGAAAATTAGCGGTAATTATTAATGGCTGTTATATAATTATTATTTATGTTTATTATCAATTTACTATTTTAATTAAGTGATGGATTTGGTATCAAGCAATTTTAATTAATTTAAATGGATAATTATTTATTCTCTGTTATTACTTGACTTTTTTTTTATTAAAAAAAAAAAAGATAAAAAAAAATTACTTCTATTTTCTGCGCATAAAATATTGACGATTAAAATAAAAAGTGTTGAGAAATTTTTGTCGTAAAAATTAAAATTCTGTTTTGCATAAATATAATAACTGAATAAAAATTTAAACTCGGCAATTTGAAAATAATTTTTTTTTTTATCTATCAATAATAAATACTTATAGTAAAAATTAAAATTATTACCGAAAATAAAACGGAACAAAGAAAAACTCAGTTTTACGGTCAGAAAAAAATAAAAATTACGTACTTAAAGACAAGAATTATTTTTATGTAATTAAAAAATTGTCTAATAAAATTAACAAAACAAAACTGCAGTTTTTCAGTTCTATTCCGTTATATATTTAATCACAACATCTATAATAGGAAACGGCTAGAAAATAAGGAAGTGTAATTTTTTTAAAGGAAAAACATTAAGTATAAGGTTGGTGTGCAGAAAGAGAAGCCTGTTGTCTCTTGTGGGCATGATCGTCTCTGGCGACGTTGAATTACGTGGTCAACTCAACTGGAGCATTACATCAATGTGTTTATATTTATATGTATATAATATATATGTTTGGTTTGAAAACGTACACGGGGAAATGGAAAGGAGGAAGTCATGTGTATTTCCTCGTAAACATCAAGAGACACTCGAGATCCTCTTGATCGTCATTATTAAATCGATGTCGAGATCAAATCATTTTATCAGTTTCGCCCGCTATTTTGATGTTGTTCTTTATGATGATTAGTATTTAGGCTGCATTCGAAAATGCTCTATCTCTAGATACATAATTAAGAAATGACCTTGTATCTCGTGAACTATTAACATTTCTAAAAATATAAGCTCATCCCGACGTTACATTCATCAAGACCTTTCATTTGAGTACCCACATCAATTTTTCATATATTTATATGTATTATATATATGTATATATGAAAAATATATCAAAAATGCATGTGGGTACTCAAATGAAAGCTCTTGATGAGTGTAACATCGGGATGGGCTTATATTTTTAAAAACGTCAATAGTTAAGATAAAAAAGTGCTATTTAACTAATATCTTGTGAAATATTGACATTTTTAAAGATATAAGCTCATCTCGATGTTACACTCATCGAGACCTTTCATTTGAGTACCCACATCAATTTTTCATATATTTTATATATTATATATATGTACATATGAAAAATATATCAAAATGCATGTGGGTACTCAAATAAAAGCTCTTGACGAGTGTAACATCGGGATGAGCTTAGATTTTTAAAAATTTCAATAGTTCACAAGATACAAGGTCATTTCTTAATTAATTATGTATCAAGACTTTGCCAACGATACCATATTTAACCATAAAAACCCATGTTCTCTTAATAATGTAGATTTATAAGAAAAAAAGACATTTATAAAGAAAGTATTTTAATGTCATAGCAAAATTAAGCAACCAAAAATAAAAATATTTTTTGTCATAGTGTTCTCATAGTTTCACATCGATTCTTACTTATCAATAAAAATTTACAAAACCGATCATCCAAAGACTATTATATTAAGTATCATTTTACTAGTATGATGACTTGATTCTCCCGTTACTTTAAAAGTCAATGAAATTCATCTGCAATTAATATTTTTTAAGTGGCATCTTCCGGAGGATTGTATATATTGATAAACAGTACACCTATAATATAATGCCATAGTACTCTACACACTGTAACGCGGGAACCCGTTTGTTAACTTTCCCACTAACTTTTTTTCCTCCGTCACTTTGAATTGATTTTTATTATATATTTTTATAGTTTAGCTTTACAAAATTAAAATCTCAAATAAACACACATTACAATCCTGAATAAATAAATGAACATAAATAAACATCTGGTGTCAATATCCTCGCAAATTTCGTAATCTCAAAAAAAAAAAAATTTTATTCTCCAATAAATATCCGCATTTTTATTACCATCTATTTATTCATTAATAACCGTAATCATAATTTATCAAGATGTTAATATTAATTTAAATAATAACTTTTATCAAAGTAGGAAGTTTTATTTTAAATGATAATAATTGCATCCAATAAACCATGACATTTGTGATAGATTAGTTATTTATAATTAATAAAAAAAATCTGCCATTTCTTCGCATAATTATTAAATAATATATATTATTATTATTATTACTGTACATTAATTACGTAAGGGGAAGGGTAAGGATATATGTTATTAAATATCAAATATAAACGAGTAGGAGTCATGAAGAGTGGAAAGTAAAGATGCCCGTAAAAGTTAAAATTAAAATAAGTGTTTTCTGTATGATCTAGGTCGATTGCAAAAATATAAATATCTAGGTACGAGGTAAAATATTTGCTCATCCATTTCAGAAGTTGAGCAGACGATAATCAACCCGAGGGGATTGCTTCAAGACCTACCATTTATATCTATAATAGTAGATTATTATGAAATTAGAGGTATGAGCTGCAGATATTGAGAGTACTCTTTAAAAATAAAAATTAATTTTTTACCAAAATTTATTGGAAGCAATTTTCCGTGAGGATAATTGTACTTTTTTAATTCTGCACAGAAAAAAAGGAGCCAAGGAAATATTTTTCTTCCTAAGTATTTTCTTGAGCGGAAAATTTTTTTTGACAGAAATTTCAGTTATTCCAACAAAATTAATTCTCTTGCTTTAAGAAATTCGTATCTTGATCCAAGAAAATTTATTTAAATCAAGAAGATCTTGTTTTAAGAAAATTCAGCCTCGAAGCTCCAACAAATTTAGTTCTTGATAGAAGTTAATTTTCATTAATATTTTTATTGATTAACATGTCAAATGGCAAGATCAAATAATATTTCTTTTTTTTTCATTCAATATTTATAATTGCACGCTAAAATAATATAAAAAGGGTATCAAATATTTAAGAGAAAAATTTTCTCAAAGTGAGAAAATTTTTTTCTCAGCTGAAGTAGGTGGCGCTGCTTCCCTAAAAGTATCTAAAAATCTTGATCGAATATAAAAATTTATTGTATCAAGTATATATGATAAGAATTAAGAAAAAATGACTTCTACCAAGAATAGAATTTAAAGAAAAACGTATCTTGATCCAAGAAAATTTATTTATGTCAAGAAAATCTTGTTGTTTTGGAAGAATTCAGCCTCTTGGTCAAAAAAATTTAGTTCTTGATAGAAGTAAATTTTCTTGTCTTGAGAAAATTTTTTCCTTGCTCCAAAAAAATTAAATATAAAGATAGAAGTAAATTTTCATTAATATTTTTATTGATTAAAATGTCAATTGGGAAGATCAAATAATCTTCATTATTTTTTTTCATTCAATATTTATAATTGCACGCTAAAATAATATAAAAAGGGTATCAAATATTCAAGAGAAAAATTTTCACAAAGTGAGAAAATTTTTTTCTCAGCTGAAGTAGGTGGCGCTGTTTCCCTAAAGTATCTAAAAATCTTGATCGAATATAAAAATTTATTGTATCAAGTATTTATGATTAAATAAAAAAAAATGACTTCCACCAAGAATAGAATTTAAAGAAAAATTTTTACTTCGGCCAAAACAACTTCGGTCTTCCTTCAGGCGACCGAAAATTTTCTTAAGCCAAGAAATTTTTCTTTCTGTGTGGTAATAAATTTATTTAAAAAATTTTTCATCTTTCATACAAACTCGGCGATTTAAAAATACAAAAAGCGGTTTAAATTAATAATTAATAATACAAAAAAATTATTGAAGTCAATAAATGGATCGTAAATTTATATACAAGACAGTAAAATAATATTTCATGCATAAATTATTAATTTTTCTTCTAAGATTCGATATTAAAATTAATTTCAACAGATATTTGCATACGAAAATGTTACTATGTTTAAAAAATTATCTTACATTGTAGAGAAAAGCTGTTTAGCAGCCGAATTATCTTTTATCGATGCAAATAAAATTTTTCTATCGAATATTTAAATTCTTCGATAATCTAATACTTAATCAATATCAATATTTATGTCAAAAAACTTTTATTCGGGGGTTTAGTAATCTACTTGGCTGCAAAAAAGCATACGTCCTTCGAGCTACCTCTTTTTACTACAAGCTATCTAGAGAAATCCTTTTTAGTGACTGTAATAAGACTATGGGAAGAACTTCCGCGCGAAATTGTAAATTCGAGTTCCTTGCAAGTCTTTAAAAATGAAGTTTTTAATTATTTATTAAATCTTGATAATTAAAATAGTGTCTAATAATGATAAATAACAAATTTGAGTCCAATACATTAAAAATAAAGGCTAAAGATTGGATATTAAAATAAAGATATAATAAGTGCAATTCATAGAATTATTATGTGAACTATTATAGAGTTATTATCTGATATGATAGCATTAAAATTTTTTGTTTAAAACTTCCATTTTTTTTTTTTTTCATATAAATTTTTCAAATTGAATTTGATTATATTCAAATTTATACACATATTATTTAAACTAATTTTTATACATTACTAAGTATTCTATGTTATGTACTCGCAGAAATTTATTTTCATAGTAGGGGAGAAGGGGGTCAAATGAACCACGGGGCAATTGAACCACTCGACTTAAAAAATCGAAAAAATTGAAAAAACGCTTCATGCTCTTAGAATTAGATTCTAATATGTTAAACTTGGATATGATCAAAATTTGAAATCATTGCGATCGATAAATTTTGAAAAATTGAGATTTTCTTATTTTTAGGCATGCAAACTTTCTTTTCGGCTGGTGACAAATTGTTTAATAATATTTAAATTTTTGAATTAATTGATAAAATTTGAATTATAGTAGTTGTATATACTTATATTTTATAATCCTCAACTTTGTTTATAGTGATAGAATGGTTTATTTATTTATTATTTACTATTAATTGTTTTAAAATTATACGGGGTCAATTGAACCAGCAGTCCCGGGGACGATTGAACCATACGGAGAAGCATGGGACATGCGCGCGCATCTTGACTCGACGTGAAAAATACTCAGGGAAATAACCTAACAATTTGATAAACTCAATTTGTAATTAAAATTATTTTTAAATCGATTTTTAATTTATTAAATATAATATATGTGTATTAAAAATGTGCAACAGTAATATTAGAAAGTAACAATTAATATGTTATTTATTAAAAGTTCGGGTTTGAGTTATAAATGTCATTGGTTCAATTGACCCCAAGCAGTGGTTCAATTGCCCCCCGAGCGGGGGTCAATTGAACCATTCGACGCGTTTGGATAAATTAATAATTTTTAAAAATTCACGTTGTTTATTAACTAATTTATGTATTGATAATGATAGTAGACTTAATAAACTATCATTCCAAGAAAAAAAAAGTTATTATTTAGTTTTAATTCGAATAGTAAAAAATTACTAAACTTTTTTTGGTTCAATTGACCCCCTTCTCCCCTACTTATTTTTTTTTGTAGAAATTGTATAACCATGAAACTGATTTTGCCATTTGGCTTGTGCCTTGGCATCAATAATAAATAAATCTAAATCTAAATCTACCATTACCGGAATCTGACACTTGGCATCGATTGATTGACCTATCATTACTTGCCCACTCATTGGAACTTTATTATGATAATAACGTGTCGTCAGTTGCTATTGCTACTTGCATAACCTCTCGGTGCAGTAACGATCTGTTGGATCTAGTATGTAGTAATTTACATATCCTTACTGCGGTTTGTTTACTCCCCAAAAGTTCAAACTTTTGATGCCCCTTATTAAATCCGGTGATATATATTTGTATTGTATTGTAAAGTAAAAATGTTTCAATCAGTTCAATTGAAACTAAACTTTTATGAGGTAAAGTCGCGAGAATGAACTTTGCGTTTCGCTAATTGGTAAAATTGCCGTCGGGGCATCATACTTTCAATATTGATCTTTAGAGATGCGGTCGTTAAATTTTATCTTTTAAAAATCTTTCATGATATGTTATATTATGTTATTGCTCAATTGGCTTCGGCTATAACTGATAATATCGTAATATAATATAAGACAGTTGAGAGATCACGATAGAAGTCATTACGGTACTTGGTCAATCGATAGCATTTCAAATGCCTTGGCATATTGGTTAATTACCTCTTTTTGTTAGTTCTTCCGAGGTGTTGTTACGAGTTAAGTGATAAGCAACTGTTTATATTTTTTTTTATGTCAAATCTTATTTATTTAAATAAATATGTTTGCAAATTTTTTTTCAAATTAAAAAAAAAAAAGTGATATGAATTTTTAAAAATTATAGAAAGAAAAATTATATGAGTTAATAATTTTTTAATCATGACTTTTTATGAGTTTTTAGATTAAAAAAAAAAAAATAAAAATTAATAAAATAAAGTAAGGTGATTATTTAATTTTACAGTTTACAACACTTTAAGCCATAAAAATATCAATATAACGTTTGAAAAAAATTATTTGTAATTTTTTATTATTACAAAAATTTAATAACAAAAGTAGCGACGCTATTAAAAGTTGATAGAAAAATTTTTGTCACTTAAACAAACAAAATTATCGGTAAATAGAGGCATTAAATTAATATTTCTTCCAAAAATTATTAATTAAATAGTCAAATATTAGATTTTAAGGCTTGTTGGTTGACTGTAATTATTTATTTAAGGTAATTTAATTTTTGCAGTCTAAATATCAAGGCTTGAGTTAAAATTACTAAAAAGCAGGACAAAGATCCTCTCCTGACACATGTTAAAGATAAACGTTGTCTAAATCTAGACCAGTGTGACTTTAAATGCAGCTCTCGGCTTTCATTCTCGGATAAGAAGTGAAATATTCAAAAATACCAGTACTTTAGACATTCTAAGTCTCAGCTCGATTCTTGAGTGTCACATGCGCCAGATAAGAGGGGAAAGTAAGGAGGGATTACAAATGTTCACGTGAATCTCTCTACATGGCTCTGCTCAGAAAGTACCAAGACAGAAGACAATTTATCGTTGATATTACCTCGATATTTTCATATTACATTCTGCAAAATAAAACAGCTACAATTATCCCTTGTCACGCTAGGTACAATAACCTTTTAAAATTCCTATGTCTTATTATATGTATCATAATCACAAAGAATAAATGAAAAGTGACACGATGAGGAAATGACAAACCGCTAGTCTGTATTACATACGTTTTTTTGCGGTCAACACTTATAAAATAATACACACAAATGGCTTACATAACTCATCCGCCTTTTCCATACATTTTAAAATTATCCCGCAAAATTAATAACAATATTTAACTTCTGCCCACTTGAGATAAAACAAACACCGTTTCCATTCCTTAAATATTATACCAGCGCCAATATATTTATTAAGAAATCACTCATCACTCCGACCGGCAATTTGTTCAGCCAAATTTGAATAATGACACTCAAATTTCGACGAGCTGTTAAATTCATGATCTAAATCTGTCATTAAATTTCGCAACGACACCCTTCAAAATTAAATGCCACTCCTTTTTTACTAAATATTTTATCAAAAGAAACCGGCAATTTGCCCCAATTATTGTCCAATGATATCATTATACAACATCGAACCACTCAACAATGGACAAAAGATTTATTACCAAAGTATGTCGCGCATAAATAAATTTAATTATTTAATAAACAAGTTCGCTGTAAAAAATTGCGGAGAGATACATTTTTCAGTCTAGCAAAAAAAAACTAAAATTTTGTTTTATTAAATTATGTTTTTTGTTTTATTACCCTTTTTCTTAAGAAGTCTCAATAAATAATAAAATTAATTAAAGGTGACAAGAATAAATTTTTATTTCGGCATAAAATACTTATACAGTGTATTTGCGTATAAAAATGAAAAATTTATAAAGTTTATGTTTTATGAATATTCATCCGTCATTTTTCTTTGACTTTTGTGCTTGCTTAATGCCATGATAGTATCCAGTATGGAAACCGCTGATGTACCAAGACATGAGCATGCTAGAAAGCGCATCCGTCTCATTTTTAGGAAGTCGGTCCATCAGTTGCGAAGGAATCGGCGGCGGAGGTGGAATCCCCTCGAAAGACATACTCGAGCTCGGAAAATTCGGCTGCTGATGATGATCCGCTGTTTCGAATGTCATCCTTTCTTCCTTGAACTGATTTCTTCCCTGCTCGTAATTAGGTTCTGAGTACCGCATATTCGAGCAAGACGCAGAGTCTGAAGTAGACATTTGATCATAATTTTTCTGAGCTTCCATGCCTCCCGATTCATACATGGATACGCCTTCAGATTCGTAGAGAGAAGAAAGTTCTACTTTTTCGGTATTGCCGTAACCTAGAAGAATTAAGATCTCGTAATTAATTACGAGTCAAAAGCGGGAGAATTTTTTGATGATTAATTTTAATTAATGTTTATTCACAATGAATCAATAAATTATAAGTATTCATATTCTGAAGCAGTAACTAATATTTCAATTGCGCGCTTTAATCTTTATCAACAAGGAATCACAGACAATTTTTTTTAAAGAATTCGATAAATTCCTATAGTGAATAATTTTAATGCGATTTTTTTTTTGTTTGATCCTTATAATGAAAATATATTTCTCTACAGAAAATTAAATCTTAATTTTCTTAAGAGTTGGTCCCAGCTATTGTAGTTTCGTTAATTTTTCTTAAAGGAAGAAAAATTTTAGAAAAAACTCACTGATACTCTATAGATTATTTAATTATCTATTTTTTATCAGTGTTTTTTTTACGAAATTTTCATTTTTTAAAGAAAAATTCATGAATTTGCGAATTAATAATAATTCTGAAAAATATTTTATATTCTTCTAAATAATTCAAGGCTAAAATATTCAAGGAAAATTAATAATTTTCTTTTTTAAGCCGCCGTTCTTCTCAAAAATAGAAATTTTCATTATTTCTTCGATTTTTAACCAGATTATATTTTTATAAATAATATTTGATCATAAATTAAAAGATTAATTATACTAGATGATAAAAAAATCGCATTTTGCATTCATATGTCCCCTTAGAAAAAATGTTTAATACTTTTGTAATTGTTCTTATCTCCTTTAAATCTCAGAATTAATTCTAACTAATTTTCCCTATAAATTATTAAAACAAAAATTAAAATTAAACAAATATTTCATACCTAAAAATTTAACCAAGCAAGTTTTCCCGTCCTTAAAAATTTTCAAAATAGTAGCCTCATAGAGTTGTCCGTCAACGGAATAAATCGCCCGACATTGAGATCCAACGGTCCATTTATTCGAACCGGCAATTTTCTTCTGATAAGTGTTAGTTTCACTACTCAATCCTTTTGCAACTTCTTCTTTCGCCAAACTAATCGCACGGTCATAAGCCTTAATTAACACAGAGTCGTCCCAAACATCATCATCTTTATTAACATCAATGTGTTGAGACCGCACGAACAATTCTTTATCACTTTCAGACATTATTACGTCTGAATAAAAACCAACACTTGTTATTTTACACTTTCACAAACACTTACTTTTTTAACCACAATTTTAAACTTTTTCCACAACACTTAGCACTTTAATTTTGAGATTTTCAAAACCTGTTTTTTTTTCGAACTTAATAATTCTGGAGTATGTTTCTTGGTAGGGACAAAATGCGACATCCCACGGCGACTTCCGAAGCGCTCGATACTTCTCACTCTCTTACTGTCTCTTTCTATCGATCCCCTTCTCCTTACACACTACTATATCCAACGTTACTTACTCTAAAACAAACCGTGAAAAAATGTCATTTTTTATATGACTTTAACAAATTAATTATTTATTAAAAATTAATTAATAAATAAATTAATTAATAAATAAATAAATTAATAAATAAATTAATTAATAAATAAATTAATTAATAAATAAATTAATTAATAAATAAATTAATTAATAAATAAATTAATAAATTAATTAATTAATTAATTATTTATTAAAAATTAATTAATAAATTGAGACAATAAATTTTTTTTAATAAAAAAAAATTTCCTTATTTTTTTACAATAAAATAAAATTTATTAAATTAAAAACCAGTTAATAAATTAGAAAAAAAAAATAATTAATAATTTTGAATAAATAAAAGTTTAATATTGAATCTTAATTTTAAATTTATGGTTAATTAAAAATTATTTAACAAATTAAGATAAAAAAAAATAATTAACAATTTTTAATCCATATAATTATAATTTTTATTTTATAATTATTAATACAATTACTTGAATTATTACTCAGAATTGAAAAGAAAGGATATTTAAAAAATTAATAAACTTATTAAAATAATTAAAATGAAACATATGGTATTTAAGACTTAAAACATACTATCAACGCCTGTTATTTCGAGAGTACGTGTAGCCTAAGGGCAAAGCAACCAAGAATTGCATAATCGTCACGAAACGGTATCGCCGATACGTAAGAGTAATAATCGCGTAACCGCCGGTGATCCGAAAGTGCGAGTGGTCCACACTGTACTCGTTTAAACAAATTGATACACATCTCTATATAAATACACACAAGCTTACACATACATGTATATATATTTATTCTTAGCTATATAATTGTCGAATAATGTTAAAGTTAAGTAGTAAGTAGCCGGGTGTGTCTTACACTGACCATAATTTGATAAATAAATAAATAAATAAATAAATGGCAATCAAATGAAATCGTAACTGCTTTTATTAATAAAATTAATAAAATATAAACCATATAAACACATTTTATCTACGCACGTACGCATGAAATTGTAAAATAAGTTTTACGTTAAATAAACAACGTTTTATTTTATTATTGTATACTCACAGTCTCTTGGATTTCGCAAACATGTAATGATCACAGTCATACTTGTATTGCTTTATGCTTTGAAGTTGAACCAAACAAAATCGTCTACAGTGAAAGTAAATCGTTTTCTTGCTTGTGTATGTATAATTATGTTATGAATGGTTGTTGAAAAAGATTCATTAAAATTTTCTATAAAACTATTATTTGGAGGATAGTTTTTTTTTGAGTAATGTTCATCATTTGAACTATTACATGTATTGATCATATGTGTAATATAACATATGAATAAGAATTTTATATAGTCACGCTTGTAAGCTAAAATATATACTTTCACACTGCTCTGATATCCGCTACCGGTCAATATGCTTCATTCTATATTATATATGGAGAATTATCGAGTGGAAAATCGCCGGAAATTCGAGAAAAAAAAGTTTCAATAGAAATATTCTCACGTAAATTATTTTAGATGACGTTTTCATCACAGGAAAATTGATCTAGCAACTATAAATAAATGAAATTTTGCTTCATTAAATAATGAATTTCGTTGAATTGCACAGTACTTTTTTAAATATTGACGTTTTTAAAGAGATAAGCTCATCTTGATGTAACACTCATCAAGAGCTTTCATTTGAGTACCCACATGTATTTTTGATATATTTTTTATATATACATATACATAATATATATTTTAAAGATATAAGCTCATCTCAATGTTACACTCGTCAAGAGCTTTCATTTGAGTACCCACATGCATTTTTATATATTTTTCATATATTTATATATATACATATATGTAATATATATAAATATATGAAAAATTAATATGGGTACTCAAATGAAAGGTCTCGATGAGTGTAACACCGGGATAAGCTTATATTTTTTAAAATGTCAATAGTTCACAAGATACAAGGTGATTTCTTAATTATTGATATTTTTAAAGATATAAGCTCGTCCCGATGTTACACTCATCAAGAGCTTTCATTTGAGTATCCACATGTATTTTTGATATATTTTTCATATATACATATACATAATATATATTTTAAAGATATAAGCTCATCTCGATGTTAAACTCGTCAAGAGCTTTCATTTGAGTACCCACATGCATTTTTATATATTTTTCATATATTTATATATATATATACATATATGTAATATATATAAATATATGAAAAATTAATATGGGTACTCAAATGAAAGATCTCGATGAGTGTAACACCGGGATGAGCTTATATTTTTAAAAATGTCAATAGTTCACAAGATACAAGGTGATTTCTTAATTATTGATATTTTTAAAGATATAAGCTCATCCCGATGTTACACTCATCAAGAGCTTTCATTTGAGTACCCACATGTATTTTTGATATATTTTTCATATATACATATGTATAATATATATAAATATATGAAAAATTGATGTGGGTACTCAAATGAAAGGTCTTGATGAGTATAACATCGAGATGAGCTTATATCTTTAAAAATGTCAATAGTTCACGAGATACAAGTCATTTCTTAATTATGTGTCTAGAGATAAAGTATTTTTGATTACTGCTTAAATACTTATCGTCATAAATTAACTATTGATGAGAATGATATGAAACCATGAAAAGGCACAACTCCAGGTCAAGACTTTTTCAACGATATCAAATTTAACAATAAAAACCCATTTTATCATATTGTGATATTGCTTTCAAAATTTAAATTACAAAACTTTCAATTTAATAGTTAATTATCCAGAAATTCTAAAAGGTTTTTGATTAAAAATTCCCTTTTTTCGCCCTTTAAATTGAAGCTAATGATTCAAAAGTTTCGAAATAAATTTGTTATTCACTTAAGAGTTAAGAAATAAACTCTAATCTCTAATGACGCATTTAGTTAAAAATCAATCAATGATTGCGCAATAAACAGCAACTTTGATTTGTATTCCATTTAAATAATCACATTAACAGCATTTTTTCTCGAAACAGAGTTTTATAGGTTTAACATCAACACTCGAAGGTGTTGATGGAATTTTTATTTTGACGGACATCTCATGAATACATATAATAGATTTTCATCTTTTTCAGTCCTTCCATTCGCAGCTATAATTTTTATCAAGACTATAAAATACACACATAATTACTGATTTATCTTAAACTTCGCTTTTATTTGATAATAAATAATTGCCAATAATTATTCTTGCTAATAATTAATTATAATGATAAAATTTTTGATTATTAAATAAATAATAATTAGCGTAATTTATTTTTTAATCTTCAAAATTATCAATCCGATTAATAAAATAACTCATTAAGTATTTAAAAAAGCAGATAAGTTTTAAAAGTAATTTAATAAAAATAAAATTAAAAATTTTTTTTAATATTTTGGAGTTGTAAAATGTAATTTGTAATTAATAGAATTAATTTACTGCCTAGAGAAATTATAAATGAAATGTACTTTAAGGTTATTGCTCAAGACAATAGAAAAAGTATATAAAATTACGTTTAAATTGTTGGGATCCGACAAAAACAAATTATTAGTTTTAAACACGTTTTAATTTTTTACGATAATTTTTCTAATTGTTTTTAAGTAGATAAAATTATAATAAATACCTTGTTATGACAAAATTTCTTAAAATTACATGGATTAATTATTACAATTTAATTAATTTTATTAATTATGATAATAATGTTGATGAAATTTGGATATTTAATGGGATTTAATGGATTTTAAAAACTTCTAGTGTTATTTCCTTGAAATTATAATTTTTGATTTCCTCGATAAAAAATTTTAAGTAATATTTGCTTTAAAAGTAAACGCAAGTTCCGTTTTTTTATACTTAATAAAATTATTATGATTTTTAATAAATAATTACGGAGAAAATTTATAAAGCAAAATTTAAAATATTTTACGGTCTGTTTATTTTATGATATCAATTTAAAATAAAAGAAAAAATTTACTGCTAAATAAATGTTATTATTGTTGACTTATTATTGTTTGTTATTAAGGCATGATTATAAGTTTGTTACGTGGAAGTAATAAAATATTTGATTATATCATAATTCCTACAGTCAACAAAATAAAGGAAATATAAATAATGATATCTTTAACTCTAAAGTTGAGAGTATATAAATATAAGTATTAAAAAAGAGAGAGTACTTAACAAATGCATTATCAAATCTTCCTCGATAATATACTGTACAATACGTGACTCCAATCTTATGCTTAAGTGCGACTAGAAAATATTTCGTAACTATTTTTTACAAAATTGTAAATTATTTAACCAAACTAAGGTAAAAGCCCTGATTATTGACGGGGGTCTAAATATTGACACCCTAAATTATTTTTAAATATATTAAATTATCTGTAATAAGAATAACGATCAAATAAATTTTTATTAAATTCTAATTAATTAAAAAATTGAAAAAAATCACATTCAGTTCAAAATATTAAATATTAATTATTAAAAAAAAATAAAGTTACCACCAGTTCATCAAATCAGCTTACGAGCGTCTATTTTCTTAACAACTTTGGTTAGAAAAGCATTTTTTTTAACTGCCGAGTTTAAATTAATTTTTTCATGTAATTATATGATCTATTTTTTTTTTAATTAACAATATATGAAATATTTATCCTAATATAAAATTGAGATGAAATGTATGTGGCATCAAACTATTCGTAACGTGATTGGTCGAATATATCATAAGCATGAAAATATAGACAAATGCTATACTCAGGCGCGCGCTTGCGCGCGCAAAATTCAATTCTAGTAAAATTAAATAATCGAAATTAATTGTATGCTTTATGATATTTAAATAATAGGAGTCAATAACTAGTTCATAATTTTTATGGTGAATCCCATATTGACAGCCAGTCGACAGCGCTATGACGCCTTTTTTTTTTTAAGTATAAAATACGTTATATATGCGATTATATTATAAGTTTTTAAATAAATTGTTATATTTTTCATAATAATTATTCATTCATAGAAATTATTATTAATTAACTTTAATAATATTGATTACTTTATATCAAGTTTTTGATAAATAACAATATAACCAAATGATTCGACGCATGTGCAGTAGGGGCGTCAATAATTGGGGTTACGGTACGTCAATAATTAGATCAATCAGTTTTTTAACCCGTCATTAAGGTAGTACCCTCGCGACTTCCGTTGTCAAAAGTTTATGCCAGAGTGTACGGTACACATACCAGATAGCCATTATTGACAAGCCTAAAACTTTTTGCTGTTTATGTACTTATTTCAGCCAATCACGAAGGAGATACTGATCGTTTCAAAAGTCTGGCAACACTGCGTGAGCGTTAAGATATTTTATAGTGGTTATACTGTAGTGTTTTGGACTGGCTGTAGACTTACCTCTGTTTTGATACATGCGTTTATTTATTTATTTACATACATTGAAAGATTAATATATATTATTATATTAAAATTGTTAACTTTTTGAATTTTCAATAAATATAAAAAAAATTAAAATTAATTCAGCCGCCATTTAAAAATTTTTAGAATTTTTTTTTATTGAAAAAATGATTATAAAAAAATAAAAAAGAAATTTCGCTTGAAAAAAACTTCAAAAACTGTAAATGCAATATAAAAAAATTTTTTTTTTCTAATTTAATTATTAAAAAAAGTCAAAAAATTAAAAATGTTGGCTAACTTTAGTACCATAAAAAAATACTTATTTTCATAGAATAATCATAGTTTTTTTTTTCAAATAAATAAAATTAATAACTATAATATTACATCTAACGTAAATTAAACTTTTCAAATTTGTCAGCGCATGCGCGTCTCATACTTCTTTCGCGGCTAACAAAACTTGCGCTGTTGCCACAGCTTTATTAAGGTATCCCCTCCTCAGTTAAAGTCTGGTAAATTTTTCATTACTTATTAATAAATATCTCTGAAACTGACTTTGGCGAGGGTACTACCTTAATTGGTGTATCCAGATCATATATTTAATTATTTAAAATTAATTAGTAAATATCACTGATTTTCATTTTAAAAAAAGAAATTGATTAGTTAAAACATTACTGAAGACATTACCACAAACAAAATTCATCGATATTTATATTTGATTGCTTAAAAAAAAATCAAATCATAACTTTGTCTCTTATAGCGTCAATAATTGGGGCTTTTACCTTACATGGGTTTGAAAAATATCCGCAATTTTAAAATACTTAACAGTTAATTCCACAATTTTATTTATTTTATTTTATTTTCCATTATTAAACGTTCGAGCGTGAAAAAATAGTTTATTTTTTTTATAAAGAATTCATAAATTTATTATTTTTATATAACTATCCTCATTTTTTAATGAATAGTTAATTAATGATGGTTGAAAATAAAATCGATTGAATTTTAAAATAGCTGATAATAAAAGTGAAAATATAAATAACAACGTGAAACTGAATGAAATGGAAAGCGGCTCTACTAGTGTGATACTTTATCGGTTTTTCTTATTTTTATTTAGAAATTATAATAAAAAAAAAAAAAAAAAAAAACATTTTATTTATCGTTAATTAATAAATCACTCATTTCTTTCAATAATAATTTTTCAAAGTAAATAATCATTATTATTATTTATTTATTTATTTTAAGCTCAAGGACATTAAATTTCTTAATAAACAATTACATTTTTTTTTTACATAAAAACAATACATTTTTAGGCCGTGTGAAAATTTTTATGTCAATAAAATAATTAATCATTTTATTGTTAAGATAATTTAATATATATTTTAAAAACACATATTTAATTCAATAAATTTATTGCTCATTGTTTAAAAAAAAATTAAAGAAAGAAATAATAGAGGACGGAAGTAAAATAATTATTTTTCCTCGATAAAATAATCGAAAGAAATTTATAAAGGTCTATTATTATAATTATTATAATTATTATTATTATATTATTATTATTATAATTTAAACCTTGACTTTTTGGAATCTTACGATAGATTTTAACCACGATAATAATGAGATAATAATAATTATGATTTTATACGTAAAGATATTGATTGAAAGTCACTAATGTTTATTTTTACTCATAATTTTAACGGCTGATAGCAATTAGTTGATACGATTATCGTTGTAATTAGTAATTACACAAGTAAATGGTTAAATCTTCACTTAAAGTCTAATTAATAGCCTGTTAATAATAATAAATTATTTGTGAAAATTATTTCCGTTTGAGGTAAGAGTGTTTAATTTAAAAAAAAAAATAAATAGGGTAGTAAAAGGCTATTTATGTTCTTTAAAAGTAAAATACTTGGACAGTTAGCGGCTGATTAGATAATTAACGAAAATGAAATGAAACAATAAATTAACGATAAAATAACGCGTTTGGTTAATAAAACTCGAGTATTAGAGTAGCAGAGTAAACAGAATAGTGGACTAGGAGGATAATTTGTTGGTTGGTTCGTTCGTTCTAAGAATGACCATAAATTATGGGTAAGACTCGTGAGAAAGTGAACGGCATATAAACCCGAAGATTGAAAGCGCGAGCGAGTTGAGGTACGTCCGAGTTGACACTAATTTCCAAGTTGAGCCTTGCTTTTAACTTATAATATCCTCAATGACACTGTCTCTTCATAATTGTTTTCCAACCGATCATTAATACTCGATCATATTTAAATTACGAGACTATTTATTTTTCCCTCCCGATTTTAAATAGGTGTCAGATATTAGTAGATTTTATAAAAATCTAACTATTGCAGCCGTCCTCATGGCGCAACTTTTAAAAAATTTAGCCATTTTCTGACTTAATTTGTCGAGCTGAGTCGATATATAGTTTGTCGATATATCGAGCTGATATATATATATATATATATATATATATATATATATATATATATATATATATATATATATATATATATATATATATATATATTAGTTGTCGAGCTGAGTCAGAAAATATATATAGTTCAAAAGTTTATATATGTATGTATTTATATATATATATATATATATATATATATATGCATATATATATATATATATATATATATATATATATATATATATATATATAAACTTTGAACTATATATATTTTCTGACTCAGCTCGACAAACTAAGTAAGAAAATGGCTAAATTTTTTAAAAGTATATATATATATATATATATATATATATATATAACTTTTCGATGACCGAAAAAAGTTTCACTGAGTAAAAAATTAACTTCTTTGCTTAATCTTAATTAAAAATAAAAAAAATTTTTAATTATTAGATATATTCACCCGAAGATGGTATTGAGTGCTCATACCAACAATAAAAAGTGGTGAAAATAAATTTAATAAATAAAAATTTAAAATTAGTCTAACATCAATTTGGATCGGGGATAATGGCTTTGAAATATAGAACTCTTTAATTAGTAAAAACACCGATCTTCGAAAAAAATAGTAAAATATATATATTTATATATTTATACGATATAACGCGGCTTGTCAGCACGGTAGCGTTTTCAATTTATGACCGATTCTTCTCAAACTCAGCATGCTTTATCTATCGATCAAGACCAAGGTTAAGTTCGAAGATGAGCTTAATCGGGCGAGTAATTTGGAAATGACAGGATTTTGAAATTTTGAAAATCGTAAAAATTGATGTTTTTACTACTTCAACTTGGTATAATTACTGAACTAGACAAGATATTGAAATTCGGTAAAATGCATCGTAAAGCTCTTTTAATAAGCTTCAATTTTCTTTACTCAGAAGTGGTAGTAGTCTCAATATTACTCCTTTTAGAGTTCGTTTAATCAAACAGTTTCACTGTTGCAGCCGTTTTAGAATTATTGTCTACATCATAGCTTAATCATGATGTAAATTCAATAATTACGATATTGATCAATCTTTCGTGTAATGTTTTCGGGTAGGTTGTCAGTAAATATGTCACAAATTAATTCTAACCATTGTTTTCTTCAACTAAAATTTTATCCGGTTGCAAAATTCTGATTAACTTGGAAACTGTTGTTCCTAAGCAGTTACTTAAAATTTGGACGTTTATAATTCAAATCTTATAATCTGTGCAATTCTTTGGTAAATATTTGAGAAACTTTTTCTTCACAAGATAATTTTTTTTCCAAATTTGTTCTAAATAGTTTTAAATTTATTATTGAATTTTGTTGTTAATTCATGAATTAAGTTATACATTATCAGTGTTATTATATTATTTTATTAAAAATCAATTTTTTTTATTTGAAAAATCTACATCCATTTCGGCTGCCGAATTGCCTTTTTCCATATTGATATTGCGATTCTAATACGTCGTATCCAACAAAATTTGACAAATTGACTTTTTTTTTAAAATGAAATCATAACAATATTATGCAAGTCATATTAAAAGTTTAAAGATAAAATAGTTTAATAACTATTTTAAAATTTTCAAAATTATAAAAATTCATATTTCTTCACTTTCTAACTCGAATAACTTTAAAATGAGATAACTTAATGAATCTCTGTCAATTGCATCCGAAAGCTCTTTAAATAAGCTTCAATTTGAGTACCTTATCACATGTGTGATCCCAAAATTATGTCCTTTTCCGCTATGCCAATTATGAAATTTGCTATTGCATTCGTTTTATAAAATTTTTAATTTATTTTTTTCATTTGAAAACATTTATTGTAATGATTACAACAAAAATCATACGTTAAAATTTAAATTGTAATTTTAATTGATAAGTAATAAAATGAAATCTACTTGCATTTCGGCTGCCGAATGGTCTTTTTTAAATAAATATGTTCATCTGTGAAATTCCATTTAATCAATGTTAAAAATGAATCGTTTTAACCGTCTGCTGTAAAATTTTCTAAATGTGTGATACGACGTATTAGAATGACAGTATCGATATATAACTGTCGTTTGATGTATTAATAATAATTCTAAAATAATGAATATCAATAAATTCACAGTACTAAAAAGTTTTATTTCAATAATGTCATTATTTATTTAAATTATTGCAATTATTCATTCGCAAAAAATGTGTTTTAGTAGCCGTACTTTATTGAATATTTACATAAAGTGTTTTGAAAAATTATTTACAATGACAAAAATTATTTCGGTGGCAATATTTTTTTTATGTAATACGTCAATATTTTTACTGATATTATGAATTATACTTTATATATATTTATAATTATTAATTCATCTATGACAATTTTTAATATACAATCTATAATACCGTAGTATAATAAATAAAAATGTCTAATTTTTTATAAATAATTTATTAAAATTATAAAAATATTTTTTCAATTATAGTATTTAATGCTTTAATGCACGGGTAATATATCTGCAATAAAATCACATTGAAATAAAAATTACAGAAATAATTTGTGCATTAACACTAAATATATAATTATTAAATACAAAATATGTAAAAAACAAAAAAAAAGTAAACATATCGTGAAGTTAATAACAAATAAAATTAATACAATCAAATTATTGAAAATAATCTCGAGCGCTTACTATACCCTTAATGTTTACTAAAAACCCCATAAAAATTTTCATACAAAGAAAAAAAAATGTTCTTAAATCAAGTATATAATTTTGAAGAACTTTGTATTTTTGATTTAAGAAAATTTTACTTAATTAAAGAATTTTTCGTTTTGATTCAAGACAATTATCCTCTTCAAAATTATATTCTTGTTTTAAGAATTTTTCTTTTGAATCAAGTTAATTTTTTTTCAGTGTAGAAATCTTCATAGAAACCCCCTAAAAAACCCATTACAACCTCCCCCCTAGACAACGCCCCCATAGCAACCGTTGGTAGGCAACGCCCCCACAGCAACAGTTGCCTAGCAACCGTTGCGTAGCAACAAGGCTTCACATCTTACTGAACCAACTTTTTATTCAGAAATTCGTCAATATTTTCACTGAAATTATGAATTATACTTTATATTTATAATTATTAATTTATCTATGACAATTTTTTATATAAAGTCTATAATAGTATAATAAATAAAAATGTCTAATTTTTTAAAAATAATCTATCAAAATTATAACTTATAAAAAATAGGGATAAAGCATCGAATAGTATAATTGCAAAAATATTTTTATAACAACTATTATTATAACATAACAATCTTTTGTGTGCATGAATAATTAATGAGACATTAAATAATTAAACAGTTAAATAAAATAATTTAGAAATCAAAATTTAATTTAAATGAATAAATAGAATCTAAAAAATATAAAAAATGAAAGGAATAAAATTACTGCATACTAAGTGACAGCAAACGGAGTTATAGTTAATTGCACCGGTCTACCTTCTCAAGGTTAACGGTATGGATTAAAATAACGCATGGCGATTCTTTACGAGGTGTTCAATAAACACCACACTACATACTTATACTTTATACTATTATTTTAGCGAAAAACAAGCTCGTTAAACTTATTTTATTCAATTAAATTGATTTATTGCGGTTCAATGATCTACAAGTCTTAGAGAGTCTGCAAAAACTCTATAATTAGATGCGATAAACATCTCAAGACATCAAAATGTCTCCGCCATTTATCTTTGTGCCGTTAAATTTAATAATTTGCAAATATATAATATAAATAAAATAACATTATTACTTTGCAGTGAAATTGTAAGGCGTAATAAGCGATTACAAATATAAAATAATATAATATAATTTTATTTTACTGAAGAAATACTTAAAGCGCAATTACTTATAGTTTTAGCAAGTACCTAAATGCAATTTACAGTAGACAATAATTTTTTAATCGGCTACTGATTGAATTTCATAATACCGAAAATAATAGTTTGGTTTCTGATGAAATTCAATTTATAGTTCCGGATCTTTAGATTAACGAATATCTATTTTATTTATCGTGCCGTAAGATAGCCACTTTTTCTGATTGCGGCATCAATAGACCCGGTAATTGTAATTTAATCCTAGCCGGTCTCTGTAATCACGATAACAATCCACTCTTTTTCTGTTTAATGGTCACGAAAAAAATATTAAATCATCTCTGGAGTTCCAGTTGAGAAAATTCCTCTCAAAGCAGACAATTTGACTGAGAAAGTCAATTATAAAATAATTGTTTGCTGAAAAAATTCATTAAAAGGTTATAAAGCATCTTCAGTATCAGGGTTAAGTTTATAAGTGTTGTAAATATTTGCAGCAACATAAATGCTAGGATACTTTAAATTCTTGTCTTTACTCTTCCAAGACAAATTACCATTCCGATCACGAATTGACGGATCGGGAGCTTCACCGTCTAGCCGCGACACTGTTGATGTTTCCCGCGAACATCAATTACTTCCGAGAGTAATTAAAGTGTAAGAAACTTAAATTCTTCGGATTCTTCGTTTTTTCTTGAATCTATTACAAATAATTGCTTATACTTAATTTTTTTTTCTAAGTAAAAAAAGGCCGAAATATAATCAGATTTTTTAAATAAAGAAAATTTATTTTTAATAAAATAATATTGATACTAATAATGAATAACTTAACTCATTTATTGAAAACAAAATTCAATAATAAATTTAGAATTGATTTTGTTAAAAAAATTATCTTGTAATGAAAAAGTTTCTCAAATATTTATCAAACAATTTCAAAGATTTTTTATGATTAAGGAGGGCTTGCACTTTTTTCTCTCTCGCCCTCTATTGGTCAAACGGAAGTATCTCTGTCGTACTTGTATAACAAATAGAATCTTAAAAACCATTTTATACATAAATAAATGAAAATTTTTAAAGAAAGCGCTTCGCTCTTCGATTGATAATTGAATTATCTATCAAGAAGCGAAGCGTTTTTTTCGAAATTATATTTTAAACATGAACAAAACATGTTTGAAAATTAACTATCAACCGCTCTATTAATTCAAGAATTTTCTGATAAATTTAAGGAGGTACTGCGGCAAATAAAGACACCAATAGGTTATGGGTATTGGTTTCTTTCTCACACACTAGTGCTGCCTCTTTTTACAGACAATCGCTAACTTACTTGAAAGTCGCTAACTTCAAACATTTGTTATAAAAAAATTAGGAAAACGGTTGACCCTAAAGGCCATCCCTGCAACTTCCCGCTAATTCCGTTAATACCTGGCCGCTTTTTTGAGCTCTTCGAGCTCAAAAGTACAATCTGTGTGTTGTTTTAAGCTCTCCGAGCTCAAAAAGATAGCTTTTCTATGCTTTTGAGCTCTTTGAGCTCAAAAATCTGATAGAAGTTTCATAGAACACGCAGTATTTTAAGCCTCATAAAGAATTTCTAAGTTTTAATTGGTCAAACTAGAAATTTCGGAGTAACTCTGAAAAAACACTTTTTTCGGTTTTCTTTCGTTCACGATATCTCTCGAACGAATTAACCGATTTTGACCGGATTGGCGGCGATCGACGTAGTTTTTCAAAGTTGAGAGCTGATTAGTTTTTGGAATCGATCGGTTGAGCCGTTTAAAAGTTATCCCAAAAAAACCACTTCAGAAAAAAATTTTTTTCCTATTTTTTTTTAGATTTCTTCAAATTTCTCAAAATCTATCGGTCCGAATCGGTTCAAATTAACAGGAAATCTAAGTTTGGCGAAGCCCTTTCGAATGGCACCAACCGCGATGAAATCGGTTCAACCGTTCAAAAGTTATAAGAGGTTTACATACTTACACACACACACACACATACATACAGACATAGTGACACCCTCGCGGGAATAGTCAGGAAAGCTTCCTAGGACCTCAAAACGTCGAGATTTGATGAAAACTCGATTTTCGAAAAACGGGGTAAAACCAATAACTTCCCGATTTTTGAAAATTTTCAATTTTCTTAGCGGGAAGTTAAAAATGAACACCGCTCGTTTATGTTATTTTTGATAAAAAATACTTGTTATAACTTCACTTAAATATTCTCAGTTTTTCAAAAAAATGATAAGAAAAGTGTGGTTGTTATTCAATAAAATGTTCACTCTACGGTCAGAATAGGGACTACATGTTGGATGCACGATTTTTAATTGCTAATTTTCGAAAATTACCACCGCAAGGACTATTAAAAAAATTTATTTGTATAGAAGTACGGGTATTGAAAAATTGAAGAATATTGTAAGAAAAGTGATTTTGCACAGTACCTCCTTAAAGAACGAAAAATAAGATCTAAAAATTTTGAAGTGTTTTTAAATGGGACAGCCGTACTAACCAAGCGCAAAACTTCATTCAATATTATGTAAATAAACCATATTTAAAACTCAAACCGTTAAAAGTGATAGCCAAAACATAATAAAGAAACTAAAACCTGATGATTCACCTCTCAAAAGAGATGTATTTAAATTGTAAGTAACTGTCAGAGAAAGTTTACTGCATTTTGCATCTAAAAATTTTAAAACACGGAAGCCTTGGTACAATATTAAAAAACATAGACGATAATACCAGACAAAAAAAAATTATGTCAATATTTCTTATGAATAAATATAAAAATTTAATTACATATCTAAATACGTGATAAAAATAAATTACGGAACCTTGATCTTCACGGTCAATTTAAAAATAATCGGATTAATGAAATTAAATTAATAAAAAACAAACCATCAATTCCAATAAATCAATCAGTAAAATTTTATTTGCCAATTAAAATTACAAAAAAATTAGTCATACATCAATATTAAAATTAAGATTATTTCTTTCCACTTTTACTTTTCTTGGATCCAAATCCTGAGAACCCCATAATGGCGGCCATATCATCGCACCCCGAAGTCCGAGCTTCTTCCTCTTCTTGGTTAGCTTCTTCAATTTTCCGCTTCTTTTCCTTCCTCCTGTCCTTGCGGTACTCCTTAAGCTTCTCCTCTTCCTCCTCCAGCTCCTTGACACGCTGCTCAAGATTATAATCCTTCTTCTTTTCTTCCAGCTTCTTCTTATTTGCCGCAAATCGAGCTTTGACCTGATCCAAGGTCGACCTCTCGATCTTCATGGACATTCCCAAATTTTTCTGATGTTTGTTACCATTAATATGGTCCAAAAAATTGATGGAATCCTTGACGAGGCAATCGCAGACATTGCAATAATAACCACCCGATTGGGAAGAAGCGGTGTTTTTATTTATTACAACCGTTTTTCCGAGCTTAGAGTCTAAGTCTACTTTGTAGTCTCTTGGCTTAAGCAGTTCGCGTTGGACTGCTGGTTTTTTAAGAAGTCCAAGCTCTTCGTCTGCGATTTCTTGTCTGGCACGCTCCAGAGCCAGTTGTTCGTAGTCTTCGTGGTTCCATTTTCTCCTATGGTCGTTTGGCCGTTCAGACATTTTTAATTTTTATTTCTACTTAGAAAAAAATTATATTAACACACTTTTGGACGATTAATAGACACTAATCACAGAATTCTAACCTATTTTTTTGCTAATTTACAATTTCACTTATAAAAAACAATTTCAAAAAAACACACACTGAAAATTAGTTATTTATTAATGAGATTTAATTTTTTTTGTAATTAATAATAAATATCACTAATTGTTTTACAGAATAAAAAATGTATAAAATAACTAATAACGTAACTAACTACAATGTATAACAACGAGCGTATAACATATGACTCTGCTATATATCTGGAAGGATTGAATGATGACACCTAGCGGCGTTTTAAGCAATTCTATTTCTCTTAGGTCAAGTTCAGTAGGTAGAGTCGTTTATCACAAAAGTCGATATGTTTCGCGCTATAAATTTAAAAGTGTATCAATACAATTTTTTAACTATAAAAATTACGAAAATTTTTCCAAGGACTAGAATTTAGAAAATTTGTTTTTTAAATTAATTACGTTAATTATTTTAACAGTTTAAATTAATTTATTTAATTAAAAATATTAATTAGAATATAAAAATATTAATTTAAAAATGTTCCGATTTTTTAACTATAAAAATTACAAAAATTTTTTTAAGGATTAGAATTAAAAAAATTTGTTTTTTAAATTTATTACGTTAATTATTTTAACCGTTTAAATTAATTTATTTAATTAAAAATATTAATTAGAATATAAAAATATTAATTTAAAAATGTTCCGATTTTTCAACTATAAAAATTACGAAATTTCTTTAAGGATTAGAATTAAAAAAATTTGTTTTTTAAATTTATTACGTTACTTATTTTAACTATTTAAATTAATTTGTTTAATAAAAAATGAAATTTAAAAATATTAATTAGAACATAAATAAATCATTCTTTATTTGATATTAAAAAGATATCTCAATCGAGGATTGATAGTTAATAATTCTAAAGGATTAATTAATTGCAATAAGTACATATACAGATAGATACATGTATTTAAGATTATCCATATCATAAATCGTGAGAATGCATCTCAAGATCCTTGATCTTGTTTCACGGTCACGGGCCATAAATTATCAGACAAAGAATAATAAATGGATACTTTATAGTATAATAATAAATATAAAAATAATAACAATTGGTAAGAAAGTTTATGAACATTTATTCCATTAAAATTGATATCTTCATACATGCACTGTCATGACGTTTTTAAGACTCGTTGAAAGAAGCTTAAGATAACCTAAGGACTTACCGGATAAATCTCTCCATTAATGTAATATGTGCCCTTTCAATTTCACACATTTATATTTCTTACCGTGTAATATATTTACGCCAAATTTATTTTAAGAGAGATATAGCAGGTATTTTATTTATAATGTGTTATGTGTGGGATTGCATTCTTGGTGGCCGAGTATTACACACAGTAAAAAATTTTGCGTCATTGCATTGAAAAACTTAGTGTTAAAAATTGTTGTGTTAAATGTTTAACACTTATTTTGTAAAATTAACACAAAAAAGTGTTAAATATTTAACATAAAAATTTTTAACACAAAATTTTTTACTGTGCACATACATATTTCGTAGTTTCTTACTAATACTCCTTTTACAATTAAAATATGTAGCCTCTTCTTACGTTCCAGTTGAGCGAATATCCCCTGGGCTGTCTAGTTCGGGATCGGTAGTATTGTACGTATGTGTTCATTCTCATTATACATTCATAAGCAGAAATGTGTGTACACAAAAGTCTTTAAATTACTATACTGTCAGGAGCTTTTGAATCGTTTTAGTTTGGATCATTTCTAGTAGTTAGTGGTTACTGTACTTTTGAGGCCATGTCACTTTTTAAATTTTATTTTGTCAATAATTACGTAAATTTTTATTGTACAGCCAGACTTATGAAATCACTGTTTTGGAATAGAATATTTAATATTTTCGTTATTCTCCTCGTAAAAAATCATCAATTGTATCACTTGAAAATACTTTAAGTAATTTTTTTTCATTTCAAGTTTTCGATATATTTATATTATACAATTATATATTCTATCAATTTTAAAGAAGAAAATATTAGAGTAAAAGGCCCAATTAGTGGCATTTTTTCTTTAAATGAAAAAATGTTCTACTTGAAATAAAAATTAAAGATTTTTTGATCGAAAGGCTTTAAAGATTAGAAATATTTTATTCATTATTGAAATTAATGATTTCATTAATTTAATAAGTACTAAAATTAAAGAAAGTGTCAGTAATGAGGTTTATTATCTTATTATTAAAAATTTTGACAATTTTTCTGCCGATTTTAAACTTACACGGAAAGAAAAGAATAGAACGCATTCCTATGTTAGAATGGTAACTATTACCATGTTACATAGTAACGAAAATTTTTGTGAGAACCCTGTGTAAATTTGTAAATAAAAATCTTAGAAATTATGATAAAAATATGAAAAATCACTCATTCGATGCGGAATTAAATTCTGAAAATAATGTTGTTGTTTTTTTATTTTTTTGATGAAAATTTTAATTTTTTGTTAACAAAAAACATGACCAAAATAAAAAATCTCAGTTTGTCGTAAATAACTCAATAACTGTTGGTGATATCAAAAATCGGAAAAAAGATCCTTAATGAGGAGGAAATTTCTGAAAAAAAGCATCGACTCCCGGAGTTCTAGCTTGAAAAACTAGGATTTAGGTTCACTTCTTAAACAATGCAGTCATTTATTTTATGCGGACGATCTAGTAATATATTTAAAATGTAAACTTAACGAAATTCCATACTCTGTTATTACTCTCAATGATGAAATTAAATTAATTAATAATTGGTGTGACAAAAATGGTCTAAAATTAAATGCCTGTAAAACAAAAGCAGCAATTTTTGGAAGTGTATTTAAAGTTGACGATGAATTACGTAATTTAGCGCCTAAAATTAAGATAAATTCCATAGAAATTAACTTCTCTAAATCAGTAAAATACCTAGGAGTAATCTTAGATGATAAATTATCATGGTCTGAACAAGTAAATGATGTATGTATAGATGTATGAGAACTCTTGCACAATTAAAAATGTATAGTAACATTTTTAATTTACGCGCAAGGAAAAAACTTGTTATCACTTTAATATGGCCTATCTTTGATTACTGTGCTGCAGTTTATAGCGATATAACTGCACAACAACAGCTTAAAATGCAAAGAAAGTTAAATTCCTGTGTGCGCTATATTTTTAAAATAAACAGATACGAACATGTTACTCCGTATTACCGTGATTTAGGCTGGCTTACACTTAAAACTAGACGTGAATTCTTTTATTGCTGCTTGATTTACAAGGCAATTAAAATGCGTCAGATGCCTCTATTTCATAGGGAATTATTTACAATTGAACCTAGATTCCGGAGAGGCGACGATAGACAAGACTTATTAGTACTTCCTAACTGTAATAGTGTTAAATATGATGTCGTTCATTGTTAGCGCAATAAGGGCGTGGAATAAACTACCAATAGACTGTACAAATGAATGTATTTTTAAGGAATTTCGGAGTTCATGATTTAATTTCTATCTGTCGAATTTAAAAGAATAACTGATTGATTGATAAATGATTGATACACTGAAAGAAAAGTGCATAGTTAACTGAATCATAACATCACAATTATGAAAATATAGTTTTCTGAATTTTTTTTTTGTAGTTACTCAAACTATGCATTAGTTTAAGTAACTATTGATAAATAGTTATATCGACTATATTTTAATAAATATGTTTATGTTATCGTGTTAAACAAAAAGATATTAGGTGACTGAAAGGTTTTTACGGACAACGTCTCAGATAGCTAAACTGGAAGAGCCCTTAGTTCGTAACCAAAAGATCCGGGTTCGATTCCCGGTCCGAGCTATCCGAATTATTTTTTCTGTTTTCTGAGTTAAAGTTAATCAAGATGGCTATCAAGCTGATATTTAACTGAAAATAGTTTAAGTAACTATCTATTGGGGTTCAATATAATAAATAATGTTAGGTACAAGAACTGCAATTAAATAGTGGTGATGCTATTTAACTAAATTTTCCTAGTTCAGTTGACCATATTTTTCTCTCAGTGTAAACTGATTGACTGATAAATGTGTAATGATGTGATGATGATAGTGCATTATTATTTACTTTTTACTTTTTATATTTTATATATGATTATATATTTATACCATATACTTTTTGTATTAAATAATTGTATCCGTGATGGCCGCAAGGAGCCTAGACTCCATGGCCAAATAACAATAAATAATTTTTTATTTATCATCGGCGCGGCCGTGCGACTTTTGTCACACGGCCGCGCCGATGATAAAATACGACGGCAATTGCGCAGAACCCTATTTTCAACATTAAATAAAAATTATTGTTTTTCAAGCTAGAGTTCCGGGAGTCGAGACTTTTTTTCAGAAATTTTCTCCTCTTTAAGGATCTTTTTTTCGATTTTTGATATCACCAACAGTTATTGAGTTATTTACGACAAACTGAGATTTTTTATTTTGGTCATGTTTTTTGTTAACAAAAAATTAAAATTTTCATCAAAAAAATAAAAAAACAACAACATTATTTTCAGAATTTAATTCCGCATCGAATGAGTGATTGTTCATATTTTTATCACAATTTCTAAGATTTTTATTTACAAATTTACACAGGGTTCTCATAAAAATTTCCGTTACTATGTAACATAGTAATGGTTACCATTCTACATAGGAATAAGTTCTATTCTTTTCTCTCCGTGTATTTTCTTTCTAATAGCGATCAGAACATTAAAAAAATTATTTTTCAAGCTTACCTTGATCTCATACAATTATATTTATATAAATGACAATTTTCTAAGCTTTTATAATAAGAAAAAATTTTGAAAAAAATGTAAAAAACTGTTGAGAAAAAAATAGAATAAAAATTAGACATTTTAATTTGAAATTTTGTTCGTCTTTCTGAATAACAGTACTGTAATAATAATAACAATCTCTACTATTCGAAAGTGAACGTAATAACTATCACTATCAACAAATAACAATCCGGATAACTAAAAAATAAAAAAAATGTATCACGACCTTCATACGGGATCTAAAACCATTAAGATGATTGACTTTGTTATTTTTTGAAAGGATAAATCACTTTTTGCAAAATTTATCAATAATTTTTTTACATAATTTGAATTTTTAGTTATAAATTATTTAATGGATTTAATTTCCGAGATATTTAAAAATTTTTTAAAAAAGTAATTGGATTTTTGGTACACAGTAAAAAATTTTGAGTCATTGCGTTAAAAAATTTTGTGTTAAAAATTTTAATGTTAAATATTTAGCACTTTTTTATGTTAATAGTTAACAAATTATTCATTAGAGACGACTTTTTAGTATTAAACAAATATTTCTTAGTATTTAAAATGATTTGTTTGAATTTAATAAATTTGATATTCATTTATTAAATATTAATAAATCTTTTTAAATACTAAGAAATATTTGTTAAGAACTAAAAAATGGCGTCTAATAAATAATTTGTTAAATATTAACAAATATTTTTAACTATAAGCAAATCTTTCTATCAGTGTAGTTCAAAATTTTTGTTAAACTTTATATAAGGTAAAAGCCCCAATTATTGACGCTATAAGAGACAAAGTTATGATTTGATTTTTTTTAAGCAATCAAATATAAATATCGATGAATTTTGTTTGTGGTAATGTCTTCAGTAATGTTTTAACTAATCAATTTCTTTTTTTAAAATGATAATCAGTGATATTTACTAATTAATTTTAAATAATTAAATAGATAATCTGGATACATCAATTATTGACGGGTTAAAAAACTGATTGATCTAAATATTGACGTACCGTAACCCCAATTATTGACGCCCCTACTGCGCATGCGTCGAATCATTTGGTTATATTTTTATTTATCAAAACTTGATATAAAATAATTAATATTATTAAAGTTAATTAATAATAATTTCTATGAATGATTAATTATTATTAAAAATATAACAATTTATTCAAAAACTTATTTAACACCAAAACACGCCGAGTTATTTGACAGTTAAAAGCCTTGAATATAATCGCGTATATAACGTATTTTATACTTAAAAAAAAGGCGTCATAGCGCTGTCGACTGGCTGTCAATATGGGATTCACCATAAAAATTATGAACTAGTTATTGACTCCCATTATTTAAATATCATAAAGCATACAATTGATTTCGATTATTTAATTTTATAAATATTTCATATATTGTTAATTAAAAAAAAAATAGACCATATAACTACATGAAAAAATCAATTTAAACTCGGCAGTTAAAAAAAATGCTTTTCTAACCAAAGTTGTTAAGAAAATAGACGCTTGTAAGCTGATTTGATGAACTGGTGCTAACTTTATTTTTTTTTAATAATTAATATTTAATATTTTGAACTGAAAGTGATTTTTTTCAATTTTTTAATTAATTAGAATTTAATAAAAATTTATTTAATCGTTATTCTTATTACAGATAATTTAATATATTTAAAAATAATTTAGGGTGTCAATATTTAGACCCCCGTCAATAATTGGGACTTTTACCTTAGTGAAGGAAAAAAAAGTTTTAAACTTAAAATCAGTTGATAAAAATAATTAAATGTATTTAAAAGTATTTGGCCGATGATCTTTACGTAAATAGCAGTATAAATAAAAATAAAAAAAATAAGCAAGTTTTATCAATGGTAATCTCTTGTACCGAGTAACTTTTCAACCGGTAAATTATGTAATGGACTTTTACTCTCATTTTCAATAAGACTTGAGTGTGTAAACTGTAATGAAAAATATATTATTAAAAAGCGTATTAATATCAGCATCATGGGAAAGTCAATGTCAATAAAAAAAAGGCAAAAATAAATGGAGGCTAAGTTAAAGTTAAACTTAAATATATTAACAAAAAGTAATGGGCATGCATAAAAACTTCGACATTGAGATAATTTGTCATGAGTATACTGTACCTATATCGAGAACGGAAAGTTAAATGCTGATCACGTTTGTGTTTGCGGCGAGTAATCAACAGCGCAAGGGAATAAGGGCAAAGAATTTAAACTGGTGCGGGATCTGTAATAATAATGCAACCGAGCACCAGCTGTAATTTAAAAAAATTAATTTAAACAAAACGTTTGTCGACAAAAAATCGATTGCTTTTTATAATAAAGTGATCTATGCGTTTACATTTGCTAATGCTGGGTAATGTTTTATTGTAATGGTAATAATAAATGATACAAGAGTTGTCGATTGTGGCCTACGACCCGGCAAGATCGATACGATCGTTACTGTAAATTGATGGAGGTTACTCTTGGGCTTTGCGCGGCAAATCAAGAGATATTATCAAAGAAGTTAAGCCCTGAGGACGTACACGCTTTGTATAACGAGACTCTGTCGAAAAAAGGTGAGTTTGGACTTGGACTTGGGTTGGGTTTGGGGTGAAAGGTATGTTATATCGCCTGGCACATCGGAATTATATTCTCGATTCTCGATTCTCGGTTCTCGCTGAGTAACGTGCGTGTGTCCTGACCGATTTCGGGAGCGATGAATGTCTACTTTCATTTCAAATGCCATTTACCATCGATATATTTAACATCAATATTTCATTATTGACAATCGTAATTATTATTATAGCCATCAATTCAATTAAATGAATTAATGTACTGATAAAAAAGGGATTTTTATCAGTACACTTAATGTTGAAGTAACGGAGCTGATGGTTGATCCACATCAAAGGAAAAATTTCGATGGTAACATCGTATTCAGGTCTACATTTTAGTTATGATTTATTGTACATTGTAAAAACCTATAAATAAATTTTCGATTTCTTACCCTTGCTCGGAGTATTATTAATGACTTTTGTTAAATTGCACAGTACTTTCTTAACTATTGACGTTTTTAAAGATATAAGCTCATCTTGATGTTACAATTATCAAGAGCTTTCATTTGAGTACCCACATGTATTTTTGATATATTTTTCATATATACATATATATATAATATATATTTTAAAGATATAAGCTCATCTCGATGTTACACTCGTCAAGAGCTTTCATTTGAGTACCCACATGCATTTTTATATATTTTTCATATATTTATGTATATGCATATATGTAATATATATAAATATATGAAAAATTGATGTGGGTACTCAAATGAAAGGTCTCGATGAGTGTAACATCGGGATGAGCTTATATCTTTAAAAATGTCAATAGTCCACAAGATACAAGGTAATTTCTTAATTATGTAATATATATTTTAAAGATATAAGCTCATCCCGATGTTACACTCGTCAAGAGCTTTCATTTGAGTACCCACATGCATTTTTATATATTTTTCATATATTTATATATATAATATATATAAATATATAAATATATGAAAAATTGATGTGGGTATTCAAATGATAGGTCTCGATGAGTGTAACATCGGGACGAGCTTATATCTTTAAAATTGTCAATATTTCACAAGATACAAGGTCATTTTTTAATTATGTATTTAGAGATAGAGCATTTTCAAATGCAGCCTAAATACTTATTATAATTAATTAACTATCAGTGAGAATGATATGATGCCTTGAAAAGGCACAAATTCAAATCAAGACCTTTGCAATGACACTAAATTTCACTAAAAAAATGACTATCCTGGAAACAAAATTTTTTTTATTCTCTTAATAATATAAATTATTTCATTTTTAAGTTTTGTTGATAAATTCTAACGTAAAAAGTTCAAAATAATAAATTATTACTTTTAATTAAAGAAAAATTAATTGCTTTAATATTACTGAAAAAAAAAAAAAAAAAAAAAAAAAGTATTTTAATAAAAATAAAGGATTTCCGCAGTTGGAAAAATTTATTTAATTCCTGTATCGTTTCATAAGAATCGTTCAAGTTTATAGAGTACGAAAAAATTAACGACTCGTAGATCGATTACAAGACGGCATCTGAGTATTTTACTACTCAGGATGTAAAATAACAAAATATATATAACTATAACTACAGTCGTAGAACTGATGAATGATTATTTAATAAATAGTGTGAAAATAGCGGAGAAAACATCTGGCACATTCTTACAGTAAGACACAGCTTCTCAGTAACGTAAGGCGAGCAAAAAATAAGAAAATAAAAAACATCAGTTACGGGACTCCTTCGATATGAATGTTGCAAGTCGAGGAAACCCTCTTGATCTTACGCAACTCACACACTTATACGGAACGGCCCTCTATACTCGTGCCACGCCTCGATGTATGTAAGACCGACTTGCGATATTTTTTTAACAGGTGTCCCACTTCCCCATGACCTCCATTTAATGTATACTAAATATTTATCGTACAAAACAAATACAATATATATTATGCGACATAAATCGCGAATGTATTGAACTTGGTAGGATAGAAAATTAAAAAAATTAATAGAATATTTTAATTTCTTTAATTATTAATATTTTTTTTTATAAAAAATGTATACCTAATAAAAAATAATTACTTAATTATAAAAACAGATTATTGATACTCGAGTATTTAAAAGATAATTTAAATGCATCAACACACATGTTTAAAATTTTTATAAAGATTTATTCATGAAGATTGATATCTATATTTGTGATATCTATAAAACTACGATTCGTAGTTAGCATTTTTAAAATTCATATAAACAGCTAAGTTATGCTAATAAAATAAAATGTTATAAACACGTCAAATATTTATTACAATAATTTATTGTAATATTTTAATGCGTTCGCTCGCTATATTTTTCACTATGGTAATATACTGTGACATTTAATATTAAGTAATAAAATAAATAATAGCCAAGAAAATATTTTTCTTCCTAATTATTTTCTTGAGCGAAAAAAAAATTTTTTTTTGACACAAGAAATTTTACTTATTCTAAAATTTATTCTCTTGCTTTAAAAAATACGTATCTTGATCCAAGAAAATTTATTTAAGTCAAGAAAATCTTGTTGTTTTGAGAAAATTTTTATTGATTAACATGTCAAATGGCAAGATCAAATAATATTTCATCATTTTTTTTCATTTAATACGTATAATTGCACGCTAAAATAATATAAAAAGAGTATCAAATATTCAAGAGAAAAATTTTATCAGCTGAAGTAGGTGGCGCTGCTTCCCTAAAGTATCTAAAAATCTTGATCAAATATAAAAATTTATTGTATCAAGTATTTATGATAAGAATTGAGAAAAAATGACTTCTACCAAGAATAGAATTTCTCGAAAAATTTTTACTTCGACCAACACAACTTCGGTCTTTCATCAAGCAGCCGAAAATTTTCTTGAGCCAAGAATTTTGTTCTCCAGTCAAGAAATTTTTCTTTTGTCCTGATAATTATAAAATCGAACAGATCTTGATTTATCAATTTAATATTGAACAAAAAATTTTTTTCGCAATACTGAGTTATTAAAAAGAAAATTTAGCCATCAAAAGCTTAATTAATTATACAATAAATTTGATTATTTAATTAATTAAAATGATAAAAAAAATAAATTAATCATTCAATTATGTAATAACAATATCCTGAAATCTCTTTTTAAAATGAAAAATGAGTTTTACTTAAAAAGATATGACGAAGATAAAAAGAGGCGAGAGTCAACACTTCCTGAATATAATACACCTTGCACAAGAAATGTGTTTTGTTTTTATCTTGTCCCTCCCGATTCAGCTTACGATGGCCTGACACCCACGCGAAACAATTTAAAGTCCCCATCAGCCAGGAGTTGAGTATCCCGCGACTTCCTTGACCCAGAAGAGGCTTTACTTAACTGAGAGCTACGTGGATAATAGTATGTACTGATATGGAAGACTTCTTAATATCACAGAAAGAAAGATAGAGAGAGAGAGAGAGATGAAGTTAAAGTGAAGAATTTTAAAAATAGAAAGATGAACTGTCTTATGACCAGTCAACCAGTGATGATCCGTTCCACTGGAACAGGTGCTTTCAACAATGGACAATAAACTTAACAGTTTTTGTACTTGTAATTGTTTGGTTGTAACAACTATTACTTGAACTAGCACTAGGTTATATAAATTTATTACTAGAGAACACGGCATTTACAGGAATAATGAAATCAATATTGATTCTATAAATAATATATCTGTATGAGCATTGCTATGTTTAAATCTGATGGATAGAAAGGAATCGTAAAAAAATAAATCAAGGTTGCGCGGTACGTAAGTACTTTATTTTTAATGCAAGTACCTTCTGGGTTTATGGGTGTGTTTTTCACTCCGCAATTATTTTTTTTTTATTCGGACAAAAAACGGGTTATTTTAATTTTATATTCAAGATAAATTATCAAGGCGATTTTCTTAACAATTTTTCAATTTAAGTAAATTAATTATCTTTATTATTTAGAAAAGAAGCGAAATTTTGTGGCCAGGATAGTCATATGATAAAAACGATTTTTTTAGAGAAATTTAATGTCATTACAAAAGTCTTGACTTGAATTTGTGCCTTTTCAAGGTTTCATATCATTCTCACCAATAGCCAATTTATGATGATAAGTATTTAGGCTGCATTCGAAAATGCTCTATTTCTAGATACATAATTAAGAAATGATCTTTTATCTTGTGAACTATTGACATTTTTAAAGATATAAGCTCATCCTGATGTTATACTCATCGAGACCTTTCATTTGAGTGCCCACATCAATTTTTCATATATTTATATATATATATATATATATATATATATATATATATATATATATATATATGTATATATATATATATATATACAGAGTGTCCCAGAAGTAACGGACGCCATTGTAGCATCTGATAAACAAAATAATTCTGAGACGAAAAGTCCTTAGCCATTTTTTAATCAGACGCATAGATAATTAATTATTAATTAAAATAACGTCCTTTTATGCGTTAGAGAGAGAGCACTAGTGTCAAGTCAAGTGCGTTCCAACGAAGATGCTTGCACGTCTGAATGTGTAAGTAAATATGTGTGACTACGTTAGCTATAGAAACTAGCTAGTTAGTCATACAGTTAGTTGTGTCTTTGTTCGGCACATATTTTACTGGCACAAATATATATATATATATATATATATATATATATATATATATATATATATATATATATATATATATATATATTATATAAGTATATAAAAAATTGATGTGGGTACTCAAATGAAAGCTCTTGATGAGTGTAACATCTGGATGAGCTTATATCTTTATAAATGTCAATAATTGAGAAATGACCTTGTATCTTGTCAACTAATAATATTTTTAAAGATATAAGCTCATTCCGATGTTACACTCATCAAGACCTTTTATTTAAGTACCCACATCAATTTTTCATATCTTTATATGTATTATATATATATATATATATATATATATATATATATATATATATATATATATATATATATATATATATATATGAAAAATGCATGTGGGTACTCAAATGAAAGCTCTTGATGAGTGTAACATCGGAATGAGCTTATATCTTTAAAAACGTCAATAGTTAAAAAAGTACAGTGCAAGTTAACATAATTCATTATTTTATAAAGCAAAATTTTATTTGTTCATCGTTCACAAATCATTGCAGTTACATAGTAACTGCAAGGTTGCTAGTAACAATTATTTATCAGCAAATTGTTAGTCATTTGCAAAGTACGGTCTATAATAAATTTTTTTGAGTCAACTCTCTACAATTGAGAAAATTTAACGAATATGCGCCATCTGTTAACAACTTTTGGTACTGCCCAGTAAAATAAAAAAAATTCAGCAGTTCTGTTATTTATATATTCATAACTTAGACTGTTTTATTTTTGACATTAATCTTTAATGATTAATTGAACAATTAAAAACCTAATCTCACACCTAGACATAAATAACCGAACAAAAAAATTTCACAGCTCATAATATTATAATTTATCCTATCCGGAATAAAACAGCCGGGAATTTATTCAAAATATTTATTGATACGACGGGCGTTGTTAGTATAATATAATATGTATAATGTGTGATTCGAACTTTCTTTAATTAGATTTATTGATCGGGAAATTCAAAGCTTTGGAAATAATTCCCACGATCCCCGGAGATAACAATGCTTGAGACAGGAAGGAGAGAGTCGTTATAAAGGTATAGTACTGTACACCCGATTCGGTTCATTTATACTGAACTCGGCTGAACTAACTTGATCTTGTACGGACACACATTCATTATTACTCTATGTACAAATGACGAAATAAACAGTTTAAGTTGTTCGAGGCAACCGCTAAGAAAATTGTTAACTAACTATGTAGAGAGTTTAGTACACATACTTCTCATAATTATTATCTAGGGGTATACTATTATAAAGTATTTATAATGTAATTATATTGTAATATATGTTATTTTATTTTTATTGTTTGATAGGTAATATTATCTTTCATCATTATTAATTTATTACTTGATGCTTGTCATCATTCATATTTACTCTAACTTTGATAATTAAAATTTTATGACTAATCCGCCGCAGTCATTACTCATCATTTATGATTTATTTATGTTATTACTATTGTCAATTTTTCGATGGAATCTTTAATGAAATTTCAGCGATAAAAATTTATATTTTTCCATCAAATTTTACTTTTTTGGAACATTGAATCAAATTTTCATAAATACTAGCAATCTTGCAGTCACTATGTGACTGCCGTAACTTGTGAACAATAAATAAATTAAATTTTGCTTGATTAAATAATGATTTTTGTTGAATTACTGTGTACTTTTTTAACTATTGACATTTTTTAAGATATAAGCTCGTCTTGATGTTACACTCATCAAGAGCTTTCATTTGAGTACCCACATCAATTTTTCATATATTTTTCATATATACATATACTAGCTGATACCCACCCGCTTCGCTGGGCATACAATAAAATTTTATGTTGTAACCTAGATGAAAAATATAAACAAAATGATTAATTTCAAAAAGATAATTAATATAAATTTTGAATTAGAGAAAAGTGATTGTTTGTGATGACCGGTGTTAGCGAGTATTAAATATATGAGAAAAGTATTTTATTATTAATAATCAATCAATCAATGGGTCAGTTAGTCAGTAAATCTGTCATTAGACAGATTTCCGCATCACCCATGACGTACTGTGTAGTGAGATGCGTTCCCATTATAATAATGTTATCCTAAACATTTAGTCTAGACCGGATAGGTCAAATGGTAGAGTAGCCGACATGTCACCGGAAGGTTCTGGGTTCGAATCCCTGTCCGAGCTATCTGAATTTTTTCTCGCATATTCTGTAAACTCTTATTAAGAAGGTCCTTCCTATTTCTTTCTCAATCTCTTCCTCCTCCAATTATTCTGTTACGTGAATGTTGGAACGATTCACGTAATACCATCCGTAACTCCTATTCTTTTCCGCTTCATAGTATTATTTAATTTTAAAAATGTCAATAATTTTTAATTTTAAAAAATGTTAATAATAAAATACTTTTCTCATATATTTAATACTCGCTAACACCGGTCATCACAAACAATCACTTTTCTCTAATTCAAAATTTATATTCATTATCTTTTTGAAATTAACCATTTTGTTTATATTTTTCATCTAGGTTACACCATAAAATTTATTGTATTCCTATCGAAGCGGGCGGGTATCAGCTAGTTATTAATAAATTCATAACAAATTAAGTGGTATTAAAAATATATTTATTATTACTCATTTTATTAGAAATTATCTTAAATCGACCGTTTTTTATAATAATTTAACGATATCGTTGTAAAATTTTAGAGAAGACGCATCAGACACAATTTACCATTTTAATTTTAATCATTAAAATCAGTATAATCATTTAACAATATCAACTTGATAATATTTATGTTTAATTTATCTGTGTTATGATATAATCGAGTTCATCCTTCATGATTATTCCAATACATATAAGTTATTTCAGTTATTAATGATTTAGCTATTCTTTCTTAAAAAACGTATGATTATGAATTCCTACTGTCCCAACAGTCAATCGATAAAATTTAAAATCAATCATTTTGACAGTTATTATAGCAACGGTAACCATGATAACGGTAACCATGGTAACGGCAACCATGGTAACGGTAACCATGGCAACGGTAACCACGGCAACGGTAACCATAGCAACGGTAACCATGGCAACGATAACCATGACAATGGTAACCATGGCAAAGGTTGATTAGCGTGGGTGGTTGTAGGGGGGTTGAGTTCGATAATTTACGGGTGCCACTGATGGTTTCTTAGATTAGAGGGTAAAAATGATATTTCGCCCCAAAAAAAAGAGAGAGATATAGGGAAGGGGAAAGATTATAGGGCACGGGAGGGGAGGAGAAGAATGAGAGGGAGGGGAGGGGAGGGCATATGTGATGGTAGACGAAAAATTCATTTTGGCTAGGAATTGCGTAAAATCCGTTCTTAGTGAGCGTCTACATCACGAATGGAGTAACTATGCTAAATTTCAAGTCAATCGGGCGAATAGTTTCGGAGATCTCGTGATGAGTGAGTGGTATTTCGCTTATATATATATAGATAATATATATAAATATATGAAAAATTGATGTGGGTACTCAAATGAAAGGTGTCGATGAATTTAACATCGGGGTGAGCTTATATCTTTAAAAATGTCAATAGTTCACAAGATACAAGGTCATTTCTTAATTAGTGACATTTTTAAAGATATAAGCTCATCTTGATATTATACGCATCGAGACATTTCATTTGAGTACCCACATCAATTTTTCATGTATACTTATATAATATATATAAATATTTAAAAAATGGATGTGGGTACACGGGAAAAAATTTCTGGGAAAATTTACGATACAACTATTGTAAAGCTGGACTATACTTTTATTACTATTAATTGTCAAATATTTTAGAAGAAAAAATACTATTTATTCATGAAAAAATACAATATTACTATTGTAAAAAGTAAGAGATGAAAATTTCCAGTGCTGCTTCTGTATCTTTCCAATAAAACTATAGCAAATTTTACAATAGTTGAATTGAAATGTTTCTCAATTAGTGTGAGTGATGGCCGTGCACAGCGCTAGACTCCGAGTTTGTGTAAATGTTAATGGATATGAGTCTTAGTTTACCTTGGATAGCGTAGGGGGAGAGTCTCTGGCTGCCAACGCAGAGTTCTGGGTTCGATTCCCAGATAGCACGAAAATATCGGTTTCTTCTTTCGATTACTGTGCAGGTACCAATTAGTCCAACCTTCTATCTCTCTTTCTCCCTAATATTTTTTTTTAAAAAACCAACTGTGAATTTTTACAATAGTTGAATTGTAAAGTTCACAAACACATATTGTGTAATTTGCTCTATAGTATTCGACTTTTTAAGACTCTTGCTAGTCTTATTTGTTGGATAAAATTTACAATAGTAGATCGTAAAAATTACTAAATGAGAAGTATAGTCCACCGTTACTATTTTATTTAGTAAAAATTACAATAGTAAAATCGTAAAAACTCCTTCAATTTTCTTTCCGTGTACTTAAATGAAAGTTCTCGATGAGTTTAACATCGGGGTGAGCTTATATCTTTAAAAATGTCAATATTTCACAAGATATTTGTTAAATTGCACTGTTTTTCCTTAACTATAGATTACTTTAAAATCTATAAATATGCATTTTGTAATTCTTTAATTACTAAGACGTAATATTAAACTACAAAGTAACATAATTATTCAAGAGTTAATTTAATAGTTAGAATTAATGATTACCGCACATAGTAAAAAATAATAGTTGAGTACTGAGTACTCTTCACTGATTAACCAGTGACGTGAGTGCGATTACCAGTTTTGCATAAATTGCAAAATGTAATAGATGTGTTTAATATACATAATAGTAATAGTAATAGTACACCAATAATGATTAAAATTGCACGTCAGGTAAATGGACTCCTTACTCCTAAGCTGTCTATCGTTCTTAAGCTCACTTGCTTTTTAAATGTTGGTAATAACAAGTAAGTCTAATATCTGTTTCTGCATTAAGTGTAAGTAGATTGAATTAAATCGTTCTTTCCATATAACATGCGATCTATACATGTACAGTAAAATAACGTGGCCTGCCACGTGAGTAAACTCTAGACAGACGACCTACGGATTTTTTTTTTTTTTTTTTTTTTTTTTTTTAATATATATGCTCTATTCTCGGTTGTACTTTTATTTAAATTGTGCAAGTTTAAACAATGATATAACTGATTATTTAAGGCGTGTCCGCGAAATAATCTAGTTCTATATATTTTTTTAAAATAACAAAATAGAAAAATTTTTTAGTGAAATTGGACATTATAGAACCGGTTGAAACTCTTTAACTGTTTCCTGTAATATGGAGCAAAGTACTTAGAAAAAATATTGACCGGAAAAAACGTTAAGTATGCCTGCTTAACGCGTTGCACAATTCATTTTTTTTATCGTAGTTTTAATAACTATATACATGATTTATTTTGCACTCTAAGCGTGAATGCTTAAAATATAGTCTGATAGTTTTAAAATTTCTCGTGGATTTGCTCATATCCGACAGTTTAACATTTTTTACAGTACTGTGGTAAGATAAATGACATTCTGTCTCATTGATAATTTAATCTATATTATTAAGAGAATAAGAAAAATTTTGTGGCCAGTGTATTTATATGCCTTTTCATGGTTTCATATCCTTCTCACCAATTATCAATTTATGATGATAAGTATTTAAGCTGCATTTGAAAATTATCTCTAGATACATAATTAAGAAATTACCTTGTATCTTGTGAACTATTGACATTTTTAAAGATATAAGCTCATCCCGATGATACACTCATCAAGACCTTTCATTTGAGTACCTACATCAATTTTTCATATATTTATATATATTATATATATGTATATATGAAAAATATATCAAAAATGCATGTAGGTACTCAAATGAAAGCTCTTGATGAGTGTAACATCAGGATGAGCTTATATCTTTAAAAACATCAATAATTAATAAATGATCCTGTATCTTGTGAACTATTGACATTTTTAAAATTATAAGCTCATCCCGATGTTACATTCATCAAGACCTTTCATTTGAGTACCCACTTCAATTTTTTATATATATTATATATATTGTATATATGTATATATGAAAAATATATGAAAATGCATGTGGGTACTCAAATGAAAGTTCTTGATGAGTGTAACATCAGGATGAGCTTATATCTTTAAAAACATCAATAATTAATAAATGATCCTGTATCTTGTGAACTATTGACATTTTTAAAGTTATAAGCTCATCCCGATGTTACATTCATCAAGACCTTTCATTTGAGTACCCACATCAATTTTTCATATATTTATATATATTGTATATATATATATTTATGAAAATATAAGAAAATACATGTGGGTACTCAAATGAAAGCTCTTGATGAGTGTAACATCAAGATGTGCTTGTATCTCTAAAAATGTCAATTGTTAAAAAAGTACAGTGCAATTTAACAAAAGTCATTTATTTAATAAAGCGAAATTTTATTTGTTTAGAGTTTAAAAGTCACGGCAGGTTACTCAAAGTAATGGAAGTAAAATTCATTCCGAATTGACTCCCGATTTTTTACAGTTTAAATTTATACAATATATGTAAATTACAATTTAAAGTCTTAATATGTTCGGGCAACATTATTAGAATTCTGGTTAAACCAGAATTTTTATTTTTCTACGATAGCGTTTAATGGCAGTTGCGGTTCTGAAAGTAAGCAATAAAAATATTATTAATAATATTTCGTTAAAAATTGTATATATCGGCGGCAAATCGGGTGAGGATACTGCCGGTTTGTAAATAAAAGTCGTTATTACACGTTTTTATATCGAGTTACAAGTCACAAATCCGGTTTTATGTATAACTAAATCACATTTCCGCGATTATAAATCTGATCTGGCGATCATCACTTGCGAAGTTGCTATATTTTATTGTTTTTTAAATAATTTGCATTTCATGTTCGGTTAACTGTATCACGGTTACTTCTGATCATTAAACTCTTCTATCATCATAAATCGATGTCTTCATTCATTATCTAATTTTTTTTTTCAAGAAAATTATTATTTTTATTACGTATATTATGATTTACTTACTTTTTTTTATTTTTCAACTCAAGAAAGTTCTAGATTTTTAATGGAAAATAACCATGTGCATGTAATTTAGTTGGTACTGTTGTTTACATATTTATTTTTATTCGAATCAAGGATAACAACCTCAACCAATTTTCGAGATTGAATGAATATATAAATCACAATAGCTGCTCACATAAATTTTAAATAAAGTGATACTTTTCGAGCAAACTAAAAATTAACTCGATTTAAGAGAAAAAATTCAAGCAGAAAAATTCTTTAACTAACATAAGATAAGAAAAAATTTCATCTACCTCTTTCAAAACTGTAAAATAATCACAAAAATTATTCAATTTCGTAACATAATTTCTTCCCACATGGAAAATTCATAAAACAGCGAAGGTTGCCGCTTTACAACTTCATTCTCACGCAAATAAATATTTCCATAACTCTCTCCTTGAAAATATCCAATTTGAGACCAAAAGTAATTCTGACAAATGTATTGGCTTCTTCTTGTACTCATTAAAGCGTTACATATTAGTATTGAATAGAATGATTAACGATTTGTTGGTAAAATAATAACGAAAAATGAACGCAATGAGCAATGACGAAGAATAAAACCAAGACTATTATCATTTTTTATCTCTTGTAGTGAGTAGTGAGTAGTTAGGACCGATCTATCTTACAATTAGCTAATACATAATAGTTTTAAAATCTCTCTTGCTTTCATAGGTCATGCGCAGCAATTATAATTAATAACCAAGATGTTGTAATTTGGTGGTAGGCGGCTTAGTCTCATTGAACGGCCTCGACCGAAATCATACTTTAAGTAGTTCATAATTATTCGTGAGAAGATGCTACTAAATGCTATTCAACGAGCTATAGCATCAAAAAGATAAATAAATAACAATCTGTATTGCGCGTCTACTTTTGCTCATTATCCGACATGTTATTTATTATCATTAAATTCGATGGATTTTTATTTTTTAATCAATTAGATTTTAATTGCATGCATACTTAAGTATGACTTTTCTTCTGCTTTATACATATCATAACGTCATAATACTTATTTTAATGCTGGGGATAATTTAGTGCACTAGAGAGACTTTATAATCCATTAACGTGGATAATGTCAGTGCAATTATCAGTAAGTGAGGGTAATTTGTATTAAATAGATATAATATAGACGATATTTTGCATTATGAGAAAAAATTCATGCCGAAATCTGCGATATATAAATTTATGACGGAAAGTAGTTCAGAAAATTTTCAACAGATGGCGCATTGTCGCTAAATCTTCTCCCTACTAGACAGTTAATTCTGATGAATTAAGTAATGAAATAAAAATAATTTTTTTACTCTTTAGAACAATATTTAAGTTGGTTTTTCGTAAAAACTTTTAATTAAGCAAGTATAATGAAATTAAAACACCAAATTTGAAGTAATTGAGCCAAAGCGAAGAATTATATAATAAGTACTTTTGATAAAATTTTGTGAAATTTATAAATGATGTAAAAACATGAAAACTATTAATAAATACTTCTCTAATGTTGGTTTTTAGTTTAATCTACTATTTAACTAATGTTTATTTAATAAAAGATATTAATTGACGTAAAAATTTCTAAATTACAATAAATAATTTTTTGCTCTCATATATAGCCATGTAAAATCAAATGAGGTCATACATGGGCATGTAAAAAAATTTTGTCACCGATATTATACATTTAAATTTTCATCAAATCAAGGTTTCTCTTGATCGCGACATAATATTGAGTTTGGGAAAAAAGTTGTCGTCTTGTGATGCTGGGATTACGTACAACTCGCTGTAGCATTATGTCATCGAGTTAAGAGCCACGTAAGAATCTCGTTGCGATGTTACACTACTTATACTTTATTGCAGGTTCACGTGTAAATCGCAAGATCTTGTTGTCCTGTAACCCGTGTGTAATATACTATTCAAAGTCAAGTGAAATTCTATACGACATACGACATACTTCGGTTTTTGTTGTTAAACTCTGTCACTGCTACAATAATCGTAAAAGCCGGTTTTTAATTTGTGTTGTGTTATTGTATTGGGTGGTGGATAAATAATGTTATGTGAATTTTAAATTGCGTGGGTTGCAAGAGATAAATGAGTCTTAGACTATTTCTATTACAATAATCAAACGATTGATCTGTATTTAAATTATTTTTAAGTCTCAATATCCTCAATGGAGATTGAAAAAAAAATCTTATCGAAATTAATCAGAGACAAATATTGGTACAGTTATTTTTAGTTTATTATATAATTTTCAAATTTTTAAACTAAAGACTATTTTATTTTATTTTTTTTTTTAATTTTATGTTCTTGTTGAATTAATCCGAACTGAATATTTCGTAAAATAAATAAAAACACACTGATAGAAGGATTTGTTTATATTTAATAAGCATTATTAACTGTAAATAAATGATTTTTTAACATCACTACACGGGAAAAAATCTCCGGGAAAATTTACGATACAACTATTGTAAAGCTGGACTATACTTTTATTACTATTAATTGTCAAATATTTTAGAAGAAAAAATACTATTTATTCATGAAAAAATACGATATTATTATTGTGAAAAGTAAGAGATAAAAATTTCCAGTGCTGCCTCTGTATCTTTCCAATAGAACTATAGCAAATTTTACAATAGTTGAATTGGAATGTTTCTCAATTAGTGTGAGTGATGGCCGTGCACAGCGCTAGACTCCGAGTTTATGTAAATTTTAAAGGATGTGGGTCTTAGTTTACCTCGGATAGCGTAGAGGGAGAGTCTCTGGCTGCCAACACAGGGTTCTGGGTTCGATTCCCAGATAACACGAAAATATCGGATTCTTTTTTCGATTACTGTACAGGTACCAATTAGTCCAACCTTTTATCTCTCTCCCTCCCTAATATTTCTTTTAAAGAAACCAACTGTGAATTTTTACAATAGTTGAATTGTAAAGTTCACAAACACATATTGTATAATTTGCTCTATAGTATCCAACTTTTTAAGACTCTTGCTAGTCTTATTTGTTGGATAAAATTTACAATAGTAGATCGTAAAAATTACTAAATGAGAAATATAGTCCACCGTTACTATTTTATTTAGTAAAAATTACAATAGTAAAATAGTAAAAACTCCTTCAATTTTCTTTCCGTGTAGAAAATCGAACACGCTTTGCGCGCTTCCGTCGACATGTTTATTGTCGACAATTTAACTAATCAACATTTTTACAAATTTAACTCATTAATATTTAACCGTTGCCATAGTAACCGTTGCTATGATAATTGTTGTCATAGTAACCGTTGCTATGATAATTGTTGTCATAGTAACCGTTGCTATGATAATTGTTGTCATAGTAACTGTTGCTATGGTAACCATTGTTATAGTAACCGTTGCTATGGTAAGCATTGCCAAAGTGGTCACCATAGCAACGAAAAGCGACAACAATGAAAACAACACATCAACTTTTTAATAAAGGATAGGATTTAATAAATATTTATTAACAGTTGATAAATTATTTATTAAATACGATTTATTGAATGTTAATAAATATTTGTTAACAGTTGACAAATATTTATTAACAGTTAATAAGTAATTTATTAAGGACAATTTATTAACTTTTAATAAATATTTATTAATGGTTAATGAATATTTGTTAACTGTTAAAAAATATTTATTTAAAATAAAAAGCAAAAATAGCAATTTTCTTTTGACACTTTTTATAACCCTACAGCTGGAATCATTTAATCGTTGCCATAGTAACCGTTGCTATGGTAAATGTTATCATAGTAACCGTTGCCATGGTGACAGTTGCTATGGTAATCGTCACCATAGTAACGGTTACTATGACAATGGCTACCATAGTAACCGTTGCTATGGTAATAGCATACATGATAATAATTAATTTTGCTAAATAAATTAACCTTTTTAATATTTAAAAATATAAAAGATAATTATGAGCTGTGATAGAATTGAGTAGGTGTCGTTTACGCATATCTCGATGATACATATGTATCAATTACCTAAAATAAATTATTAATAGTCAATAAATCCTTGTATCAGTGCATTTATTTTAACCAAAAATAATTTTAGTTAAACGTAAAATAAAAATTAGAGTATTATGCATCGAACTTTCCCTAATACGAAGAAATTTTCTCAGTCTGCCATTTAGGGCTAAAGACTTAACTTACTCTAGCGATTACTAAAAAGGAATGATACTGTTTAGCCGATTACTTTACGCGTTATACAATCGTAAGTGTATATATAGGTGTAGAGGATAAATGTTTTTTCTTGGACAAGCGCTATCAGTATCAAAACGGATTTGTATATAAATAAATAACGAGGGAGAGGCGACTTGAGGGTGAAAGGATCGCCTTTGGGGACGTTTCACTTTTATTGAACGCGCTCATATATATTTTTTAAATTGACAATAAAATTGTTCATTTATATATAAATGGATTATTATACACACTATTGAGCTCACCATCGATAGATGTTATTCCAGAGAATAAGAATCATATATCTAATCTCTTTCTCCACTCATTGCATTGCAAGCAGAACTATTTCGACGGAAGTATTTGTAATCGGTAATCTACGATCAAAAAAGGCTGATCATAAAACTCCGCGTCAAAACCGGTCTCTCTTTTTTATTTATTTATTTATTATTATTTTTTTCGTTGTACTTCCTTCGATGCTGCTGCTTACGGCTTAATGCTTAATGCTCAGTACACAGTAAAGATACCTAGCGATTTTTCACGTTACCGATCACGTGACTATAAAGAGTAGATCTCAAAGCCTCGGAAATCGAGAATGCTGTCTTGTCCATCGAGAAAGTTGACGTATATTATCCAGTGTAATAAGATATACTTTGTCCTATTGACAGAGTATATTAGACTACTCTCAATTGACAATAAAAAAAGTGACATTTTTTTTTTAATTTGTCAACTGTAAAAAGTATTTTCCTTTGGAAAGTCATTAGTCGGCCGATAGGATATTTTAATTAATATATAACACGCCTTAATGATTAGTTTAATTTTATTTGCATTGAAAAAAAAAGTGGACGATCTTTAAAGAAAAATTTGAGTTAAAAGAATTTTTTTTGTGATAAAAATTTATTGACACAATTTTTTAAAGATCAATAGGGTCAATGATCTTTTCGAGTGAATGGGACAAAAAAAATTTTTTTCTTTACATTCCTTTCTATACAAAAAATACGAAGGTCAATCATGGATTTTTATTCATAAAACTCAATGATATTTTATTATTATAGATGCTTAATTAATTTTCCAGAATTATTTTTCTACAAAAGAAGATTTTTTAATTTACATTTTTCAGCATTAAGATTTTTTTTATTCAAATTTAGCGGGCTCTATTATTTAAATAAATGGACAGATGAAAAAAAAGTTTGGAAAATCCAAAAGTGCACGACTCATAATGCTCATTTAATAATAAAATAAAGAATGTAAAAAGAATATATATAAAACAGCTAAATGTACACAATACATATAGATAAGCAGTATTCTGGTTTTTATTTTATTTTATTAATTGTAAATAAAACACTGAACTACCTAGCCATTCGCATTCGGTGATCTACAATTCTTTCAAAGAATTTTTTTAAAAAAAGTTTAACTCAATTAATGCATTTTTTCGGAAGTTATAGTGTTTCCGGAGTTTCATAAATGACAGGAAAATTTTTTGACCTATTTTGACGTTTTTTTTTTCCGTTTCTATCGCACTAAATCAATTTTTTAAAAGTGTCAAATTAATCTTCATTAAATTATCCTGACAATAGTATGCAAAATATCTTGATTTCGTAAACTAACAAGACTACAGCCGAAACACCTGTACACCCAGACGCCAAACTAACCCACGGCGAAGCAAAGAAACTCATACATGGAAGAATAAACAATTACTGAAACAACCAATGGAAGAGTACCACAACGAAACTCCACTCAGTACGAGATAACGTGAATGATAAAATCTGCAGTACATTAAACAGACATAACCAATGCACCATCAACAGACTGTGTATCGGTCATACGAACCTGACAAATATCCACACCATCACCAAGACCGACCCTGCAAAATGCCCACAATGTGATGATAGACTCACTATCAACCACTTACTCATCGACTGCGAAGGTTACAAAGCCAAAAGAGAAGAATTAGAATTATCACCTTCAATACAAATCTTGTTAACCAAACCGGAAGAACAAATAAAACTGATTAAATTTCTGAAAAATGTAAATTTATACAAAACTATATAGACATGTAATTACAGTGGTCGCGAATAACCAAGTTGTTGAAGCGACCTTAAATAAATAAATAAATAAATAAATAAGACTATAATAATAAAAATAGTTGCCGATATGAGGCGAAAAAAAATTTTCGACCGTAAAGCACTCTCTGATGCTTCGCAATTATTCCTAAAAAATTTGTAGGAAATTTAATGTTCTAAAATTTTTATTTGATAAAATTTTTTGTGATTCTTATATGAGGAGTTGAGTTTCGAAAGCACAGTAAAAAATTTTGCGTCAATGCGTCAAAAAATTTCATGTTAAAAATTTTTATTTTAAATATTCAACACTTTATTGTGTCAATTTAACACAATAAATATTAAATTTACATAAAAAAGTGTTAAACATTTAACACAAAATTTTTTGCCGAAATGACGCAAAATTTTTTACTATCAGGATATCTTTTTATTTTGATTAATCGAGACAAGAAACTAGTTATCTTCAATCATAAATATTTTTATTGAACTTTTTTAATTTAGCTATAAAGTGATATCGGTTATAAAGCTACAATCCGATTTTCATTTAGAAATCTTAATAATTCTTTAAATAATTAATATTTGAAAGTTCAAAAAACTGCTCTTTTAAAATATAAAAAGAAACCCTTTTGAAAATCAGCTCCTCATATATTTTAAATCATTTTGAGAGAACTAAATAAAATTTGAATAATTTTGCAGATTAGCCTACAAAATAAGTTTAAAATTCCCTTCAAAGGATGAAAAATAAAAATTCTAATCTCTGAATAAGATAATAGAAGGTATCATTGATCATTATCATCTAAATAATATTTATTATAATGATTGCAAATATTTCTTCACTCACTCATATTAAATCTCCTGAGTTGTATCGATAGTAAATGTGTTCAAAGGAGCATTAAATAATATTCGATTATCAGTATCTATACTCAATGATATATCTGTATATAATATAAGTACCATCTGTTCTGGTGCCAAGAACATGACGCAGCATATAACTAACCATAGCAATAGCAAGTAAAATGACTTTAAGCATGATATAAATATAAAGCCGCATATAAATACAAGATGTAGGCGAGTTTTGAGTGCGGAAAGAACTCGAGAAAGTTTGTGGTGTAGCTAAATGTTATTTTTTTTTTTCATTTTACTGCACGGCGTTTATTTTTCTATGGCGTTTTGCGACATTTATGCTTCAAACCCACATAATAACTAATTGAGAAGAAAAAGAAGATAATCCCGGTGATTTATCGATATTAGAAAATTAAAGTTTAAATTACAAAAGAAAGCCAAACCGGAAAATGAAATGTAAATATTAAACTTAATTATTTTGTTGGTCAGTTTAATTAATGCATAAATTACAAGCTTAATGACGGGTGATTATATTTATAATTTATAAATAATGTTTATTTTACTTGACTTGTTGTTATTATTTACCGGCTGTTAACATGTGGTTTTGGGTGTTGGCTTACGATTTTCATTTGATGTTTTCTAGGCGGTCGTGCACGTCTAATCGTGATTTACTGGATAAATAGGAAGAAGCCGGAGATACTGTACGTTTGTTTAAGAGAAAGTACGACCTTTTACTCAATTTATTCCCTATACTGTATTTATTTTATTATAATATCCGTCTTGCCAGTGTCATTATAATAATTTATTTTTTTTTAATAAATAATTAATTCTTTTTATCATTCAAATTTGAATTAAATTAAATATCATTCGAATTAAGTTACTCTAGACTGTTAAAAAATAAATAGAATTTGGAATGAAAAAAAGCCCGTACATGGAGGAAATTCGGAGTTTTTTTCAGCGGAGTGAATATGGATTTTATTCTGAAAAATTTCTAAGTACGTTTTTGGTAATCGGAAAAAATACACCAAAAAAAATAGACTTGAAAAAAATTTTTAAATCATGAAAAATTCATATTATTTCATTAAAATTATTATAAAATAAAAATTATAGTAATAGTAATAATTTAATAAATCTGAAATAATATGAATTTTTCATAACTTTAAAATTTTTTCCGGTCTATTTTTTCCGAGATTCTTAAAATTGCCATATTATTGCCATAAAATTTAATTTCAGTAATATTTAAGTAATTAATTTCTTTTAATTAAACGTTAGTAATGTTAATAATTTATTTTTTTTTGCTTTTTGTAAAAAAGTTAAAGTTTTGGGGAAACTAAAGTTTATTTCGTCTAAAATTCACGTTTGAATTAAAAAATAAATGATTAACATTACTAACGTTTAATTAAAAGAAATTAATTACTTAAATATTACTAAAATTAACTTTTATACGGCAATTTTTAGAATTTCTTAATAAATACATTATTATAGAAAATTTTATAAACAATAATACTACACGGAGAAAAATTAATTATACTACCTACTATACAAAAATAATAACTCCTACTATCTAAAATGGTAATAAAATTAATTAGTAACAAAATAATAGGTGGTATCATTGACAATTGTAATAGTTACTATTAATAATGGTAACGATTACTATCGAAAATAATAATTGTAATTGTTATAAATTATAACTGTTACAATCAAAGATGGTAACTGTAACCATCTCAGATTGTAAAAATTCTGAAAGAAAAAATAATATCAATTTAATTAAATCCTTTATTTACAACCATATTTTAGCTAATGTACATTTTTTTCTTTGAAATATTAAAATATTTTAAATTCCCTTCAAAATTTTTTTTGAAAATTTGATTTTTTTGATTTAAAATTTCTTTTTTGAAATTTTAATTTTTTTTTAATTTGAATTTTATTGAAAATTTTGATTTTTTTGGAAAGTCCAAATTCTTTTTGAAAAATTTGGCGTTGAAAATTGTGATAGACAAATAAAAATTTATTTTTTTAATATTTTAAATTAATAAATTAATTTTTTTAATATTTTTTACTAGCTTAAGTAGTAGTTATTATTATTACTGACGGGAACTGCAACCATCAGGTTATATTAGAAATTACGATTTTGATAATAGTAGTAACTAATTAAAATAATAACAGTTATTATTACTGACTTTGGGCAACTTTTCAATATTTTATTGGAATTTTCCGCGGTTATTCAAAAGTTATAGTTTAATAAATATATTTTGAGCTCAAAGAGCTCAATATATGAAAAACGGTGCTTTAAGCTTAAAAAGCTCAAATATTAACCAAAAAACTCATTCTAAGGCGCTTGAAATCCAAGCTTAGCGGGAAATTCTAGGGTTGGCCTGCGCGGTCAACCGATTTCCAGATTTTTTGTCTTATTTTCTGTTTTATTCTTTGCCTTACTTTTTGTCTTATTTCATGTCTTATTTTTTGTATTATTTTTTGTCTTACTTTTTGTCTTATTTTTTGTATTATTTTTTGTCTTACTTTTTGTCTGCAAACGCACCAAGTAATAAATTTATTTATATTTCATTTTACAGCTAATTTCAGAGTTCTTCAACATAAACACACGTGTTTTTGCTGCCAAACTTATTTTGTTCTGACATTTAATTTCTAGGCTATGACATGAATTATGCGCGTGAATTTGCTCGCTATTGTTTTATTGCTAGGCATTGTCGTGTGAATTTCGCTCTTTTTTTATTTTTAATTGTTTTGCCTCAACTTCCAGGCCCTGCTGATTACCATCATAGTAGAAGTAGTTACCATCAGGATGGTAAATACTGCAATTCAGATGCTTTACTTAATTATTTAAATAATAAAGTTTGGAAAATCCAAAAGTGCACGACTCATAATGCTCATTTAATTATGAAATATAAAAAAAAAAAAAAGACTTAAGTCGTTCAAAATTAATTGCCGAAAAAACAGCTGTAGCAGGAAGGTACTACACAAGCGCCCCTGGTGGAATAAAATGTACATAATATCTATAGATATAGATATATCACCATCCATGTTAATTTTACATGGATATATATAGATATACAGTCTTGTAGTTTTCGTTTTTTATTAATTGCAATTAAACGACACTGAATTAATTAATCATTCGCATTCAGTGACCTACAATCGTCGATTAGAATTTTTTTAAAAAAAATTTAACTCAAATAATGGATTTTTTCACAAGTTACAGTGTTTTCGGGTTTCACACATGACGGACAGGAAAATTTTTTGACCTATTTTGGTGTTTTTTTCCAATTCTATTGCAGTAAATCAATTTTTAAAAAGTATGAAATTAATCTCCATTAAATTATCTCGACAATAGTATGCAAAATATCTTGATTCCGTGAACTAACAAGGCTATAATAATAAAAATAGCCGCCAAAATGAGGCGAAAAAAATTTTTCGATCGTAAAGTACTCTCTGATGCTTCGCATCATGAGTCGTGCAATATTTACTACTATCGAATTCAGTTAATAGATTTTAACATAACTAGATAATAAACTCTACTATAAAATTTTCTCCGTGTAGTAGAAATTAATTAAAATATTGATGCAATTTTTTTACATCAAAATTTATTGTTTTATCAAACTAAGAAAAAAGGTTTTATTAATATAAATACAGTGTACGAAAAAATGAGATTTTATTTATTCTACTGTCGCAGTACAGGAATTATTTTATTGTCGGTATCGTATTATATCATAGGTGTGGGAAGGGATCATTTAAATTTATGCGATTCTCTATACTTGTCTTGGAAGATCGTACACATATTTTAGATGTATCTAGGAAGTAATAAGTAAATAAATACTCACTTGCTGATAAACTGTATTGTGTTGCTAAATAACGATGAGAACTGTATAAACATTAGGTATAAGGAGGATAAACAATCACTTATGGCAATTTTTTTATTATTTTTGCCATTTTTTTCTGTCGGTACAAAAATTACTTAATCATACCCATCATATTTTTTTGAATACTTAATTATTTTTATCAGTGTTGACCATTTTATTTTATATTTTGTTTTATATCTTACTCTAAATAATTTATTACTTGGTCAAACATTACCTCTCTGCAATATTGTAATAAGGATTGTATCCTTATATTAATTAATAAATTATTTTTTTGAATTAATTTTTATTCTTTCGAATTATCCGATTGAAATTAAAAAATTATTTAAGAATTCAAAAGAATTAGTTAGTGTTAAACTTTTTATATTTATATTTTTTATCAATTTATTTTCATGTTTATGCAGAGGCTTTAAAGTAGGATGAGATGTGACAACTTTGTATAACATCCTCCTTGATTTATTGTCATTCATTTTTTGACAAAAAATATGATGGTTTAGAATTGAAGCAGATGTTTCCGGCTGTAGAAATTTTCTTATCCCCCGTTTTATTTTTCTATAAGCTTTGATTTGTTGAATTTATACTTAAAAATTAATAAAAAAATTTTACATCAAAATTAAAATTTTAAAATATTTTTTAAAAATGTTATTATTGATTTTTTTCTTTTTCAAAATTTTTTGTTTAATATTTTTTATATTTATTGTGAAATGAATAAATTTAACAAGCTCAAAAGATGTGAAATTTGTTATTATCCGATTTGATTATTGTAATTGATCGGAAGTGACTTGAATTGTCTTAGAAACGAGTTGAAGATCGATAGAATAAAAAAAAAAGATTATATAGTTACCTGAAAATGAAGCGATGCATGTTAAATAACGTAATATAAGCTCATAAAAAAAAAAGAAATCTGTGTATCATTACAGTGATTTGTGTATAAAGATCTTCATAGATAGGGAGTGAATAATAACTTGTCAATCCCGATAATAAAGCCATTCAGCTGAATTATCTAGTTACGGATATGTGATTTAAATCTCAACTCTTCACTGGGCACATTTTAGTATTATATCGGTTTTACCTAAACTAAAAACTTTCTATAGATTTAGAACAAACACTCAAACGAGGAAATCATCTTTGTAGGCATATCTGGTTACTTGACCTTTAGCTTTAGCTTGACTTGATAGTTTAGTCGTGTATTGGCTTCTATTTAAGAGCATGCAAATCATTGTATACATACCGAAGGTAGTTAGAGATATGTTAATTTGTTCTCAAGTGTCTGAATTACGATATTTTAACGTTGAAAGACTGAAATACTTCTTAGTACGCGTTAACAGAGCTCTTGTTACTTTTAAAGCTATTCAGCAAATCGTCAACAATCGAAAGTGTTAATTGAAAAGCAAAATTTTGTAATAATTGAATAAGTTAGTTGGTTAAGAACCGGAAAAAATAAATTAGTTACTTTAGTGAGTAGAAAATACTGATAGAATATTTAACTAGCAACCTTGCAATCACTATGAGACAGCCGTGAGTTGTGAACTATAAATAAATAAAATTTTGGTTTATTGAATTAATGACTTTTGTTAAATTGCGCGGTACTTTTTTAACTATTAACGTTTTTAAAGATATAAGCTCATTCCGATGTTACACTCATCAAGAGCTTTCATTTGAGTACCCACATGCATTTTTGATATATTTTTCATATATACATATATATAATATATGTTTTGAAGATATAAGCTCATCCCGATGTTACACTCATCAAGAGTTTTTATTTGAGTACCCACATGCATTTTCATATATTTTTCATATATACATATATATATTATATATATATTATATATAATATATATAAATATATGAACAAATGATGTGGATACTTAAATGAAAGGTCTTGATAAGTATAACATCGGGATGAGTTTATATCTTCAAAAATGTCAATATTTCACAAGATAAAAGGTCATTTCTTAATTATTAATATTTTTAAAGATATGAGGTCATTCCGATGTTACACTCATCAAGAGCTTTCATTTGAGTACCCTCATGCATTTTTGATATATTTTTCATGTATACATATATATAATATATATAAATATATGAAAAAATGATGTGGGTACTTAAATGAAAGGTCTTGATGAGTGTAACATTGGGATGAGCTTATATCTTTAAAAATGTCAATAGTTCACGAGATACAGGGTCATTTCTTAATTATGTATCTATAGATACCAAATTTAACCATAAAAACCGATTCTATCATATAAATACATTGGCCACAAAATTTTTCTTCTCTTAATAATATAGATTAGCTTTTTACAATCATATTAAATGATTTTTTAACAATAGATAATTTAATGAATATTTTTTATGAGTTAATAATTTATTTATTAAGGGTGATTTATGAATAATCAATAAATATTTATTAAAACTTCATTTATATTTAAGAAAAAAATCATTTATATTTAAGAACTGAAAAATGTTCTAATAATATTTAGATTTATGAATTAATGCAAAATTATTAATGTCATAATAAATGGGTTTCTAAATGAATAAAGTACCTGAAAGTATTAAAATGTATTTTACCATTGACTAAAACTTCTCCATTAGTCTCCATTCACAAAGTTTGGAGACGTCTTTATCCATTGAACTTTGCCGTACTTTACTACCTCTCCAAGCTCCGGGCGTGAAAACCCAAATTCTATGAAAAGCCTCATTATTTTCTAGTTTAACAATCATTTAGTATCAGGTAGTTTTTTATCTCCAGTATATCCGCTCACCAAAAAAAACATCTCAAATTTAAAGTTACCGGAAGCGAACATTGTATTGATTTTCCTCGCTTCTATCTCTGGTACATCTTATACCTGACAGGGGAAAAATATAATTATCTCATTAGTTTCATCCTTAAAAGTCATTTGTCATAGATAGATATCTTCCAAATATCGCCGGAAATTATTGAAAATTAGAAATTTGTACATTTATTTTTGTTTTTCAATAAAAATTGACAAAATTTAAATGTAAACAAACAAAAAAAAAAACATTTCCAAAGTTGAAAATTAGGATAAATTTGAATAAATTTTTTTACTAAAATATAATTAATATTTACAAATTTAAATAACTTTTTAGAAATATTTTCAACTGAATAAATTTAATCTAATCTAAAAACTTTACTTGAATATTTTTCGGATTAAAATCTATATTTTCCGCTCAAAAAAATTGCAAATTTGTTGCATACTCAGACTATTTAATTTCTCGACTTTTGTACTTCAATTGATGGGTGTGAAAATTTACCTGCGATGTTTACAGCATAAGAAAATACGTAATCGTCCCTATTGAAGCTACTTTTCAGTAGAACGTATCATAAAAAATTTGTCCACCCTACTGAAAATAGTTTTGAAAAAATCCAGGAAAGTATGATGGAATGTTTTTCTTTTTTCAACTAATACGGCTGTGTTAGTGTAGTCATCTCATTTTACGAGATAATATTTACCTACGCATCGGCATTTCCGTTATATACCTGAAATGTATTATATTCGTTGAAGCCGGAAGAACGCAGCATCAGTACCTATTATATGCTTTGAGCAAGAACATATCGGACGTTGTTCGTAGTTCATACCAAGTAGAGTTTCGTGCTTGCTCACAGATAGTCATTCAGTCAGTCCTTAATTTAAAAAAGTTTCTTCTCTAGTGTTTCAATATAATGAAAATACTATTGGTTTTTATTTTTGGAAGTTCAGTATTTCACAGTGAGACCGCGATCCACGATAGAGATGATCGTATTCCTACGAAAATATTAAAACATTATTGGCCAGTGATTAATTGTTTACTTGGAAGAGAGTCTTGTACTCCAGTGTCAGAGTTTCTTGCTGGTAAGTTATTATTTATTATTATTTATTTATTTAATTGGCTGTGAAGTCAAAACTTCTGACGGCCGTCCAAAATTGATACAAAAAATCTTAATACAATATATAAAATATTAATTTAATTTTCACAATTTTTGAAAAAAAATGACATTAAAATTGGGAAATTTTATTGACAATATTTTTTTAATAATTAATTAGGTGTAGAAAATTATTCAAAAAAATTGCATTTATAATTTTTAAGCGCTGGAATTTTTTAAACAAACTCGGCTGTCCAATTTTAAAACACAGTAACTGCAAAATTGTTATACCTGATTTTTTCTAGTATTTCTGCATTTTTTATAACTTTTAGACCTCAATTTCAAGTATTTTTTCTTAAAAATATTTATATTCAAGTATTTTTTATTCAAAAATCAAATTTTCCATCAATTTGGTGGGCAAACTTTTTTTTATTTATTTATTATTTAATTTCAATGCCAAGGCAGTATAGCCAGATGGCAAAAGTATACAAAAAGAGTTACAATAAAAGTACACGTATGACTAATGAAAATATAAAATTTCAAAAATATTAGATATTAAGAATTGATCGTTTTTCTTTACTTTACTTTGGAATACAATTATGACAAATACAAGAAAAAAAAAATTAGGAAAACGGTTGACCCTGAAGGCCATCCCTGCAATTTCCCGCTAATTCCATACTTAGGCGCTTAAAATTGCACCAATGACGTTTTTGAGCTCTTCGAGCTCAAAAATACAATTTATAGGTTATTTTGAGCTCTCCGAGCTCAAAGAGATTGCTTTTCTATGCTTTAAAGCTCTTCGAGCTCAAAAGTCTGATAGAGATTTGATAAGACACTATTTCTTGAATTTTTAAACCGCAATAACTTTTGAATGAATAAACCGATTTTTACGCGGTTAGAAGCATTCGACGCAGTTTTTTAAGCCTCACAAAGAATCTCAAATTTTGAATTGATCGCGCTAGGAATTTTGGAGTTATTCCGAAAAAACACTTTTTTCGGTTTTCTTTCGTTCACGATATCTCTCGAACGAATCAACCGATTTTGACCGGACTGGTGGCGATCGACGTGGTTTTTTGAGGTAAAGAGCTGATTAGTTTTTGGAATTGAACCATCAAGCCGTTTAAAAGTTATTCCAAAACCACATTTGAAAAAAATTTTTTTTTCAGTTTTTTGAAGATTTCTCAAAATCTATTGATCTGAATCGGTCCAAATAGTTTTCAAAATCTAAGTTTGGTCAAGCCCTTTCGAATGGCACCAACCGCGATGAAAGCGGTCAAGCCGTTCAAAAGTTATAAGCGGTTTACATACTTTCACACACACACATACACACACACACACACACACATACATACATACATACAGACACCGTGACAACCTCGCGGGGATAGTCAGGGAAGCTTCCTGTGACCTTCAAACGTCGAGATCTGATGAAAACTCGATTTTTGCAAAACGGGGTGAAAATAATAACTTCCCGATTTTTGAAAATCTTCGATTTTCTTAGCGGGAAGTTAAAAATAAATTTGAGTATAAAAATTGAGCATTAAAAATTTAAGAGTTAAACTCAGTGGTACAAATTATAGAAGATGATAATCTGAGATGATCTAGAACGATAAACTCATGTAACAGAAATGTGTAAATGAATATCAAAGGTTTGAAAATCAGGATTCATTGTCTTCTTTAAAAGTTTGAAATTAAGATTCATTATTTCGTTGATGTTTCATGAAGAATTCAAAAGTACTAGTTTTAAAAGAATTTAAGAAACTACGAAGGAATGTTCAAAAGCAGTAGTTGAGAAGTTTGGCATTTTAAAAGACACATTGATTTGTTTAGCAGCAATTCTTTCCGATCTTCTAATATCTGTGGATTCTTCAACGAAGAGACTTCTTAGGAACTTTGGTTCACTTTTTGTAATAAGAAAAATTGAAAAAATTTCTTAAATGTTAGTTACTGTGTTTTAAAATTGGGTAGCAGAACTATTTTTGCTACAATTCATTAAGAGAAAAATTAAGAGATTTAATTTTAATTTATTTACAGTTGCCCTGCCAGATTTCTTGCGGAATCAATTAGACAACTACGATTACAAAGATAAAGTGTTATTAAAGACCCATTCTCGAAACATAAGGAAGTATTTTCCTCACGAATGGGAGCTCATTGAAAAAAAATTTCACAAACGTTCAAAATATAATCTTTCGGTAAATTCAATCAGTTCGGCTGATTACAAGATCGATTATTTGAGAAAAGAGCAGGGGGAAAAAAACGACGAGTTCAGCCGATTAGCTGCCGAAAGTTTTGTGAGCAACAATTTTACAAATATGGTAAAGTTATATAAAGGTATATAAAATTTTTGTAAAAATATCACAACTTTTAATTCTTTTGATAAAAATAATAAATTTATTTTCAGACTTGATTACCGATTTAGTAGTCTACGGCGATTGTTTGATATGCAACAAAAATTCCCTGAAATGGCTCAATGACATCAAAAACTACCTGCAGACAAACTATCCAAGAGAACTACGGGAAATAGTTATGAAAAATAAAAATAGATAAATAGTTAAATTGTTAGCTAATTTAGTTCTTTTATTTATTCCAAGCTTATTATTTATTATATATTAAAGTTTTCAACATCTTTTAAAGTGTTTTTGATTTTTTAAAAATATACTGACAAATTTCTTTTAATAAATTTTTTTTGTTAATTATAATTACTAATTAAATTCATGAGCAAAGTTGTAAGCATCGTAAAAACCACGATACTTTTATATAAATTTATTCAATTACCGTACGTGACAAGTGGTCTTTTACATAGTATGTAGCAAAGAGTTACCAATCAACTTGATAAATATTGTTGTGTCAGTAGTAGCTGTATCAACTCATATGGAGTTCTTACATCTACGTATTATGTGAATGTGACGGACTTGTTTCAAAAGGTGACAGGAAATTGATTAGTAAAAAAAGCAGTATCACAAAAATCGACTTACTGTTTTATTAAAAATTGTTTTAATAGATAATAGATCATTTTATTTTATAGATAAATAAATAAATACATTATTTTCAAGAGATAAGATTATTATAAATATACAGAGATATTTATTATAACAATTATGGTATGAATTATTTATAGTGCAATAAACTAGATTAATTTAACATATTCGCTCTGTGCACAACTTCAGCGCCACGGTACGTTTGAACTACAGGGGGCTATTGTAATATATTTTATTATGTATTGAATGGCTGTTAGTAATAATAATATTAAATAATAAATTAAAGAATGCTTTATTAATTAAAGGGAGTATTTATAATAAATATTTGTTACCGTAAAGTGTTCTTGTGCACTAAAAAATAAAATGTAAGTATAGTTAATACCGAAAAAGTAAATGAAAATTAATTTAGCAGATATTTAATAATTTTAAAAATTTTTCTAATAAATAAATTACTGGATAAAAAATTGAGAAAAAAAATTGGACATTTAGAAAATTTAATAAATTAAAAATGCAATTTTTAAAAAAAAATTTATCGGAAAAAATTTTTTTGTTAAATAAAATTAAAAAATGGTCAAGTGACAGCTAACTTTAATATCATAAAAAGTAGCATAGAAGTTAGCACACATAAAGATTGGTTAACGTCAGATTAAAATCAAATAAAAAGAAAATAGAAAAAAATTTTTTAAAAAATTAAAATTATAATAAAACTTGAATAAACATTTAATTATTTTTTTTTATAAATAAATTTTGATTCAACGAAATTATCAAAATCTTTCATTGGTTCAAAATTTTACAAATTAAAAGTGCTGATTGTTTTTGAGTACAAAAAAATAGATTATGTTTGCTAACTAAAATTTACATATTAAAATTCAATAATAAAGCTGGGAAAACTTTTTTATTGATTAAATTTATCATTTTTAATTTTATTTTTTCCTTTGATTTATTTTCCAACTTGCTGTTGGAAATTTATAAAAATGACAAGCACATTTTCTACTTGTATTCTTACAACTTACAACACAACAACTTTTGTGACTCATTTTATGTATTTCTTTTTAAATAAATTTTAAATAATAATTCGCTTGTATATCCACAGATTCGGTAGAATCTGGCGCCAAGTTCCGTTCAAATCCGTTGTAAACGGAGCGCCAGACTACCGACTGTGTTTACTGTAAGCAGAACGGTTTTTTGAGGCTGCGAAATTTTATTTAATTCTACGGTACTTTTTTTATCCAATTTGTTTATCATAACAGTAATTCATAATTTACTTCACCGTATTAATTAATTATATTCACTTATAACAATTTATTTACTTGAAATTATTAAATTTTATCAGCGCATACTATAGCTCGCTCACAAATTTCGATCCTGACTTTTTTTTTATGGAGAAAGGTCAGCGCCACAGACTAGATAAAATAAAAATGTGTAGTAATCCTCCTATAGATAAGTAACTACAGTTAAAAAAAGTAATTCACAGCTTACATTTACGGCCGCCAGGGTGCACTGGAATTACATCTACATAAACTGTAGCTTCAAGGGGATAGTTTGCAGTAAAAAATGCAGTCAACACGAGTTTTAAGTTGGTACAGATTGTAAATTTTCATTATAATTAAAAAAAATACTAAAATCCGAACAAAAACAGTTTCACTGTAAAAAAGTCGCGCCAAGTCCACGTTCATAAGACTATTAGGAAAAAAAATTTTTTTTCTTTAAAAAGATACAAAATAAAAATTAAAATCAAGTAACCGATATGATTGTTTTGATTTTCGGAAATTAAAAAATTTTATTGTAAATTTAAAAATTAAAAAAAAAATTTTAGAACGTACTTGGTGTGCGTCATTGTCTATTTCAATTTTTTTAAAGTCCTAGTAAATAGATTTTACGAATTTCATTAAAAGTAAAATATTTTGCAACCACGCACACTAAATATGTTCTAAAATTTTTTTTTTAATTTTTAAATTTACAATAAAATTTTTTTTAATTTCCGAAAATCAAAAACAATCATATCGGTTACTTGGATTTTTTAATTTTTTTATTTTGTATCTTTTTTTAAAGAAAAAAAAAAATTTTTTTTTCCTAATAGTCTTATGAACGTGGACTTGGCGCGACTTTTTTACAGTGAAACTGTTTTTGTTCGGATTTAGCTAACTCGAAACATAAAAATATCCCCCCTTAGTATCGGATATAGCCACTCATGGCGCTGACGGTAAATAAGTTTTTCCCCCACCATGGCTTCGCACTGAGCGAATAAGAGGGCAGCTGTTATTTACTTTATTTTTACTTATGTTAACTATCGAAAGATAGTTAAAAGTTACGCTCTACTGGCTGTTGAGAATGCAGTATCCAATAAAAACGCGGTCGATGTTGTTTCAGAAATTATTATTCATATGTATAAGTTCCATCCACCTTGGCAATGGATATTTTCTTTATGAAATTAACTAATAAAAAAAAAACGACAATGTTTTATTACATTAGTTATTTACTGTGAGAAAATTTTATTCATTTTTTTTAAATTGTTATGAAATGTTTGATCTTTCTACTGATGTAATGAACTCAATAAACTTCTTATTTATGTTATTAGAACAAAGTAACGGTAGTGGATAACTATCTTATAGGCTTTAAATTGCACGATCAACTATTTAAGACTAAACATTACTCTGATTTCATCTAAAATTATTTTTTAAACTAAATTCATGAAATTTTTTTTCCAAATTCAAAATTTTAGTTGGCTTAATAAATATTAAAATAAATAATTTAAAATAAAAATTCAAATTACAAGAAATTATTTTTTTGATACGCTAAAAACTACTTTTATATTTATAAATATTTTTTTTATGTATAAAAATAATCAATTTTCTTTTCTTCAAATACAAAAAATAATTAAAAAATTTTTTGTCAAAAAATTAAATACAAAAAAAAAAAACTTAAAAAAACTATCAAGAGTTTTATAAATAAATTTTTGAAATTTATAAATGAATTACAGCTGAGATAAAAATAAATAACATTAAATATATACAACAAATTTGTAAAAATAATTTCATTAACGATTACAACATTGGTATCTTATATGACATATTATATTAAACTTTTCACAAATGTCTCCTTGCGTTAAAATTCTGACAAGTTAGTCATTTTTGGTTTAATTATCGTACTGTAAAAAACTGGTTCATATCAGTCGAATTGTTGCATGGGTTTGAGCGCGGTAAGTTAGGTAATAGCCAAAATTTCACTTTTTTCAACGTTTCAAGCTTATGATGTGATGTAAACACATAATATGTAAATATAAAATGTTTTTAAAGCATCTAATAAATTAATAAATAAATTAATTAATTAATTAATTAGTAAATCTATACTAATAAATGGAGAGTCAGTTTTTTGTCCAGTTATACTGCGAAAACTATTGAACCGATCGGAATAATACTTATACCATAAGATGCAGCGTGTTTCGGAGAAGGTTTTAGGGCCAGTTAATTATAATTAATTATAATTAAGAAAAAAAAAAAATTAAGCTTTGAATTTGGTCATTCATTTGAATGAAAATAAATAAATAAATAAAATAATAATAACCTCTTATTGTGTCAATTAAATTATTTTAAATTAATTAACACAATTATAAATTAATCATAGATATATCAAACGCAACAAGTACATCCACTTTAGTATTACATTGAAAAATAAAATGTCCTCCATGAATAAAAATTGAGTTAGCCGACATTTGAAAATTTTTAGAATTTTTTTTTATTGAAAAATTTATTACAAAAAAATTTTTTAAAAAATGCCACTTGTAAAAAACTTCAAAAACTGTAAGTGAAATTTTTAAAAAATATTTTTCTGTTTTAATTTAATTATTAAAAAAAAAATCAAATAATTAAAAACGTCGGCTAACTTTAGTATCATCCTCGATGATATGATTATAAATCCGATGAACTAGTTGAGCTTTGTCGTATGTTTAGGAGGGAAGTTTTGTTAATTTGTAAATTAGGTAGTTTTTGTTATCAGCAGCATCATTATTATTATCCGAATCATCGTTGGAAGATAAAACGAAATTAACAATGTTCTCCATAAGCTATGATAATACATCGGGTACAATATACTTCTATTGTGAAAGAAGAAAAATTATAATAATATTATATATTTTTAATCTTATTTATTTACAATCAGCAAAATGTCACAGTTGGAGGTTATTATTTCCGTGACATGTGGCTAATGTTTTTATTTATTTTTATTCAAAATAAGTGACTGAATTTAAGGATAACTACTCGTACGCAATATCACTGTGCTGAATTATTTATTTTTTTATTATATTGGCAGTACTTTTATCTCAGATAAAATTTTATCCTGAATTGAAAAACTGGCCCTTAGTATGTGATATGTTGGTGATTACTTATCCGGAAGTTATATTTTTTTGACTCAGAAATAATGAATTTTTATTGTAACTAAATTTACTCTATTCGATTGTCATTTGTTAAAAATAAATTTTTTAATTCTATTGGTTATGTTTATATACTAGGCAGATTTCTTCACTTATGAGACCTGCAATTTCTTTAACTGAAACTTTCAATGCTCATTACAAATTTTTTTTTTCATATCAATTATTATGAATTTTTGTAAGAAAGACACGGGAATGTTATAATGATTGCACATTGAAAGTTACAATGAATATTAGCTAGAATAATTACATATGGATAAAATAAAAGGTGGATGCCAATTCGATAGAATTGGGAATCTGTGCAAGTCAAAACAATTCTCTGATTAAATTTCAAGTCTAGATCTAAAAATGCAATTCTATAAAACGCCCAGCGGAGCGGGCGAGTAACAGCTAGTAAATTAATAAATAAATTAAATACTTAAATTCATCAATAAAAAACCTTAATTAATGTTTTGCTTTCCGTTTGATAAATGTTACAGCGAGCAGTACCTCTTCAACGTGTTTGAAGTGATAGTATCAACCCTCGAGTCTAAATTACAGCGGATCGAAAACCTGGACAAGGCCGTCGAGCACTTAATGCGACGGGTTGAAGCACTGGATTCACGGGTTAATGATAACATTGACAAGACAGACGCGGTAATTACTAAGCTGAGAACCTTGGATCTAAAGCTCTTCCATGCACAACCTACACTTCCGCCGGAAATCATGAGACAAAGTGAAGGAATGTCTGAGAGAGCTGATGGCCATCAAGAAGAGTCTGGTATGTTATCATTATCATTGTATCTGCTTATTAAAACCTGGCACCTCACTTTTTTTTTCTTTATTCCTAATTAGCACTAGGTTTATCATTAATCATTACAATTAAATTTATTCCATTAATTACGACTCATAGTTCCGGTTATCCGGTTAATTCATCACGACAACCCGACGCCTGAGTACCTAGGGGAAAAATTGCTGTCATTGGACCAAAAGGTCTCGGACATTGACGACAAATTAGTGAATCTGAAGAACCAACTGGACACCAATTTCCTGCCAAGCGACGACATAAATGCAGAAGCCAGCGAAAAAAAGCCGATTAGTATGAACGTTATAGAGATCACGAAGGCTATGAGCAATGAAGTAATGAACCACGTGACCATCGAAATTGAAAATCTGAGACAAGCTACCGGTAATATGGACAGAAAGTTACAATTTCACATGAATTTGGTGTCAGATACTTTGGGCTCTGTTTACACCATGACCAAAGATATCCACGAGGCGCTTATTGATAAGGCGCAACAACATTCTGCGACTGACGTTAATCGGACGACGGCTAATCAGCAGGGTTATGTCGCGAAGCGCAGCAAAATTGATAGGCTGGTTGAGAAAATTTACCCGGTGATCAATTTCTCGGACAAGATGAATGAAATTTGGGGCGTTGTTGTAAGTTTTTTGATTTATAAGTTGACTTTTGTTGGTTTTAGGGTTGTATCTGGTCACTGAGCTTTTTTTAATGAAATATGTCGTGAAAATCTTATCTAGGCAAAAAAGTCCATATGTGATCATATCGCGTTACAAATGCCATAAGGGCGTATCAGCCTATTATACGCCCTTATGGCACTCGGGTGCCATAAGGGCGTACCAACAAATTTTTTTCGGGAGTCGACGTAGTTATGCCTAAAACGGGCAGAAATGCAAAAAAAAAATTTGGTACGCCCTTATGGCACCCAGGGTACCTACTGGAAGCCATAAGGGCGTACCAAAAAATTTTTTTTCGGGAAATAATGTATTTTTACTTGAAATTTTTTAGTACGCCCTTATGGCACTGGGGGTACCCACTGGGGGCCATAAGGGCGTACCAAAAAATTTCAAATTTGAAAAAAAATTTTTTTTGTCATTTCTACGCGTTTTAAGTAAAAATACGTTGTTTCCCGAAAAAAAAATTTTTTTGGTACGCCCTTATGGCTCCCGGTAGGTACCCTGGGTACCATAAGGGCGTACCAAAATTTTTTTTTGCATTTCTGCCCGTTTCAGACATAACTACGTCGATTCCCGGAAAAAAAATTTTTATACGCCCTTATGCCTTTTCAAGGGTATTTTTTTCGGGATACGCCCTTATGGCATCAGTAACGCGATATATAGACACGATTTTTGATTGCATTAGACACAGATAAGATTTTTTCTTATCTAATGTTCATAAATCGGTCATATATCGAGGGTTTTCTAACGCAACCACGTATCTCGATTTTTGAAGATGATAGGGTTCTACTGAAAAATTAATAATTAATTATAAATGTGTTACTGAAAAAAAATATAAACCAGATTAATAATAAATACGATAGTATTTTCAGAAAATACAAGTGATAAATATTGTTTTTAGATGAATATTAATTTTTTATAAGCCATTTTTTACCTTATCTCTAAAATTGTCATTTTTGAGATACGAGGTTGCGTCAGAAAACATAAAATATGTGAGTCTTGTATGCCAAAAGGGCATATTAGACCCTTTTCAAAAATGAAAAGGGTACTTTTTCATTTTTGATTGATCAAGACAAAAAACTGGTTATTTTCAATTGAAAATATTTTTATTGAACTTTTTTAATTTAACTATAAACTGTTATCGGTTATGAAGTTACAATTTGGTTTTCATTTAGAAGTTTTTATAACTTTAAAAGTAATTAATATTTAAAAGTTAAAAAAACTGCTCTTTTAAAATACGAAAAGATAGGTTCTATGACTCTATACCCGCGGACAAAATATCCTCGGACTAAATATCCTTTTTTGGGTGTTTAATAAATAATTGAGGGTTAATTTAACACACTTTTAATATTAAAAATATTATTATGAAATTAAAAATATTATTGAGCTTAAAAATATTTTGTCCACGGATTTTTTATACATGGATATTTTATCTGGTGGTTTTTTTGTCTTAAGGATATTTTGTCAAAATATATGGTCAGATTTTGACTTTTGTCTGAGAAAAATAAAACAAAATTATTAAATATTGTACTGACCAGATTTTTTCGGCTACAAACCAAGATTTAACCTTGAAAAATATTCAATTTGATTTAAAAAAAAATTTTTATTAAAGGTGGGCACTAAGACAGCAGTAGACAATTTATTACCCAAGTCAGATGAAATATTAGTTCAAAATCAACGTCAAGAACAAGTAATAAGTACAATTCACTCTGATTTACGGACAAAAACAAATCAAATAATTGATAACCTCCAGGGCGTTGAAAGTAGATTAAAGAAACAAGAAAATGACATTGCAACATTCGCACAGCGCCCGATTCCAGCGGAGCTTTTACTAGACCCGACAATTGACCGTCTGGTTGAATACGATCCCAACAGGTTCGTATAATCACAATATAACATTACATTCTAGTCAAATCTGTGTCACTAACTCAGTATTTAGATTTCGATAATTATTTCCAATGATCTTGAAGGTCATCAGTAAAACATTAAACTAAAATCAGATAAATCGATTGTGGAACAGATACATTGCACTGCACGATGAGTTTGCGTCAGAAGCGCTGCCATCAACGACCACGACACCTTTCCCCACATCATCGTCATTGCAAGGTTCATCAGCCGCAAATCCACCATCGACGACTCCGATAAGTGTTTCCGTTTCGATGTCTTCATCGACGTCAATGTCGACATCTTCTGGCGGATCTACTTCGTCAGCCCCGTCATCCTCTTCGTCATCGCCCGTATCGTCATCATCATCGGCTCCACTTGTACCTTCGTCATCCCAGAGATCAACAACTCGCAACCGAGGAGTTATATTCCCGAGTGTTAAGAACAAACCCAGTCCGGCTAATTCAACCTTCACTACTGACAATGTTGTCGTCAACTACAAGGACATCAAGGTGAGTGACAGGACAATACTCCTATGTACGGTCTTTAGTTATATTAACTTGAATCGATTAACAGCGTAAGCGTTGCATGTCATCGTCTTACCATAATTATATCATACAAGTGTAATTAAACAAATCATTTCTTATCTGCACAATATGATGATGATTGATTGTTGATGGTTTTTCTTGGTAGTGAGAGAAAAATTACAAACACCTGCGGTTTAAATTCCTCGGTTTGATTTGTAGCTTGATGGCCTTAGCATTATTATCATTCAATATTATTTTTAAACCACAGTTATTTCAATTGGTACATTTGGTTTCAAGTATTTGCTTTGTTTTTAAAAAAAATCTATTGCACGCCTCATCAGCGAAGCGTTGAGGTAGTGCTCTACTCTCGACATTTCAAAAGAAGCAGTTTTCTCGAAACTGAAATTGATTTTTTTTTATTTATATCGCACTTACAGGTTAATCTGAGTGCACTAATATCAAGTCAAATAATTTGTCAGGCACATAAAATATATTTCAATAACAATTATTTTGCTTAACTTAGTAAATAATAACATTAAAAATAATCTTTTCTGGACGTTCGTGTGTCTGTGTTTATGGATTGGTGTATGTGGCAGAGAAATTCCTCGAAAAAATGATCGCAGCGGAATAATTTTTTTTTTTTATTATCTAAAGTAACACACTTAGGACTTTCTCAATTAATATGAGGGTTCAATTCACTGTCGTTAAATTATTATTTATAAAAAACTAATATATGACTGTGTATTTTTTTGTGTATCTATCTATACATTTTATTATAGTATTTTTTTTCTTCACTTTAGAATTATGGCGCCACTAAACCGTAGCAGAGTTTTCTGTTTTTGATTATTTTCCTTGTTATATTTTATTTTAATCAATTTTATTGTGAAAAATGAGATTATGAGGCGTGCATTTTTGAATTTTCCAAACTTTTTTTGATTTGTATGAATTTATGATAGGTAATTTTATGTCAAATGATATACACATTATCGATCATTGTCAGCAAAATATAAATCTTTTCTGTATAAATTGGCATTCATAAAAATGATTAGACTTTAAAATTTTGTAACAGAAAACTATTCTAATAATTAATAATTAATTAATAATTAGTTAATAATTAGTTAATAATTAATTAATTAATAATTAGTTATTTAATAATTAGTTAGTCAATAATTAGTTAGTTAATAATTAGTTAATTAATAATTAGTTAGTCAATGATTAGTTAGTTAATAATTAATTAATTAATAATTAGTGATTTAATAATTAGTTAGTCAATAATTAGTTAGTTAATAATTAGTTAATTAATAATTAGTTAGTCAATTATTAGTTAGTTAATAATTAGTTAATTAATAATTAGTTATTTAATAATTAATTAATTAATAATTAGTTAGTCAATAATTAGTTAGTTAATAATTAGTTAATTAATAATTAGTTAGTCAATTATTAGTTAGTTAATAATTAGTTAATTAATAACTAATTAATTAATAATTAGTTAATTAATAATTAGTTAATTAATAATTAGCTCATTAATAATTAGCTCATTAATAATTAGCTCATTAATTATTAGTTAGTTAATAATTAGATAATGAATAATTAGTTAATCAATAATTAGTTAGTCAAAAATTAGTTAGTTAATAATTAGTTAATTAATAATTAGTTAGTTAGTTAATAATTTGTTAATTAATAATTAGTGAGTTAATAATTTGTTAATTAATAATTAGTAAATTAATAATTAATAATTTACTAATAATTAATAATTAATTGCCAATTAAGTACTCAGAGGTAATACAAGGGTTAGTTAAATTTATTTAAGTAAATTTTCTATAAATTATATTAATAAAAAATGGTCATTTTTATTATTAACAAAGACGAAATTGAAAATGTTAAGGGTAGTAGAGTAATAAGGCCCATATTTAAATAATTAAACTACATTTAATATACTTGGTATTTTAAATCAATAATTGAGCTAATTTTACAATAATATTTTCATTATTAATTCAAAATTCTACATTGAAAAAGGAATTAACTTAAGAAAAAAATTGTTGAATTAGCTCAAATTAAAAAAAATTCATCAGTTCAAGAATTTTTCTTTTTAATCAACTAATTTTTTAATATTAAATTATTTTTTAAATAACAAAACAATTTACAGTCCGATAAAACTAAAGATTATTTTAAAAGATCAAATTTCGGCGGGCTGTTGATAATATTTTCGAGCGTACAATAATTACAATATCGAATCTCGTACATCGGATACTATGCAATGGGTAATGTGTAATCTGATGTGGAGTCAGCGGTTTCCGATCTTCGGACAAATAACAAGAGAAAACAGAAGATCTAACATGAAAGGGTAAACGGCGGCGTCTTTGCAACTCATTACAGTGTCTCTCTTTTGTCTCTCTCAGGACCCGTGTTTTGGGTCGTGCATTTTTTATCGTACACACATCACAAGTCGACGTCCAAGTGCATTATTAAATCATGTGAGCAATAACCGCTACCCACAACTTATATCACGCGGAAGAGGTCTCATCATTACCATCATCTTAATCTTACTTTAAGTCTTGAGTCTTACTCTTATTATTCTTACCCGATGCTCCCTTTTATTTATTGTACGAATATAGGCCACGTTCCTTTAGTAACCCGCAAGTGTACATTCACGCTGTGAATAATTGCATTATGTATGCAAGTCTTACCTTAGTCTTACCTTACATTCACCTATACATCCACATAATCCTCGATATATACAATAAATATATACGATGTACATATTAAAGTACTTGAACATTATCCCTCAGACGCATCATCTGTCGAAATCTCAGCCGTTAAAATCACCGTACACTCATAAATCAAAAATCAAAGTGAAATTAAATTTTATATTATTATAAAAAAATATACGTCTACACACAATTATTTTTGGGTGGTCTATATACTCAATACACACATCTTTTTTCTCCTTCTTACATTCGCCTTCGAGATATCTTTATGAAATTATTGCACTGCATTTTAAAATCGCCTCAGCCTCTTTATTATCAATTATTTTTTAACCGATTATTTTATTGAATTATTCATTCATTATTCTGATGACGATAAAACTGTAAATTAATATGAATTTTTATTTTTTTCACTCGAGAATTTAATAATATTATTTTTTTATTTGTGAAGGAAAGAAAAATTTTTTTTTTCATTGATAATCTATATTATTAAGAGAATAAGAAAAATTTTGTGGCCAGTGTATTTATGTGATAAAATAGATTTTTATATTTTATAGGATGCATTCGAATATGCTCTCTAGATACATAATTAAGAAATGACCTTTTATCTTGTAAAATATTGACATTTTTAAAGATATAAGCTCATCTTGATGTTACACTCATCAAGACCTTTCATTTGAGTACCTAGATCAATTTTTCATATATTTATATATATATAACATATATGTATATGTATAGGGGACGGACGGGCAAGACGGAGAGGGCGGGTAAAATGAATAATCGTTTTAAATCGCTGGTCGGTCGATAGAAACATTTTAGACAGCAATCTATCAATCTATTATGTAACTACACTTACCGTTATCGATAAAGCATTGGTTTTGCATACTTGTGGGAATTTTTTTTTATAAATATTGAAATTTAGGAAAAAAAATAAAATTTTAAATCGTAAGTATACAATACTTAGTTTAATGTTGTTAAGGACGATGCAGATTTGATTTTTTTTCTTCATATTCAGGACGCGGTTGATATTTTTGCGACGATTGTTTTGATTGAAATGTATTTTCCAATCAGTATTCGTTTTACGCGACCTGAGTATTCATTTTGCCCGCCCTGGTAGGGCAAAACGGATAATGTTGACTTTTTTTTTTTTTTTAATTTCGAAGAAGAATTTCTTTGTTATTATTTTTATTTTACTTTAATTATAAACTTCAATTACCCAAAAAATTATTAGCCAAAGTTAAGAATGGATATGATTGTAATATATATTTGTTATTTCATTTTCAAATTAACATATCCGTTTTGCCCGTCCTTCCCCTAAATATATGAAAAATATATAAAAGTGCATGTGGGTACTCAAATGAAAGCTCTTGATGAGGGTAACATCGGGATGAGCTTATATTTTTAAAAATGTCAATATTTAAGAAAATACAGTGGAATTTAATATAATTAGGAAACGACCTCGGATCTTATGAATTATTGACATTTTTGAAGATATAAGCTCATCCCGATGTTACACTCATCAAGACCTTTCATTCGAATACCCACATCAATTTTTCATATATTTATATATATTATATATATGTATATATGAAAAATATATAAAAATGCATGTGGGTACTCAAATGAAAGCTCTTGATGAGTGTAACATCGGAATGAGCTTATATCTTTAAAAATATCATTATTTGATAAGATAGCAAAGCCAGTTCTTAATTATTGACATTTTTAAAGATATAAGTTCACCCCGATGTTATCCTCATCAAGAGCTTTCATTTGAGTACCCACATTAATTTTTCATATATTTTATATATTTATATATATTATATATATGTATATATGAAAAATATATAAAAATGCATGTGGGTACTCAAATGAAAGCTCTTGATGAGTGTAACATCGGAATGAGCTTATATCTTTAAAAATATCATTATTTGACAAGATAGCAAAGCCAGTTCTTAATTATTGACATTTTTAAAGATATAAGCTCACCCCGATGTTATCCTCATCAAGAGCTTTCATTTGAGTACCCACATTAATTTTTCATATATTTTATATATTAATATATATTATATATATGTATATATGAAAAATATATCAAAAATGCATGTGGGTACTCAAATGAAAGCTCTTGATGAGTGTAACATCGAGATAAGCTTATATCTTTAAAAACATCAATAATTAAAGAAGTACAGTGCCTTTAATAAAAGTCATTATATAATAAAGCAAAATTTTGTTTATTTATAGTTCATAAGTCACGGCAGTCACATAGTGACTGCAAGGTTGCTAGTTATTAGTATCAAATTATAGAATTTTTAAAATAAATTAAAAGTAAAAATGCAAAATAAAAAAATTCAATATCTTCATTTAGATTTATAAACATAAATTAATTTGTAATTGAATTTATAAGTAGGCAATTTAATACAAAATTGAGCATTAATGTTTGCGTTACTTTAGACCCATTAAATATATTTGAATAAAAAGAAAAAAATCTAAATATATTTATCACTTTGATTGCATTGAGTGAAAGTTATAACACTGATGTCAAATCAAAAAGAGAGTTTTAAAGTTTATTATTAATAAACGGTGCTTCTTGTTATTAACGATGATGACGTTAATTATGCCTAATGTTATTATAGTAGTGGTGATGAATAATCATAGGCCGATTGAATTAGTGGGATGACCTATAGCATTTAGAAAATGTTCCAAGTTAAACATTTCCTCTTTCACAATGCACTGGGTCAATATTCTTTTTATCTATCTATTACTATTCATTTTAACTGGAATGCAAGCAACTTACTTTCCTTTAAATTTTTTATTTAAAAAAAAACTATTTACAATAAAAATTTACTTTCTTGCTTTAAAGACATTCTGGGACACCGAAAAGACCCTTCTTTCACTTTCTTAGTGAATAAAGTTTATTTATTGCCTATTTTATGTAAACTTTTTATCAGCCTGGACGGGACTGCGTTCTTAACTATTGTACTCTATTAAACTTTGTTATATTTTATATAAGGAAGTGACAAAATGAAACTGTGGAGGCATCTCCAATTTCCAAGCAATTAAATAGTTAGAAATTTTAACCCTGAGGTCTATTATCACAATTCATCCGCGGTTTTATTTATTGACAGGCAAATGACCGTAACACCTGCAGGGTAAGAATCTTTTGCACATAATTAATAATTATTTATCGACTGCACTCGTGAGAGCTCTTTATAGATGATTACAAGTGTATATATATCAGTTACATCGTAAAAATAAGAATTTACTGGCAATCTTGCAGTCACTGTGTGACTGCTGTGACTTGTAAACTATAAATAAATAAAATTTTGCTTTATTAAATATTGAATTTTTTTAAATTGCACAGTACTTTGTTAAATATTCACGTTTTTTGAGATATAAGCTCATTCCGATGTTACACTCATCAAGAGCTTTCATTTGAGTACCCACATGCATTTTTGATATATATATATATATATATATATATATATATATATATATATATATATATATATATAAATATATGAAAAATTGATGTGGGTACTCAAATGAAAGATCTTGATGAGTGTAATGTCGGGGTGAGCTTATATCTTTAAAAATGTTAGTAGTTGACAAGATACAAGATCATTTCATAATTTTTGATATTTTTGAAGATGTAAGCTCATCCCGATGTTACACTCATCAAGAGCTTTCATTTGAGAACCCACATGCATTTTTTATAGATTTTTCATATATACATATATATAATATATATAAATATATAAAATATATGAAAAATTGATGTGGGTACTCAAATGAAAGCTCTTGATGAGAGTAACATCGGGATGAGCTTATATCTTTAAAAATGTCAATAATTAAGAACTGGCTTTGCTATTTTGTCAATTAATGACATTTTTAAAGATATAAGCTCATCCCGATGTTACACTCATCAAGATCTTTCATTTGAGTACCCACATGCATTTTTGATATATTTTTCATATATACATCTATATAATATATATAAATATATGAAAAATTGATGTGGGTACTCAAATGAAAGGTTTTGATGAGTGTAATGTTGGGATGAGCTTATATCTTTAAAAATGTCAGTAGTTGACAAGATACAAGGTCATTTCTTAATTATGTATCTAGAGTCAAGACTTCAAGTCAAGACTTTTCCAACGAGATAATTAAAAATAAAATATTTCATCACATTTATTGAATTATTTTTGTGTTAAGTTTGTATTATTTCTGTAAATTTTCGATTTTATACTTTATACTTAGATTGCTCAATGAGGCATAAATTTATAAAGATTCTATAAATTCGAGATCGAAAGTATTAGAAACAAAGTTTTTTTTAGTTATTTTAATTACCGATATTTATTTAGTTATTAAATAAATTGCAAAACTATTAATAACTCCACTAATCAATACAGGTTGTTTTATCATTAAATGTCACTTATGATTTATAGCATAGAGTAATTAAATTATAATTATTGACATTTATTTTAATTATTTCAGGGGTACTCGTGTGTCGATTTACTCAACGCTGGAATGAGAGAAAGCGGCGTTTACTATTTGCAAATACGCGGAACGACATATTGGTTCTTAAAAGTTTATTGCGAACAAGAAATTGCTGATGGGGGTTGGACTGTAAGTATTCTTTTCTTTTATTACTATAATTATTTAACAATTTGACCTTGGCTTTAAAATTTAATTTATAAATTTTATTATTTAAAATTATTTAATAATAATTTTCTTCAATATAAATTCTAACATCCATTATTTATTTTTAAGTAGAACATACTCATATTTTTTAATCAATTATTTTTACGATAAATTTTTGGTTAAATAATAAAATAATCGAAAAATTTCCCTACTTTAATTTCGATATAATTTTTTTAATCAATGAAAATTCCACAGAAATATTTTCATAGAAAATCATAATCTTAAAGCATTTATGTATACATTATTGCTCAATAATACAATAAATCATTATACGGTTTAATAATTATCGAGAACAGAGTAGTCAGATAAATGACTGGTTGGTGTAAAAAAAAAATTACCATATAAACAAAGGAAGCGCCTTAATAGCAACAGTAACAACATAACATAATTAATATTTGGACTAAGAAGTCATCATTATCCGTCCTAATAGAGGTTATAATATTAACTTAAGATAATTACAGTAATCGTCGCAGTAATAACCAATAAGTAGTGTAAATTTATTATGAATCGAACAGATAAATTCCACGGTAATTATTTTCCATGAAAAAAAAAAGTCTAAATTACGCCTTCATCCATTCTCATACTCTCTATGAATAATTTAAGAGAAGCCGTAGTCGTAATAATATTCACTCATACTAAACAGAATTATTTATACTGCTCAGTTGTAAGATGTCTTACATTAGTATTGAATGTGTTAAAATAATATAACGTCATTGTGCCAGTTATTGAAGACTGCAGCGATATTTATAATAGTAATCGGATCTAGTGAAAGGGTTTTTGCATTTATAGAATGGTAAAACCACTAGACCAACTATAATCCTTTATAGTCGGTATGGTAACTACTTATGACTAATTCGAAGGTCGAATTCAATTGAAGGAAGGTTTAGACAGTAATAATAATGATAACAACAAAAAGAAACGGGATCAGGTGGTCCTTTAAGTGTTACAATTATAAATTGCCGATATGGGTTATTTATTTTGTTCATTTTTGCATTAGGTTATTCAACGACGCGATGACTTCGGGGATCCACGAGAGAACTTCAATCGTGACTGGGCGGATTACAAAAACGGATTCGGCGATCCTGCACGCGAATTCTGGCTTGGTAATGAGAATATTTATATGCTGACCAATAATGAGGATTATTCATTGCGGGTCGAACTTGAAGACTTTGAAGGCAATAAAAGGTTTGTACTTTCTTTATTATTTTATCAATTTACTCTTCATATTTATTGGAGCAATAAATTCATAGAAATTGTCAATATATCGCGTTACTAATGCCAAAAGAGCGTAAAAATTTTTTTTTCTCCGATTAACTTAGAATTGTTATAATTTATTGAAGTAATGAATAATAAAAACTCCGGCTTTATAAAAATTATCTAAATAAGACTTTTTGGTCAAAAAAAATTATCAAATTAGTGTTTGAGGATATTGAAGAAAGTTTTAGACTTTTTTACTGTAGAAAGAAACCCGATAAATTAGTAATGATATCTTAGGTTACGTGTGAAATAAAAATGCCCTGAAAGTTCATAATTCTCCCATAGACTGAATAACCATAAGACCCTCGAGGAATTTATAAATATTTTTATTATTTAGATGGACTATTAAGTTTAATTTCAAATTGGATTTTCAGTTATTTTATTGATACTCAGCGAGAAAATTGTTACTTATGGAGAGAAATAAGAGAATTATAGTTTCCGTGCATGTATGGGAATTGATTTTATATTATTTATACAGTAATTTGTAAACATTCATCATCTCATAGACGCCAGAAGGGCTTATTCAAAAAGAATCTTTCTTAAGAATTCAAAGAAACATAAATTTTAATTTTGCACACCTCAAAATGCTGGGTAAGAATAACTTTGGTGAAAATATTTAAAAAAATACACAGAAAGAAAATTTCTGGACTGCACTGATAGAAGGATTTATTTTTACCAAAAAATATTTGTTAATAGTTAACAAATCATTTATTAGAGATCACTTTTTAGTATTATACAAATATTTCTTAGTATTTAAAATGATTTGTTTGTATTAATAAATCTGATATTCATTTATTAAATATTAATAAATCTTTTTAAATACTAAGAAATATTTATATAAACAAATCCTTCTATCAGTGTGAAGAACAAAATTCTTGGCTCAAGAAAATTTGTCGGGTGCCTGAAGGAAGACCGAAGTTGTGTTGTCCGAAGTAAAAATTTTTCTTTAAATTCTATTCTTGGTGGAAGTTCATGTTTTCTTAATTAAAATTATCATAAATACTTGATACAATAAATTTTTATGATCGAGATTTTTACATACTTTAGGGAAGCAGCGCCACCTACTTCAGCTGAGAATAGTATATTACACATCTAGGGCAGTAAAATAAGAAATGTCTCAGATCACATGTAATTGTTGTCCGAGGCGAAGCCGAGGTCAATAAACATGTGATCTGAGGCTTTCTTATCTACTGCCCGTGGTGTGTATACTATTTTTCTCCTCGACGGAGGCGGAAAGCGGCATTTTCGTTTAGCGCAGCGGGAGGAAAATTGACGCTTTCCGCCCGGAGATGAGAAAAAAAATTTTCTCACCACGGGCAGGAAATAAGAAAGCCTCAGATCACATGTTTGTCGACCTCGGCTTCGCCTCGGTCAACAATTACATGTAATCTGAGACATTTCTTATTTTCCTGCCCTAGGTAAAAAAAATACTATTTCTCACCTTGAGAAAATTTTTCTCGAGAATATTTGATACCCATTTTATATTACTTTAGCGTGAAATTATACATATTGAATGAAAAAAAATGATGAAAAATTATTTGATCCTCCCATTTGACATGTTAGTCAATAAAAATATTAATGAAAATTTACTTCTATCTTTATATTTAATTTTTTGGAGCAAAAGAGAAATTTTCTCAAGACAAGAAAATTAACTTCTATCAAGAACTAAATTTTTTGGAGCTTCGAGGCTGAATTTTCTCAAAACAACAAGATTTTCTTGACTTAAATAAATTTTCTTGGATCAAGATACGTATTTCTTAAAACAAGAAAATTAATTTTGGAATAAGTGAAATTTCTTGTGTCAAAAAAAAATTTTTTTTTCGCTCAAGAAAATAATTAGGAAGAAAAATATTTTCTTGGCTCAAGTGAACTTTTTTTTCTGTGTAGATAAAACATTGTCTTTTTTCAAATTTATTGGTCATCAATCCACGAAAGATCTCTGCTTTTGATAAAAAAAACTAGATAACAATCTATCGCATAAATAAAACTAAAAATCGGAAGATTGAATCCTTTGATAAACGACTAATGAGCATGCAAACGTTAAATGGACACGCGAAAACGAAAGTTTTGACTTTTAGCCGACATATATATGTATATATACATTGGTGAGTATCTCCGTACGGGTATAATATAAAAATCTATATGCATCACGGTGGTCGATTTAAAAAGTTTGAATCGGACCTGGGAACTTGGAGAAGAAGGTGGATCGGCAGATCGATTCGCCGTGCATGAAAATAACGCCACGAGGAACGAAAGTCACCTGTGATTATTATACTTTACTTTTTACTTTCCCCTCTTTAGGGTGGACAGTGTACGGTAGACCAAAGACCAACTCAAACTCACTTGACAAGATCGATTGGCAGGCCTTGTCTTCCTTCACTCGGTCATTTCTTCAGTATACCTTCTTACAATATATATGTACAGGCACATTCTTATGCCGCGGTGCCAATTACGCGGCTTCTGTCTTTCAACTATACCGAAACCATAATTAAATACTACCGACCAATAATATATATATTTTTCATGTTTAAATAGACATTTATCAATTTGTCGTTATTTAATAGATAAAATCCTGACTGGTTCTTTTTTTTCACCACCTATTATTGACATCTTATTCAATATTTTCATTATTTATTTATTTATTCATTTTTGTGTCGTAATCAATAATTCGCTCGCTGAAGTTGTACACGATCTTGTGTGTTTAAATATTTTTAAAAGTAGGTACTTCAGATTTATCAGATTCTCACCGATAGTCAATTTATTATGATAAATATTTAGACTGCATTCAAAAATGGTCTATTCTAGATACATAATTAAGAAATAACCTGGTATCTTGTGAGCTATTGACATTTTTAAAGATATAAGCTCATTCCGATGTTACACACATCAAGACCTTTCATTTGAGTACCCACATACATTTTTCATATATTTTATATATTTATATATATTATATATGAAAAATATATCAAAAATGCATGTGGGTACTCAAATTAAAGCTCTTGATGAGTGTAACATCAAGATGAGCTTATATCTATAAAAATATCAATAATTAGGAAATGACCTTGTATCTTGTGAACTATTGACATTTTTAAAGATATAAGCTCACCCTGATATTACACTCATTGAGACCTTTCATTTGAGTACCCATATCAATTTTTCATATATTTATATATATTAGATATATGTATATTAGGGTGGCGCAAAAAAACCGACTATTTTTTTTTTTTAATTTTCGAGTGAAAAAATGTTAGTTTTTGATGTTTTAAGAGCTCTCTCCAAAGGACAGCTTGAAAAAAATTTTTAAGATGTCGCTCCAAATTTTTTTAAATTTAAAAAATCGTCAAAAATCGAATTTTTTTTTTTTTTAATTTTTTTTCTCGTTAAGGTATAATTTTATAGACTAAAAAAAAATAAGTTTCTGAAAATTTCAGTTCAAAATTTGAATTTTGAAAGGTCGCTCATATTTTTTTTCAATTTATTAGTGCATTAGTTTAGATTTTTTCGAGCGACCTTTTACTATTCAAATTAAAATTCCATGCATTTTTTTTTTTTTTATTTAGTACAATAATCGATAAAAATACATCACGAGATGAACTAAAAATCAAGCACAACATAGAAAATATAATTTTTTTTTTAATTTAATAATTTTATTTAATCAACTGCCTGGCGTGGGTTCGAATCCCAAGCTGGTCTTAGAAACCAGCTTGGTTGAGATTTGACCTTGCCGCGTAGGTTAAGATTTTTTCAAACCAAAAAGAACCCAACGTACCACTCCTAACGCTTAAAGTCGGCGATATGACTAATTAAAGAAAAAAAAAAAAATTATGAGCGACCTTTCAAAATTTAAATTTTTAACTGAAACTTTCAGAAACTTATTTTTTTTTTGGTCTATAAAATTATACCGTAATGAGAAAAAAAATTAAAAAAAAAAAAATTCGATTTTTGACGATTTTTGAAATTTTAAAAAATTTGGAGTGACCTCTTAAAAATTTTTTTTTAAGCTGTCCTTTGGTGAGGGCTCTTAAAACATCAAAAACTAACATTTTTTCACTCGAGACTCGAAAAAAAAAAATAGTCGGTTTTTTTGCGCCACTCTAATGTATATATGTCTAAAAATATATCTTTAAAAACGTCAATATTTAAAAAAGTACAGAGCAATTTAACAAAAGTCATTATTTAACAAAGCAAAATTTTATTTATTTGTAAATAATTTATAATTTATTATAAATTTAGCACAAGTCTTAAAAGACTAACGAAATTTTCAACATTTATCTAATGAAAAACTTTCAATGTTTTCAAATTAATGAATAAATTTTGTCGAGAAAAAACTTTTAATCAAAAAACTTTTGGCTTTTCCAGATATGCCCAATATTCGCACTTCAAAATTTATTCAGAAAGCGAATACTACAAATTAGAGATTGATGGCTATGAAGGTAACGCAGGTGACTCATTAAATGATCCATGGTACGGCTCTAACAATAGTCCATTCTCTACATACAATCGGTGAGTAAAAACTGTAAACAATTACTATCATACTTATAAAGAGAAAAAATATTAATAATAAATAAACAAATAATAAGTCTATTCTTTTGTCATAATTTGTGAGACTCGAATAAATAAGTATGAAATTTCGGTTGTGACACTAAATTTTATTGTAAACTTGTCACAATTGTGACACTAAATTTTATTGTAAACTTTGAGTAAACAAGAGGATTAAAATGGTGTAACATCATTTCAATAGTCTTGTACTGAATGAATTAATCACTGAATCCAAGTTTATTTAATATTTATGGATTTACAGAGATAATGATAGATCATCATTGAATTGCGCTTCGATGCTCAAAGGCGGCTGGTGGTGGAAGTCGTGCGGCAGAGGATTAAACGGACTTTATTTGAACGATCCGCAAGATCTTACAGCAAGACAAGGTAAATAAAAATATCTTTGCTATTACCATTATTTATTATTGATAGATATTATTGCTAGATCGTGAGATCAGAGATCGTTGAAAAAATTTCAACTGAACGAGTTTTAAATCATATTTTTTCTTAATGAATAAATTTAGTAGTTGAATCACTAAGCGCTCTACTGATTAATTCTACTTTTTTAAATTCATTTATTACTATTTACAATTTTATAATTCATGTTGAAACAACCTTATGAACTGTAAACATTTTTTTTATTGTTAATTTAACACTTTTATGTGTGAGTAATACAATTTTTCTCTTAAATCAACATAAAAAGTATTAATTTATTATGATAAGTATTTAGGCTGCATTCGAAAATGCTCTATTTCTAGATACATAATTAAGAAATGATCCTGTATCTCGTTAACTATTGACTTTTTTGAAGATATAAGCTCATTCCGATGTTACACTCATCAAGACCTTTCATTTGAGTACCCACATCAATTTTTCATATATTTATATGTATATATATTCATATATATGTATATATGAAAAATATATAAAAAATGCATGTGGGTACTCAAATGAAAGCTCTTGATGAGTGTAACATCGGGATGAGCTTATATCTTCAAAAACATTAATAGTTAAGAAAGTACAGTGCAATTTAACATAATTAAAAAAAGACCTTGTATCTTGTGAAATATTGAAATTTTTAAAAATATAAGCTCATCCCGATGTTACACTCATCAAGACCTTTCATTTGATTACCCACATCAATTTTTCATATATTTTATATATTTATATATATTATATATATGTATATATGAAAAATATATCAAAAATGCATGTTGGTACTCAAATGAAAGCTCTTGATGAATGTACCATCGAAATGAGCTTATATCTTTAAAATATATATTACATAATTAAGAAATGACCTTGTATTTCGTGAACTATTGACATTTTTAAAGATATAAGCTCATACTGACATTACACTCATCGAGACCTTTCATTTGAGTACCCACATCAATTTTTCATATATTTTATATATTTATATATATTATATATATATGTATATATGAAAAATATATCAAAAATGCTTGTGGGTACTCAAATGAAAGCTCTCGATGAGTGTAACATCGAAATGAGCTTATATCTTTAAAAATGTCAATATTTAAGAAAGTACAGTGCAATTTAACAAAGTTCATAATTTAATAAAGCAGAATTTCATTTATTTTTAGTTCACAAGTCACGACAGTCAGTAACTGCAAGATTGCTAGTACTTATTAAAAAGTGTTGGTCATTGTTACAGGTATTGTTTGGTTCCGTTGGAGAGGTTGGGACTACACACTAAAGAAAGCAACAATGATGATAAAACCCAAGGGTCCGATGTCTTCATCATCTTCCTCATCATCGAGTTAAGGTGCAGAAGTCTTAAAGCAAAAACGTGTTACTTATCACATACAGACATGGCGACACAATGTAAAAATTGTTAATATTCATAACAATACAGCGATAAAATAATTAATAATTATTTAATACTTACAATTAATATATTTAAGCGTAAAATTATATTGAAATTTGAATGCTGAAAAAAGATATTATTAATGATTAACAGTTAGTTTTTTTTCGCCTTGTTTGAGTGGTTTCGCCATATCATCATTTGTCCATATGATTACGAAAGTACACACAGTATTCTTTTGTCACTATTTTATAAAATAAGTGACTGGCTCTTTTATCATTTAGATTAATTCGCCTCGTCGTTTTTAAGTTAAATAAAAAGAGTTTAACAAAACAATTCAATATTATTAATGACTATATATATATTATTAAATTCAATTGATTAATTGTAATCAGTATAAAAGTATCGTAAGAATTTTATCATAATTATTTTTTAACTTGTATGGATGTGAAAAAAAAAGAAAATTTATTTTATTTTATTAAAAAAAAAAAAAAAAAAACATTTTTTTTTGCCGAAAATTTTTGAATTATATTTAAGTAGAATCAATTAGCGGGTAATTAATCGATGAGGCTATCGGGACAACGCTGCAATGTCCGTAATTAAATGATAAATTCCAAAGAGTGTTTTTCATTATATAATAAATAAAAACGAAAAGTTATTTTTAAGGAACCACCGATTTATTATTAAACTATCGAAAGTAATGAAAAAAAAAAAAAAAAAAAAGTGACACTCTTTGGATGCATGAATGTATATTCTACAATTATATAATTATAAAAATAATCGTGTAATTTTATTAATAAGAAAAAAATAATTATTGTTAATTTTATTATCGTGAAATTCAGTGAAAATTTGTATCGCGTGCATCTTATCTAATCATGAGACTTATTTAAAAGTGTAAATTTATTCTATTTCGATGGATCAGTTTCATGATTAAAAACATACAAATTAATATCTTCTTTATGTATAAAGTTGGAATTGTTTTTAAAATATGGTAAAAGTAGATTATTAAAAAACGGAGATATCCTCAGATATAAATTAATATATTCTTGATTTATTGTTAATGATTTAATTAATTATTGTAAATAAAATACGCACGCATTTAATGTTTTATAAGTTGTAAAAAGCTTTTGAAATAAACGTATATCTTTTTGTAAATTTATATTATTGTGTCATTGTTATTTATATTTATACTTTAATATAACTTCCGAATTAATATAATTCGAAACTATTTAAAACTAGCAACCTATAGGTCACTATATAGTCAATATGTGGCTATAAATAAATAAAATTTTGCTTTATTAAACAATGACTTTTATTAAATTGCACTGTACTTTGTTAAATATTGACGTTTTTAAAGATACAAGCTCATCCCGATGATACACTCATCAAGAGCTTTCATTTGAGTACCCACATGCATTGTTTATATATTTTTCATATATACATAAATATAATATATATAAATATATAAAATATATGAAAAATTGATGTGGGTACTTAAATGAAAGGTCTTGATGAGTGTAATATCGGAGTGAGCTTATATTTTTAAAAATGTCAATAGTTCACAAAATACAAGGTCATTTTTTAATTATTGATATTTTTAAAGATATAAGCTCATCCTGATGTTACACTCATCAAGAGCTTTCATTTGAGTACCCACATGCATTTTTGATATATTTTTCATATATACATATATATAATTTATGTAAATATATGAAAAATTGATGTGGGTACTCAAATGAAAGCTCTCGATGAGTGTGACATCGGGATGAGCTGATATCTTTAAAAATGTCAATAGTTTACAAAATACAAGGTCATTTTTTAATTATTGATATTTTTAAAGATATAAGCTCATCCTGATGTTACACTTATCAAGAGCTTTCATTTGAGTACCTACATGCATTTTTGATATATTTGTAATATATACATATTTGTAATATACATAAATATATAAAATATATAAAAAATCGATGTGGGTACTCAAATAAAAGGTCTCAATGAGTGTAATGCCAGTATGAGCTTATATCTTTAAAAATGTCAATAGTTCACAAAATACAAGGTCATTTCTTAATTATGTAATATATATTTTAAATATATAAGCTCATTCCTATATTACACTCATCAAGAGCTTTTATTTGTGTACCCACATGCATTTTTGATATATTTTTCATATATACATATATATAATTTATGTAAATATATGAAAAATTGATGTGGGTACTTAAATGAAAGGTCTTGATGAGTATAACATCAGGATGAGCTTATATCTTTAAAAATGTCAATAGTTTACGAGATACAAGGTCATTTCTTGCAGTTGAAATTACTTAGTGTCAATATAGATTAAATAACAACCCAAATTGCAGCCAACAGTTGGACAACAAGAACTTGACTTAAAATTTATCGAACACTTTAATACCTTTGTAGGATAAACAAAAATAGTTCTATAGAAGAAAAGTATACTTTCCTCTCTTATCGATCGAGTCCTTCATACCAACATCAAATAATGTAAACTCTCTTACCCCGTGTCGCAGATGTCGCTGTTTATCCTACTGCAGAAACAATGAAGGTACATCGCCACAAATAAAGAAGAAAAATCATTGATTGCACACCCCATTAAAAATATTTTCCTCCGAACTAACTTACAATAAAATAATTTCCCGTTAAATATAAAATACCTCCGATTAAATTTGTAATTATTTATTTTCCGAGGGAGAATTACCCAGAAATCAAGTAAAGTGATTGAATTTGAGTTAAGGAACTTGCTATCGAAAAAATTTAAATTCGTTTTCTTAATGGATTATTTGTACATAAATTATAGATCCCGTTTCATAAAGTAAAAGTTATTTTTATTATTTTTCTTCACTATTACCTTCCAATATTAAATTTCTCCCCTTTATTGATATTTAATTAAGTACTCTCCAAGATATGACCTATTTATACACAGAAATTAATTATACATTCTTAGGTAACCCATAAAGTATATCCGTACATGTATATAAGCCCGTATATTTTTCCTCTGAATATTAAACTTTTTTTATTTTTTGTACATACCCGTACAATAATTTACCACACAAAAAGAATAATAAGAGACATACCAAAATTTTCTTATAAAAATTTAATACTAGCTTGCATTATCTTATGTTATATTCTATTACAAGGTAATCGAAAAAAAACATGTTTGTTATCATACAAGTTTATGCTTCCGATAATGTAAATATTAACCCACACATTTTCATACTATATATGTAGTGTTTAACCAGATACTTGGGTGTTTTATAAGATGGTAGTTTTTTTAGCGTTGCTCTCGCTAGCTTCAAACAAAAAATTTCTCAATATTTAAGCTCTTAATTTTGATTTTCAGAAGCCCTGGATTAGGTTCAAAGCTTCTTAATAGATTTAATATAAGAGCTGTTTTTTTTTTTTTTTTTTTTTTTTTTTTTTCTAAGAAGATTTTCATTTCGCTTTATTCTGTATTTTTTCATAGTTCCCAGATTTATTTTGCAGAAGATGAAATCTACTTTAGAAGTACTTTTGCTATATGAGCGTTTGTTGGAAGTGTTTATTAACTACAACCTTTTAAAAGTAATTTTATTATTTTTCTTTTTTAGTTAAAATTGATAATCTTACATTTTTTTTGCATAAAACATGAGTGTTACAGAAATTTAGAAAAAAAAATAAAAGCAACGGTTTTTACAGCTCGTATAGTACACGGAAAAAAGTAAACTGTAAAATTAATATTCAAGTTCTCGTCCATATACTGATAGAAGGATTTATTAACTATTAATAATTAAATTTATTTGAAGACAATTATTAAATTTTAATAAATATTTTTTAACATTCAATAAATATTTATTTGGGAGGAAAGTATATTTATTAATAGTTAATAAGTATTTATTAATAGTTAACAAATATTTATTAACAGTTAATAAATATTTTGTTTAATTTGTTTGTCATATGATATGAAGATTGCTTATAAACAAAAATCATCTTAATAAATTATTTGCATTAATTATATCACATTATAATAACGTTTATTGTAAAATACCAAATTCGTTCACAGATCATAATTATCTTTTATATTTTTAAATATTAAAAACGTTAATTTATTTAGTGAATTTAATTATTATCATGTATTCCAGCTGTAGGGTTATAAAAAGTGTCAAAAGAAAATTGCTATTTTTGGTTTTTATTTTAAATAAATATTTGTTAACAGTTAACAAATATTCATTAACCATTAACAAATATTTATTAACAGTCAATAAATTGTACTTAATAAATATTTGTTAACTGTTTACAAATGTTTATTATCTGAAAATAATTTTAAACTAATTTATTAACTAAAAATAATTTTTAGTTAATACAAATATTTGAAATATAAAACAAAAAATAAATGAAAATAACAATAGTTACTCTCATGGTTAGCATCATCTAACTAAATAGTATATTACATACCTAGGCCAGTAAAATAAGAAAAGTCTCAGATCACATGTAATTGTTGGCCGAGGCGAAGCCGAGGTGGACAAACATGTGATCTGAGGCTTTCTTATTTACTGGCCAAGGCGAATATCGCTATGAGTGTGACTGCAGCGCCAGTCAAAATATGAACTACGGGAGGCTGTCAGAGTATGTTTTTATACGTATGTCAATAGCAAGAAACATAAAAATAAATAAATTTTATAAATAATTGTAAAAAAAATAGTATATTACACACCTAGGGAAGTAAAGTAAGAAATGTCTCGGATCACATGTAATTGTCGGCCGAGGCGAAGCCGAGGTTGACAAACATGTGATCTGAGGCTTTCTTATTTACTTCCCGTGGAGTGTATACTATTTTTTTGCTCGACGAAGGCGGAAAGCGGCAACTTTGTTTAGCGCAGCGGGACGAAAGTTGCCACTTTCCGCCCGGAGGGCAAAAAAAGTTATAAAAAATATGTGACAATTTTATACACCGATAGAAGGATTTGTTTGTTAATGAATATTTTTTAACTGTTAGCAAATATTTATTTAAAATCAAAAGCAAAAATAGCATTTTCTTTTGACACTTTTTATAATCCTATAGCTGGAATACATGATAATAATTCAATTCACTAAATAAATTAACCTTTTTAATATTTATAAATACAAAAGATAATTATGAGCTATGATAGAATTCGGTATTTTACAATAAACGTTATTATAATGTAATATAATTAATACAAATAATTTATAAAAATGATTTTTGTTTATAAGAAATCTTCATATCATATGATATTACAAGCAAAACAAATTCACTCAACAAAATATTTATTAACTGTTAATAAATATTCGTTAACTATTAATAAATAGTTATTAACTATTAATAAATGTACTTTCCTACCAAATAAATATTTATTGAATGTTAAAAAATATTTATTAAAGTTTAATAAATTAAATAATTGTCTTCAAATAAATTAAATTATTAATAGTTAATAAATCCTTTTATCAGTGTAATAATTGCAGTTTTGTTTTTTAGTTAAACGAATCAACAACAAGTACGTATAATGATAAAAAATAAAAAAGATTGCAGTAAATATTTCTGCTGGTATTTTTTAAGACACAACAACTCTGGTGTCTCATTTTTTTTTAATTTATTAAAATTAAAACAAAATAAATACTTCCACGTGTACTTACTTACAATTTTAGGAATAATAGCCTCCCGTAACTCCGAAAGTAACCACTGCGAACGCTTCAGTCGATTTCATTTCCCCTACCATGGCTTCACTCAGAGCGAATACTATTTTTCTGCTCGACGTAGCCGGAATGTGGCAACTTTGTTTAGCGCAGCGGCCAGAAAGTTGCCACTTTCCGGCCGGAGGGCAGAAAAATTATTTTTTGATTTTTAGTTTGCCTGATGAAGCTGAAATAAATTAGCGAAATGTTGCAATTCTTATAATTTAATACCTTCATTTATTGTCCGAATTCTCAAGATTGTTATTTAAGTAAACTGTAAAATTTACTCGGATTCCGTTTAATTTTTATAGTTTCAAACAGTACAGCGTACATCGGGGTGGCACAAATGTAAATATTACAAAACTTAATGTAGAAAGTGTTAACCACTTGTGTAATGTAGAAAGTCTAATGTAAAGTGCCACAATTTATAATTTAATATCGATAATGTGATTAGTTGTCACTATAGTAAATAATGACTCTCTCATCTTAAAAAATTACAGTTTCAAACAGTAAAAATTGCCGTATTAATATTTAGTCTATACTATAAGGAGAAGGGGAAGGTCTCACACTCGGAGAATTTAACATTTGAAACAGTAAAAATTCTACTCTCAAAATATATATTTTACCAGTCCAAGCAAATCAATAATTATAGTTTGATTTTTAGCGTTGCGTTTAAAATTTACCATTTTACTTTGTAAATATTGACGTTGCTTGTATAGAAAATTTAGTAACTGTAGTTTGTATTTTTGACTTATCATAAGATCATTTTTTAGGTACGAAATGATAAATATCAAAGTCTAAATTCTTAATTATTATACTTTAACATTTCCGACTTTCACGTAGCGAATATTACTGTTTAAAATAGTATTTCCTTTTATGTAAATAATAAATTGTAGCATTTAAATGATAAATACTACAAAGTAATTGTTAAAATCACGATTTTACTTTTTATAATGGTAATTTTTTCCAGTTTATCATTACTAGGGCCAGGACTTTCGCAGTTGTTTAAATGAGCATTCATATGTTTAACCTAAAATTTGAATAAATTTTGAATAAATAAAAAATTTTTAAAAAAGAAATTTTCACGGAAAATACCTATCAAATAATTTTTTTATAAAACACAATTTTGAATATTTATACAGTTAAGACCGTAATTTTCTCTGTTTCTTTTTTTTTGAGGTGCCTAACATCAAAATTTCCCCTATAAACTATAATTATCCAACAATTCTTCTTTCCAAATTTAACCGATACGGCCTCTACGAAAAAAAATATAATTTTCATACAATGAAATATAGAAATACACATATATCAATATACACATCTGCATGCATGCACATTTATGTGTTATTAGGTCGCGGTCTTATTAAACTAAAATTACTCAATTTGATATTTATCGGATGAGTTATACGGTGGTAAAATAATGGCGCTCTAACCAGCAATATAACGAATAGCTGGGAAAGCAAGAGCAGGAACAAGAACAAGAGCAAGAGCAAGAGGTAAAACCGATGCCAAAGTTAAAGTTGAAACAAAGCAAAAAGCAATGAAGAGAAAAGGATGTATATAGAATATAGAATAGAAATAAGCACCACCGCAAGTGTTTGGGACTTTGGTACGGCAACCACCCAGCAGAGGTGGTTACTTTCTTCTCTATTTCTCTACTTCTATTGGGTATATACCCAATATAGAGAGCACAATAATAATAAGTTACGGGGGAAGAAACCCAGAAGGGGTTTGTAGTAGTGCAGAGTATGCTCACGCTATGTCAGACATAAATATCCTTGCTGGCGCATACATCCTCTGTGCTCTGAATGTCTGAGTCGCGATATGCGCGAAAACCATCTATAGATGTATAGATACAGATACTGACACAAATACATGCATGCTTATGTACACGTACATGCTATGCATCGATACATCCAACCATTAAATACGTGCCGGGAGGTATTATCATTTCTTACGGTTTAGAGGCACGCCAGCGTGTGCGATTTCGTTTTAACGGCTTTTCTGACCTCACTGTGTGAGTAGATGTGTGTGGAAATAATACAAAAAAAAAAAAGGTTTTTTAAATCACAAGGAAATCTACTTGTTAGGTAATCGATCCCAGATTGCATTTCACTTTTTATTTCGCTCTGCTGTCTGCTATTTTATTCAAAATTTACTCATGCATTATTTAAGTACTCTTGGCTTTTTTATTTACGACTATTTATTGGGACATTATAGACTTCAATACGTGGCAGTGAGCTTTTCAGCTTTTTTTTCTGCTTTATACGAGAAAAAGGAAGTCACTTTGGAATTGAGCTGAAATTTTAAGTTTATTTTGAATAAAAAAAAAAAAGTAATGGTCAATTGATCTACGGAAGAAATATATGTGTATTAAATATAAAAATTTAATGTCCATACATCGTAAAAAATTTTCCTATATTTGAATAACGCTCCACCATCAAATTCATAGCCCTTAAAGTAAGAATAATAGCATTCTAACACAGTGGTCAAGCTAAACAAATATCAAATAGTTAATTGAATTTATTGATGTAAATATAGTGTTTGCTTTTTTGTAAATATCTCATATCAGACCGATAATGCTTCTATTTATTCTCATTTTTTATTAATGCATGTTTGTAAATAACAGGGACAGTTGAAAATATATACGGAGCAATAAATAATTTTGTAATCATTATTACAGGTAACTTAGTTTATATTTTATTAAAAAAAAAATTATAATATTTTGATAAATTATTTTCAAGGGAAAAATCTAGCAGAAAATTTTCCTAACAAAAAAAACTGAAACCTCGTATTTATTTTCAGGTTATTGTATTGTATTGTGTTTATTAATATGCCAAGGCAATTAGCCGAATGGCAAGAAATTTTACATAGTTGTGTTTACAATAGTAGCATACAAAATTAATTTAATTTATTTTTACATAACATAAGTTTAGATATGATAAATTATAAAATACATTACACGTTTTCGGTGTAATTTATTTGACTACATAAATTTAATAGTAAACTTAAAGTTTAATGACTTTTGGATCTAACTAAGATAATTGCACAGATTTATTAATTTGTAATACAAGATATCAATTATTGTTGATAATTTATTACTCATCAATATTAACTAGAAGATAATAGATTAATTTTTTAAACATATTGGTGAGGAGGTTTTTGAATACACTGTAAAAAAAGCGGTGTTAAAATGAACTCATTTTAACATCGCTATGTAACACCTGTGTATTAACACCGGTGTAGCGGTGCTCTTTTGCGGTGTTAAACCGGTGTAATATCAGTGTAACCGGTGTAATACTGGTGTAACAGTAGAATAAATTTACACCGTATCGGAATATGAATATTACATGATCCATAAAACACAATTAATATTCAATATTTATCAAAATGAGACAAGTAACATTTATTTAAGAATTTTCAACTTATAAAATTACGCAGATATCGATTTAATGAATGTTACACAACAAGTTAAATAGTATTTACAATATTAAATGTTTAGGAACAATATAATAATTATTTTTATCATAACCATGATGTTTCTCATAATATAATGGATGTTTTAAACATGAAAAATCTACGGATGTGCAAAAATAAATTATCTATATGAAAATCATTTAAAAAACATTCAAAATTGTTGTAAAATTTTTCTAAAAATGTTTCAAATTTGTTATAAAAATACTCTAAAACTGTTCAAAAAATGTCCCAAAATTGTCTCAAAAATATCCGAAAAATGTCTCAAATGTATTCAAAATTTGTTCTCAAATAGTTAAAAAAATGTTTTAAGATTATTCAAAAAAGGTTCCACATAAGATTTAAGTACAAAATTTCAACTAAATTGCTTCAAATAAATTGCATTGATTCTAAAATTATCTTAGAAGTATTCCGAAAATCTTAAAAAAAACACTCAAAAGTTATGAAATAATGACTAAAATCCATTATTTTAGAGTTTCCGATTATCTATATGATGTCCTAAAATTGTCCTTTAATAATGGTGTTAAAGTAACACGGATCGAAAATTTACACCGAGAGAATTTCACACCATTATTTCACACCACACGGCCATGTAAAGTGCTCTGGGTCCATTTTTACATGGAAATTTTTTACAGTGTATTTATTTTAATCAAAAACTTTTATCTTTTTTATACTTTATTATTTTTAACTTTCTAAATTAAATATTAACTTTTTTTTGATTATTTATCTTTAATTATTAAACATAGAAAGTTTAATTATAAAAATTGTGTCAATTAAAATATTATCAACACCGGAAAATTTATAACACCGAAAAAAAATATTTACACCGCGACCGGTGTTATTGATACACCGATTTCGGTGTTGAATTTAACACCGGAATTTTTAACACCGTACACCGCATGGACTCACACCGGTTTTTTTTACAGTGTATATTCAAATGGATTTGTTTCGTTTTATTTATTACGGACTCTAATTTGTTGTACTAAAAATGATTACGTGTTTTTATATTGTAAAATTTTAAGGTAGTTATTAATTTTTTTACTATTGAATATTTTAATTCGACATGAAGAATTGTTTATTTATTTATTTATTTGTAAACATATTGGTGCCTAATGATGTCAGAATAAAACTGACGAAACGTCGCATGTTAAATTAAATATTAAATAAATGGAATAAAAAATATAACATCATTTTGATTCACAACATCCTGATTTTAATTAATTAATATAAGAATTTAGCGCAGAATAGCGCAAAAATATACTAACAAAAAAGTAAATTTAAGTGAGTTCTATACTTGATTAAATATTTTTTTTTCTTTGATTAAAAGTCAACAAAATTTTGAAAAATTATTTTCTTGGTTCAAAAATATTTTTTTGAATAAATTGTTTGTTTAATTAGTGTAATTTTAGTGCAATTATAATTAGGAGAAAATAGTATTTAAGGAGGTCCTTTCGCCGCCAATGTAAAATAAAAAATATTAGATTATGAGTAAATTTAATTTTTTTCTAATAGTTAAGGTCCTTATTTATCTTATAGTGAGGTTTAAATTATACTTTACTGGACAAATTTTTGAAAAAATAAAATTTTTAAATGTTAGTATTTGTTCAGAGTCTTACGAGAAAATCAGACGTTTGCAGTATTTCTCGAATTATGCTATCAGTCATGGATTAGATAAAGTAAAAAAAAACTAAAAATCAGATTTTCGAAATATTCAGGTTTCTTTTTTTGCAATAAAATATATCAGTTACCGAGATATTTATTGAGAAATTAATATTTAAAAATCACGAAAAATTCTCAAGTTACCTACAATAAAATGGAGTCAAAAGATTTGGCAACGTTGCGTAGCGCGCGAGCTTCAGACCATTCAATAAATTCAAACTAAACTTTAACGCGCTTATGTTTTTCATGCTTACTTATTAGTTAATTTATTGTTAACAAATTTTCATAATTCATAATTGAAAAATAAAACAATCATTAAAAAATACTAGCATTCCTGCTATGAGACATTAGAATGTTATGGTTTTGTGACTAAACATTTTTAATTAATTTATTTATTTACACTGACTGCAAAAAGTTAAACACGGTTAAGGTTATATTGTGCAAATAAAAATGTAAACAACCGAAATAAAGCGTTGCCAAATCACGGACAGGTTACTAACAGCTGATTTACAACAGTCAAATTAATTTTTGTATTTAGCTATTTTTTTTTTTTTAATTTTCAAAATTTCAACGATTAATGCCTCATATACTATTTATTTTTTAATTTTAGGAATTTTTATGGGTTTTGTATTTTAATTTATTGAAAATTTACTACTACAGTTGTTATGACTCAACTGGAGCGAAAGGACTTCCTTAAGACGTACGCTAAAAAATAAATTTTTGACTCGAGAAAATATTGGAAAAAAATTAATAATTATAAATGATTTTGAGAAAAACCAAATTTTCTTGCTGCAAGAAAAATTCCTCTTGCGCTAAGATCGCTTTGACCTTTATTAATTTTCCTGGCTCATGTAAACGTTATTGGGTGTAGTAATATTGTGAATATTTCCCAATATTATCTAATGAATGCTAATATTTGCAATAAAAAAAAAAAACTTGCTACAAATCAAAGGTTTCCGCTCGAGGACATTGTTCCATAATGAAAATGTTGTTTTATTCTCATTGCGTACTTCATTTTCGATAATGCGATCGATGGGGATATTTAATTCCCTATTGACGTAGTTATTCATATTTATACATTATTATTATATTTTAATGAAAGTTGTGGCGTAATATTTTACTCAGTATTAATATTACATAGTATGCCTGCATATTGGAACCGTAATTCGATCGATAAGTGATATACATGTACATCTATGTATATAAATTGGAAATGTATAGATATAGATGGAATATTGATACACAGAAATGGTTTGTTCGTTAATGTATACACCAAGAGAAGTATATCGGTGAATTAACAGGCACTTGACTGGCTTTAAAGTTATATTGGAATAATAATGAAGCTTAAGATCATAAGAGGATAATATTTTGTTAAACGTTTGGAATTTCATTTTTGATCCGTAGCATACAATATTGAATAATAATCGCAGTAGTTGACTTTTTTCAGCAAAGCGAAGAATTTAAATATTTTACGGTAAATAAATCCGAAGAATTTGTATCAGCACAAGCGGGATTACGTAAAGTATTATTGCTTTAAAAATAATTCGAATTTTAGTGTTGAGTTTGAATAACAAGAGAAAGCTTTATATGTTATAAGTCGGGAAATTATAAGCTCACATTTTTGAATCAAGTGTTTTGAACAAGTTTTATTTTTGCAATATTGTTAAATAAAATATCGACTGTCATTGATTGAGTACTTGATTGCTAGAACGTTTTATTATTGACGGTAATTCCCGTTTAATGAAGAACAATTGTACAAAAAAAACTATGAAAATTTATGTTTTTATCCATGAAAATTTTTATAAAAATAGAGGAGTTCTTTTTCTGTGATTAATTAATTACGTAAATTAATTCTAAGTCTTCTATAAGCCTTATAATAATACACTCACGTTAAATTTCACACTTTAATACGTATCGAGCGGTGAAGCTAATACATGTAGAGAAGATTTGGGAGTCCTAATTATTTATTTGTAGATTTTTAGATGCTTATTATTTATTAGTAGATTTTCAGACAATCGAAGCGGTGGATTAATTAAGCACTTACTAGAAATCTTAAGTACTGATTGAAAATTTTGTTCTTTCTAAGCTTGGAAAGCGCTTATAGATGAAGAGATTTGTAAATTAGTAATTATTCAAATGGTTATTAATTAACTATATTAATAATACAGTAAAAAGTAATAAAGTATATTATTACCCTAATCAGGTCCGAAATTCTTATATAATTAATTGAAATCATGTTGTAGAATTATATTTAAATGGATAGACTGAGACAACAGTTTGTTTGGCTCAAATGCGCAGATTTATTTGAAATAAATTAAAAATATGTATTTAGTGTTAACAAATTTCTTCCATTCAAATATATATTACTTTGAATCAAATACTACTTCGTTTTGGTTTATTTAACTGAATTGACTCATTTATTTCATTCAAATAAAGATTTGTTAACTATTAACAAATCCCACTTTAAGTAAATTACGCCTGGTGTCGCTGCGGTCGCCACTGTTATTTCTCGACGTAATTTGTAAAAAGTAAATAATGAGAATTAACTTATTTTACAAATGTATTTGTTTAATTTTTATAGAAATAAATATATATATATATATATATATATATATATATATATATATATATATATATATATATATATATATATATATGTATTGGAATAGTTAACTATAATATTTTATTACAGATCAACGATAAAAAACATATTTAAAAAAAAAATTTGCACTTGCAATTTTTTTTTAATTTTTAGACGTCGAATTTTTTAATTAAAATTTTATTATTATAAAAGTCGTAAAAATTGACAGATGTCTGTTAATTTATGAAAATTAAGTTAGCCGACACCTAAAAATTTTTAGAATTTTTTTTATTGAAAAAATTGTTACAAAAGAAATTTTTTATTAAAAAACTTCATTCGTAAAAAACTTGAAAAATTATAAATGCAATTTTTAAAAAATATTTTCTAGTTCAAATTTAATAAATAAATAAAAAAATTAAAAATTAAAAACGTCGACTAACTTTAGTATTATTGTTAATTACAGTATAATTAATAATTCCAAAAGAAGTGTCCATTTAACCCCAAACGTTCGATATGTCTACTTTTACTACTTTCCTATCCTAAAACTAAAAATCATTGCTTTGAGTATATTCAAACATACCATTTATTTATAGTTAACAAATCTGATTTGGTTGAAATATATCATTGTTAGCACCTAAGAAATATTTGTTAACTATAAACAAATCTGGATTTCATTCAAATATACTGTAACTTTGTCTCAAATAAATCAATTTATTTGTATCAAATAAATATTTCTTGTGATATTTAAATAAGAGATTTATCCACAGATTCGGTAGAATCTGGCGCCAAGTTCCGTTCAAATCCGCTGTAAACGGAGCGCCAGACTACCGAGTGTGTTTACTGTAAGCAGAACGGTATTTCGAGGTTGCAAAATTTTATTTAATTCGACGGTACTTCTTGTTCCTAAATTTTATATTATAACAGTAATTCATACTTTATTTTACTGATATCAATTAATTATATTCAATTATAACCATTAATTTACTTGAAATTATTAAATTTTATCAGCACAAACTATAGCAAGCTCAAAAATTTCGATCCTGACTTTTTTCGATGTAAAAAGTGACATGCCACAGACTAAGTAATTCGAGAATGCATGGTAATCCTCCAATAGATGGGAAACTACAGTTAAAAAATAAATTTCACAGCTTGCATCTACACCCGCCAGGGTGCGCTGCAATTATTTTTACATAAACTGTAGCTTCAAGGGGATAGTTTGCTATAAAAAATGCAGCCAACTTGAGATTTAAGTTAGTACCAATTGCAAATTTTTATTATAATTACAAAAAATACTGAAATCCGAACAAAAACAGTTTCACTGTAAAAAAAATCGCGCCAAGTCCACGTTCATAAGACTATTAAGAAAAAAAAATTTCTTATTTCTTTACAAAAAGATATAAAATAGAAAAATTTAAAAATCCAAGTAACCGATATGATTGTATATGATTTTCGGAAATTAAAAAAAATTTTGTTGTAAATTTAAAAATTAAGAAAAAAATTTTGGAACGTACTTGGTGTGCGTCATTGTGTATTTCAATTTTTTTAAAGTCCTAGTAAATAGATTTTACGAATTTCATTATAAGTAAAATATTTCCAACCACGCACACTAAATACGTTCCAAAATTTTTTTCTTAATTTTTAAATTTACAACAAAATTTTTTTTAATTTCCGAAAATCATATACAATCATATCGGTTACTTGGATTTTTTAATTTTTCTATTTTATATCTTTTTGTAAAGAAAAAAAGAAATTTTTTTTTTCTTAATAGTCTTTTGAACGTGGACTTGGCGCGATTTTTTTTACAGTGAAACTGTTTTTGTTCGGATTTATAGTTAACGAGCCTCATTTCATTTAAATGAACTGTTTTCCCAGTGTATGTTTCGTTATATTTTTTATAATTTAATATTTATTATTTATTAAAAAATGTCATGTGTAATACAGCTCTATGATGAAGTAATACAAATTTGTATTAAAAATAAGACAGCTTTTATTAAAATAAAATTTAAAAAGTGTTATTTAAATCTCGGATAATTAATTTGAAAAAATCAGAAGCTAATTTAAATCTAGGAATAAAAAAAACTAGAAATCTGCATGTTTTTCCACAAAATAAAATAAAAATTTACTAACGGCTGTAACCTGGGTTACAAATGACATATTGAAAAGTATGTTGCGAAGCTTTGATGCGTACTTTAAAATGCTTTGAGCTATTATAATATTAAAATTAATCCCGGAAAGTTCAAAGTCGAAAACTCGAGACAAAGCTTTTTATCTTTTAAATTTTGTTTGAGATGAAGTGTGTAAATATTGCACATTTCATAACTTTTAGTCGTCAACTGCGAGCTAATAAAACTTCAATAACCTAGCGAGTATAATATAAAAATAAATTTTATATTTAATGTATGTAATTCAATGGTATTACGGTAAATTTTTATTATTATCATTACAATTATTATTATTTAAATAATAGTTACTAAAAACGTTAAAATATTTGACAGTTGATGGATTTAACTCGTAAAATAATAATTAGAAAATTAATTTCGTGACCTAAGTCTACTCTCTTGTCAATATATTTATAATATAAATTTAATATAAACCCACAAGATTTTCTGTTGAATGTCGAGAGGTTTTTGATGTATATATAGGTTTTGTGAGAAATGGATTTCATCTAGAATGACATTGTCGAAGATATTCGAGTTGAGGATATAGTGTACATCTATATTTTCCTCAAAGTGGCTTGTCGGATATCGTTGCTAAGAGTGAATGGAGCTATATGAGGGGCATTCCCAGAGTAAATAAAGAGGGGGAGCTATGAAATATCATTCGTTGAAATCTTCCTTAGCGAGCTGTGTGTACACTTTGCTTCATCACGCTATAAAATTGATTTTATCAGTATATATTTATACAAAAAAAAAAATAAGTAAATATAGTAAAGTAGAGAAAAAAAATCAGTCCATTACACTGCAATTTATTCATCACTTATTTATTAACGATATATTTTATTATTGATATCATAATTATTTTTTTAGGTTAAAAAATTATATACTGAAAATATATGAATTTATTTAGAGGAGAAGGGGATCAATTCAACCAAAAATACTTGGATAATTTTTTTTTAGTTGAATAAAAAATAATAATAACTTTTTTTTAACTTATCGTCAGGAGAATCAATGATTTCCATCAGACTATATTTTTCTCGCCTCAGTCGGTGGATAATACCGTTACTAATTCATTTTTACTAGAGATTTCAGTAAATTTTGTGGTAGTTTCAGTGAAAAAATTTAATTATACCGTAATTTTTAATATTAAAATAGTAAAAAATAATTACCCATCTTACACGGAAAAAAGTAAACTGTAATAAATAATAGTCGGTTTATAATAAGTGATGATCAACTGGAAATAATTACCATTTCAAACAGTAAAATCGTAATTTTAACAATCACTTTATAATATTTATCATTTAAATGCTACAATTTATTATTTACATGGAAGAAAATACTATTTCAAACAGTAATATTTGCTATGTGAAAGTCCAAAATGTTATAGTATAATAATTAAAAATTTTGACTTTGATATTTATCATTTCTTACCTAAAAATGATCGCATGGTATGTAAAAAATATAAACTACAGTTACTAAATTTTCTATACAAGCAACGTCAATATTTACAAAGTAAAATGGTATATTTTAAACGCAACGCTAAAAATCAAACTATAATTATTGATTTGCTTGGACTGGTAATAGTATATTACAACCCAAGGCCAGAAAGTTGGATTTTCTGGCGTATGGGATATGATGGCCGAGGCGTAGCAATGCAAAACCGAGGCGAAGCCGAGGTTTTGCCGGGCGTGAGGGGGGCGCCGCCCGACTTTTGCAAAGCCGAGGCTTTACTGGTCGGGCGGGTATAAAAAATAAAAGTTAATAAATTGAAAAATGTTATTTTAAACTTTACTAACAAATGCTCTGATTAAGAGTGATATCATGCACAGAATTTGTCACAAATATTTAAACTCATTCTAATTACAGAATTTATTTTTTAAGTTGATTAAAAATTAGTTTTTAATTAGAATTCGACGGCTAAGAAAGATTGAAATTAAATTATTACAAGTTTGTAGAGTACATGGATCGTTTTATAAACATTGCTTTACTAACTATCAAAATATAAAAAGCAAATAAAATTCACAAAACTATTATGTTTTATTTTTAAACTTTTATATAAATTATTTGTGCAGTATTATTATTAAATAGTTCATTAACAATGATCTAGTTAAAAATTATTTTTATTTTTTTGACATTTTTGGTTAGTTTATGCGCTGACATGTTACATACAGACGATGTTGTGACTGTTATATATACAGTCGAAACTCGCTGTGTAGTCCGGTCGCGCCACGAAAATGCGAAAGAAAGCGAAGTTCTGTGCTGCCGAGCCAGAAAATATGCGTAGCGCGCATGCGTTAAGTAGGCCATAAAAGTTGCTCTTCCTGGAATAAATTGCTGCCAGGAAGAGCGTACTTTCGGCTAGGAGAGCAAGAAAAATATATATTTTAAGAGTAGAATTTTTACTGTTTCATATGTTAAATTTTCCGAGTGTGAGACCTTCCCCTTCTCCTCGTAATATAGACTATATATTGAAACAGAAATTTTTACTGTTTGAAACTGTAATTTTTAAGATGAGAGAGTCGTTATTTACTATAGTGACAGCTACTAATTACATTTTTGATATTAAATTATAAATTGTGCCCGAGTAAAAACAGAATTCCGCCGCACCACCGCTGCACGACTTTTTAAGCGCCGCCCCACCGCTGCACTACAGCCGTGACAATTTTGATTATTTTACAAGTGCCGCACTACCGCCGCACCAGTGCCATGACAAGTAAATCAATTTCTATTCGCCGCATCACCGCCGCACCACAGCTGTGACGCGCTTTGGGTAAAAATAAAATTATTATTTTTACGAAAAATAATAAATTTTGTTCGACCGCCGCACCACCGCTGCACCACCGCCGTACCACCGCCGCACCATACCGCCGTTTGATGGTATATACATTGAAATAAAATATTTTTGATCATTCAAATAGCTTAACTAAATTTTTAGTTAACTATGGCTTGCAGCGCAGTTGGCAATGTTCGAAACTTCCATGCAGACGATCCAGGTTCGAACCCCATCACAGTACAATTTTTAAAATTCTTTCAGAGTATTTCGATCGGCGTGCCGCTTCTGTGCAACCCGAGGACAAAATTAAAAATCTACATCAACAATACGACTAAAAAAATCAATAATTTCGCGGTGCTTTGGCCTGATTTAAAAAAAATTTTTTTTTTTAATATTAGACATTTGATTAAAAGGAGGTTGATCAATAGGTCTTAGATTAAGATTTCTAGTCGCATTATTTATTAATTAATTATTGCGTGATAAATTGATTATGATACTAAGTGATTATGATACGATTTTTTGTGAAATTGTAGGTATGATTTAGCATTGGTGCGACGGTGGTGCGGCGGTCGAACGAAATTTATTATTTTTCCGTAAAAAATAATAATTTCATTTTTACTCGGGTGGCTTTTACACTTTCTACATTAAGTTTTGTAATATTTACATTTGTGCCTGATGTCCACTGTACTGTTTGAAACTACAAAAATAAACCGGAATCCCAGTCAATTTTACAGTTAACTTTTTTCCGTGTAACTTGATCAGTTTCAATTATTGTTATAATGCTTAATTAATCCACCGATTTTATTATAAAATTAAAATCCCCACCATTAAAATCTTTTTTTCTACGTCAGCAGCATTGATATGACTTTGATTTTAACAAAAAGCTCTTTGGAAAAGCTTTGTCCTTTTCCGAAGAGAGTGATTGTAAAAAGTGTAAAAAAAGTGTCATGTCGACGGCAACTGTTTCTTTTAGAATTTCATACATCACTCGATAGCAGTGTAAATATTGAGAAAATGTATCGGAAAGGCATTCCATTGGTGCTATTGAATGGAAAAACGTTCCGCGACACTCGACTCGTGGGAGCAAAGATGAAAATTCCGTAGGGAGATTGTATTAAGACGTATTTGACGTTGAAGAACTTTTCTCCCTCAGCGTACTACTGCTACTCCTTCGGAGTCTTGATTTTCAACATGTCAATTCTTTACTCTTACTCTGCAAAACAGTAACTATTACCTTTACCCGCCTTCTCACTAGTTGTCCTTCTTCATCCGCTTCTTCTGTTTCAGCGCCCTTGTTTCTTATTCTTACATTCTATTCTACTATTTGGTACTATGGCGCCACCCATACCATCCTTCTCTTCGGGTTTAAGCACGTTTTACTTCTCCTGAGTTCTTCTGTCTCCTGTCTACTCTCTATATCTCTTCCCTCACTGTATATAATTGACACACTCTCTATAGCTTACAATGCACAGTTCACTCCGTTATACTGGTAGTAACCAAAGCTGTACAAGTGACAACGCTTTCTTATCTATAACTTTGTCACTTTATTGAGTAAGTATTCATGCCGAGACAACCTCAACATTATCATTGAAATTTTAAAAATAAATACCCGATAAAATGTTGAAATAAATAATAGCTGCGAAAAAAAATAATAAAAATGCTTAATGGAGTCGAGTATTAAGATATCGTTTGGTTATTATGTAGGGTAATATTTCATCAGTACTATATATAAATATATATTATATCTATCAGTGTTTCATTTAAAACGACTTTTTTATTTTTGTTGACATCTAGAAATAGTAATCTAAACTTAGAAAAAAAAGTTTGGAAAATCCAAAACTGCACGCCTCATTATCTCATTTTTCACTATAAAATTGATTAAAATAAAATATAAAAAGCAAAATTATAAAAAACAGAAAACTCTGCTATGGTTTAGTGGCGCCATAATTCTAAGGTGAAAAAAAATACTATAATAAAATGTATAGATAGATATACAAAAAAATACACAGTCATATATTAGTTTTTTATAAATAATAATTTAACGACAGTGAATTGAACGGTCATATTAATTGAGAAAGTCCTAAGTGTGTTACTTTAGATAATAAAAAAAAATTATTCTGGTAGGATCATTTTTTCGAGGAATTTCCTTGCCACATACACCAATCCACAAACACAGACACACGGACGTCCAGAAAAGATTATTTTTAATAAATTAAAGTTTTTCATGCCTACTGGTCAAGTGACTAGTGAACCTTATTCAAGCCAAGAATGGATTGAGAAAGGTGGATGGTGGAAGGGGCTCGGTAGCTTAACTGGTAGAGCTCCTGACATGTTATCAGGGAGATCCAGGTTCGATTCCTGGCTTGGTAACCTACCCCATTTATTTTTTCAAAGTTTATCTTTGCTCTTATGTAGTTTCTTTCATTTTCTTTCATTTGTTTAATATCTTTACAACTCGAACAGATACCACAAAACTTCCAGCTTTACTAGTATTCAAGTTCGATGGACGCCATAGAACTAATGCAAAGAGAGAATGTCTCTCGACCAATAGTGCAGATAGAATGTCCATCGCTTCGCTTGAATAAGGTTTACTAGTCACTTGACCAGTAGGCATGAAAAACTTTAATTTATATATACATAATGGGTCAATGAAAAAAAAAAAAAAAAAAAAAAAAATTATTTTTAATGTTATTAATTACTATGTTCAACAAAATAATTGTTATTGAAATATATTTTATGTGCCTAGAAAATTATTTGACTTGATATTAGTACACTCAGATTAACCTGTAAGTGCGATATAAATAAAAAAAAATCAATTTCAGTTTTAAGAAAACTCCTTTTTTTTAAATCTCGAGAGTAGAGCACTCCTCAACGCTTCGCTTATGAGGCGTGCAAAACTTAAGGAAATTCCAAAAATTTTACTCTAACGTCTCATGTAACTTACATCATAAGTCATTTTTTCGTATACTTTTTAGAAGATATTGTAAGAATGGCTCGTCTTATCAAAAAAATGCATATAGATCATTTATAGGAGATTTAAATTCCTACCCAATCGATACTTACGTTATCATATCGCTAAAATGCTCAGTTTCGAAGATATCAGCAGTTGAATATTTTACAACCAAGGAAAATTTTGTCAAACTTAATTTTTCGATGAACAAACTTTAATTGAAGACTTAATTTTTTAAAGAATTTTTTTTTCAGAACTAGAACATTATTTATTAGTGTTAGAAAAAAATATAGTTTCAAATGTAATAATCTCATATATATATAATAACTAGATGTTACTCACCCGCTCCGCTGGGCGCTTTATAGAATTGCATTTCTAGATCTAGACTTGAAATTTAATTAGAGTATTGTTTTGACTTGCACAGATTCCCAATTCTATCGAATTGGCATCCACCTTTTATCCATATAATTATTCTAGCTAATATTCATTGTAACTTTCAATGTGCAATCATTATAACATTCCTGTGTCTTTCTTACAAAAATTAATAATAATTGATATGAAAAAAAAATTTTTAATGAGCATTGAAAGTTTCAGTTAAAGAAATCGCAGGTCTCATAAGTGAAGAAATCTGCCTAGTATATAAACATAGCCAATAGAATTAAAAAATTTATTTTGAACAAATGACAATCGAATAGAATAAATTTAGTTACAATAAAAATTCATTATTTCTAAGTCAAAAAAATATAGGCTCCGGATAAGTAATCACCGACATATCATATATTAAAACCTTCTCCGAAACACGCTGCATCTTATGGTATAAGTATTATTCCGATCGGTTCAGTAGTTTTCGCAGTATAACCGGATAAAAAAACCGGCTCTCCATTTATTAGTATAGATAATAATAATAATAACAATAACAATAATAATAATAATGATAATCTGACTGTGGTTATCAGTAGTTGTCTCACGTCCAGATAAAATAATTACTGTTCATATAATAATAAACAAATAATAAGTCAATAATTGGATCAATATAATAATATTGACATTGTATATTCCCCTTGGGCGCGGAGTATATATGGATCTCTGTGTATATAATGATGAATCAACCCCAACTTCACATCTAGTGTTTCTCTATATCTATCTATCTGTCTATTTTGGCCTCTCTCGCTCTTCCAATATATATGTATATATATATATATATATATATATATATATATATATATATATATATATATATATATATATATATATATATATATATATATATATATATATATATATATATATATATATATATATATATATATATATAGATATAGATATAGATATAGATGTTCTCTCGAAATACGTATTCGGCAATCTCTCTGTTCCCCAACGTCCGTCCTAATCGTACTATTGACCCACTTGGTGGATCGTATACGCACTAATTGTCAGTCACTTGACTGATAGTTGAATTGTCACTTGCTTTTGTAATGACTGGATGCTGCATTTACCACTGTAGTAACGAGAGATAGGAGATAAGAGGTGTATCATAAAGATATACCCATTCACTAAACAATACAACTTGTAATTGTAAAGAGGCACTCTAGTTCTATTAAGAAGAATTAAGATGATTTATTCAGCGACAATGACATTCACAACTACTCTCGGTTAATGATAATGATAACCATATCGCGTGAAAATGACGTTTTATTTAAGATATGAATTAATTATTCGTCCAGATAAGGATACTTTTTAATGTGTTGTCGCTGTCAAAAGTGAGATTCAGTGCTGGTGACACTGATTCGATTGTTAATAATTGGTAAATTAAAAATCAGAGCGAATAATTAATTTTTTTTTGATTATCTTTTAATTATAATATTGAATTTACATTAAATTTTAATAACAAGCGTGTTTTCAGATAATTCTGGTCGTAAATATTATTTTTTGTCAAAATAAAAGTCGCCAATAAACTCTGTTAATATAATCACAATTTTTAGTATTTTATAACAATTTTTGATATTTTAAAAAAGAAAATATAGTAAAATTTCATTTTGAGGTATAGACAATTTTCCGCCACACAGTAAAGTATGCCATTTGAAAAGCTATGCCCATGAAAAAAAAATATAAAAAAAATATTTTAAATATATTAAAAATAAATAAAAAATATTTACAGTAAATATATTTTTAATAACTAACTTTTGGCCGATTTTCATATATATTTTATATATTTCAAATATATTTTAGATAGATTTTTTTTTATATTTTTAGCTATGTATTTATTATGTATTTTAAGATATATCTTGAATATATCTAAAATATATTTAAAATATATATGAAAATCGGCCAAAATTTAGTTATTAAAAATATATTTACTATACATATTTTTTATAGATTTTTAATACATTTAAAATATATTCTTTATATATTTCGACATATATTTTTTTTATAATTTATTTTTATGAGGGTTATTACTATATCTACTGATAGTATAAGATTAAAGTTTGGAAAATTCAAAAGTGCACAGCTCATAAGGCTAATTTAATTATGAAATATTAATAAAACAAAGAATGTGCAAAAAAAAATTAGAAAAACGGTTGACCCTGAAGGCCATCCCTGCAACTTCCCGCTAATTCCATACCCAGGCGCTTAAAATTGCACTTATGACGTTTTCGAGCTCTTCGAGCTCAAAAATACAATTTATGTGTTATTTTGAGCTCTCCGAGCTCAAAGAGATAGCATTGCTATGCTTTTGAGCTCTTCGAGCTCAAAAGTCTTATCAAAATTCGATGAAACACGATTTTTCTAATTTTCAAACTGCTGTAACTTTTCAATAAATCAACCGATTTTCACGCGGTAGGCGGCAATCGATGTGGTTTTTTGAGCTCTATAAATGACTTTGAACAAAAAAATTGATCTGATGAAAAATTTCGGAGTTATTACAAAAAAACACCTTTTTCAATTTTTTTCGACAACGATATCTCACGAACGCATCAACCGATTCTGACGCTCTATGTGGCGATCGATGCAGGATTCCAAGGTTAAGAGCTGAATAGTTTTTGAGGTCGATCGGTTCAGCCATTTCGGAGATATTTAAAAAAAATGAAAAAAAAAAACAACTTTTTTTGTCACTTTTTTTGCAATTTCTCGAAATTTACTGGTCCGAATCGGTTCCAACCTACAAGAAATCTAAGTTTGGCGAAGCTATTTTGAATGATACCAATCGCGATGAAATCGGTCAAGCCGTTCAAAAGTTACGAGAGGTTTACATACACACACACACACACACACACATACATACAGACGTACGGACATCATCGTGAAAATAGTCAGGAAAGCTTCCTAGGACCTCGAAACGTCGAGATCCGATGAAAACTCGATTTTCGAAAGAAGGGGTAAAACCAATAACTTCCCGATTTTTGAAAATTTTCAATTTTCTTAGCGGGAAGTTAAAAATATAGGAAAACTTCTAAAAAAAAACAGCTGTACTAGGAAAGTAATGCACAGGCACCCCTGGTGGACAAATGTACATAATATCTATAGATATAGTTATAGATATATCACCATCCATGTTAATTTTACATGGATATATATATAGATATACAGACTTGTAGTTTTTATTTTTTATTAATTGTATTTAAACGAATTAACTAGCTATTCGCGTTCGGTGACCTACAATTCTCAAGACGAATTAAAAAAAAAATAATTTAACTTAAATAATGGATTTTTTCACAAGTTACAGTGTTTCCGGGGTTTCATACATGACGGACAGGAAAATTTTTTGACTTATTTTGATGTTTTTTTCCGTTTCTATTGCACTAAATCAATTTTTAAAAAGTATAGACTTAATCTCCATTAAATTATCTCGACAATAGTATGCAAAATATCTTGATTCCATGAACTAACAAGGCTATAATAATAAAAATAGTTGCCAAAATGAGGCGAAAAAATTTTTCGATCGTAAAGCACTCTCTGATGCTTCGCATCATGAGTGGTGCATTAATGTAATTTTGTTAATTACTTAGCTCAAAAGGATTGCTTGAAAAGAAAGCTCTCTTTTTTGTTTGTATTATTGTAGAAACGCTTGATCTACAATTTATTAGCTTAAGCTATCTTTATATCTACATGAACATACTTATGGTAGGGCAGGCAGAGGCAGCTGGTAAGAGCCTTCAAATCCCAGATTTGCCTCTGCGATTTAATACTAAGCGGGTAAAAAAAAAGTAACTAAATAAATTCATTATCAAATAGATCTTTTAGAAATTAAATCGAACAAGTTTTGAATTTTTATAAAAATAAACAAGTGAAATTAATTATAGAATCATTGACTTATCTGATTCTTGAAATCCCGTAAAATATGTATTACTTATTTGCGTAAAAATCAGAAAAATTTTTTTACGGAATGATTTTCATAATGTATTAAAAAGTTTTAGAAAACTTAATGTGGATAATAAATATCGGAATTGATATCGTTAATTACCCTTCATAAATAAAGAAATAAATAATGTGACAGGTGTATAAGAGCAGCGTAATTAAAAAAGTGCGATGATAACCCTCAAAAACAATCACGGGCTTATATAAACAAGGAAAACTTACCAGTAAAAATATTGTTGCTGAGTAAACAAGTTAACTAGTAATTCTTAAATGATTAACTAGATAAAATTGAACATCTAAAAAGAAAAAGCATGCCTCTAGACTACAATAAATTCTATCTAATTACAACACAATAACTTTTACAAGATAAAACTCAAATATTTGAACTAGCAAGCAATTCCGCTTCCTATCAGTTCACGTTATCTGAGTACAGATATATCGGTGATGAAGTTAATTAAAAAGTTCAAGAAAAGCCTCCTCGATAGTCAGTTAGCTTAGTGAAATGAGTGGAAAAGGCAGATACACGTCGCCCGAGGGATCCAAATTCGGGGAATACTGGGCGGCATTTGTATGTAAGATTTTATTTAATTATGCCTTTAGCAGAGTGTTTTAGAAAATTTTACTAGTTTTTTTAGGAAAAATAAATAAAATTTCCATTAAAAAAAAAAAAGAATCGATTTGTCAAAATTAAAGTTGTCAATACAAGTTAATATTTATTGTTTTCCATATTAATAAAAATAATAATTCTTGATAACTATTAAATAATTTTATAGAACGGAACTTTTTTCAAAATCAAAATTTTTTCTGTAAAAAGGCAATTTTTTATAAATATTTATCTATTGTAAAAGGAAAAAAGTTTTAACTATTATATAAAACTTTTTAGAAGTTTTATTTCTAATAAGATTAGTAGAGAAAAATTTGTTTTTTTATATATATTTTATAAAAATGAAATTTTTATCTCTCGATTAAAAAATACGTGGTTCTATCTTCATAATTTTTTTTTAAAAAACAAAATTTGAATTTTTCCAAGTTAAAAATAAATGACTTAAAATTTTCATGTTTTTGCATCAAATTTCTAAAAAATTCTTATCGTTCGCATAAAAAATAAAAAGTTAAAATTTGTAAATGAAAGTACAGAAAAAAGAGAGAATTTGAAACGCAGAATATTAATAATTAATTAAAATAATAAAAAAATAGTGAATTTAAAAAAAAAACCCGAAAAGTATCATTTCATAAATCTTAATCAAAACAGTCGAGATTTACCAGATATCTGCGATAGTAACGATAATTATATGACCAATTAGGCTCGGTGCAAGCATTTTGTGTGGGATGCATACTAGGATGGACCTCGCCAACTCTGGTAATATTATTAAAGCCGGACTCACCGATTCCTATCGACCATGGAGATGCCTCAACAATTGCCTCCTCATCAACAATCGGGCATTTGATAGCGGCTCTAATCAGCAAACAGATGATTGAACGAGTGGGCCGAAAAAACTCGATGTTTTTGGGCGGATTACCACTAATAATCTGCTGGTCATTAACATGCTTTGCGCACAATGTTTCGGTAATTAATCTCTAAGATTAACAACTGCAATTGCGGTCACCAAAACTATTATAATTTATAATCTGATAGTCAGACAATTAATAAACCGTATTATTATTTCCAGTTGCTAATAGTCGCAAGACTGCTGGCTGGCGTAGCATTGGGCGTAGTTTTTGGTGTCACTCCACTTTATCTTGGTGAAATAGCGTCAGTTGAAATACGCGGAATAATTGGCTCAACAATGGGTGTAATGATTAATTTGGGAATACTCTTTGCGTTTATAGTGATACCATATTTGAGCATTGCAATGGCAGCTGTTGTGTTTTTGGTTATTTCTTTGGGTGTTGAAATAGCTATTTATTTCATACCCGAGTCTCCGTATTTTTTGGTGGCTAAATCCCGAGAATCAGAGGCCGAAATGGTGCTCGAAAAATTACGAGGAAAGCTTGACGTCTCGGAGGAATTGATGCTGATTAAAAGTTTGATTAATGAAACTGGAGCTGAACAAAAAGATCTCGGACTAATCGAATCATTAAATTTGTTATTTAGAGTTAAGAGTAACTTACGGTCTTTTTCTATTATCAATCTTCTTGTTGTTTCCTTGTATTTAGGGGGATTAGTCAGTATTGTTGTCTACGGAAATATTATTTTCCAGGCAGCTGGCAATTCAATTAGTGACCATATTGCCATCATCCTTATAGCAATCACCCAAGTTATTGCATCGATTATATCCAGCTTTATTATCGACCATACAGGCAGAAAACCCCTTATTTTCGGAGCTGGCGCTGCTCTCGGGATATGTAATTTTGTTATCGGAGGGTATTTCTTTTTAATAGAATACACTGGCAGGAATGAAGTTATGCAGTACAGCTTTGTGCCACTTGTCGCAGCCATAGTCCTGGTTTTTGCGTCTAATATTGGTGTCACCAATATTCAGTCTATTTTAACAGGGGAAATCCTTGCTTCTAATGTTAAAGGTATCGCCAGTGGACTCAGTAATATATTTTCAAGCTTAGTTGCTCTGGTTACTATCAAAATGTACCAAGTTCTGGCGACGAGTCTGGGACATTCGATACCTTTCTTGGGTTTTTCTGTGATTGTAACGAGTGTCACTATTATTTTGATGATCATTACGCCTGAAACCAAAGGCAGAACTTTTGCGGAAATACAGCAACTGCTTGTAAAAAGGAAGTGATCCTGGTTTTTAGTTAAGGCAATATTTATGTATTCGTTTTGAAATATTTATAGGAAAATTTTTATATTTGTACAGATCTGTTTAGGTTTCATTGATACTTGCTAGAAAAATTGTATGTTGTATAAATAATTATTTATGTAAAATTTTTAAATGTAAACAAGTTTGAAATTATTTATGAAACTTTTCAATATTATATTCTTGATAAAAATAGTAAAAATAGACGGAGAAAGATAAACTAATAAATAATAGTTGATTTGTAATAAGTTATGATCAACTGGAAATAATTACCATTTCAATATTCATCATATTTCATCATACTTTGACTTTGACTTTGATATTCATCATTTCGTACCTAAAAAATGATCGCATGATGTGTAAAAAATCTAAACTACAGTTACTAAATTTTCTATACAAGCAACGTCAATATTTTCAAAGTAAAATGGTAAATTTCAAACGCAACGCTAAAAATCAAACTGTAATTATTGATTTGCTTGGACTGGTAAAATATATATTTTAAGAGTAGAATTTTTACTGTTTCAAATGTTAAATTCTCCGAGTGTGAGACCTTCCCCTTCTCCTTATAGTATAGACTATATATTGAAACGGCAATTTTTACTGTTTGAAACTATAATTTTTTAAGATGAGCGTCGTTATTTACTATAGTGACAGCTACTAATCACATTTTCGATATTAAATTATAAATTGTGGCTTTTACACTTTCTACACGGAAAAAAGTAAACTGTAATAAATAATAGTTGATTTATAATAAGTAATGATCAACTGGAAATAATTAACATTTCAAACAGTAAAATCATGATTTTAACAATCACTTTATAATATTTATCATTTAAATGCTACAATTTATTATTTACATGAAAGAAAATACTGTTTCAAACAGTAATATTCGCTACGTGAAAGTCGGAAATATTAAAGTATAATAATTAAGAATTTTGACTTTGATATTTATCATTTCATACCTAAAAAATGATCTTATGATATGTCAAAAATAAACTACGGTTACTAAATTTCTATACAAGCAACGTCAATATTTACAAAGTAAAATGGTAAATTTTAAACGCAACGCTAAAAATCAAACTATAATTATTGATTTGTTTGGACTGGTAAAATATATATTTTAAGAGTAGAATTTTTACTGTTTTAAATGTTAAATTCTCCGAGTGTGAGACCTTTCCCTTCTTCTCATAGTATAAACTCTATATTAAAATGGCAATTTCTACTGTTTGAAACTTTAATTTTTTAAGATGAGCGTCGTTATTTACTATAGTAACAACTAATCACATTATCGCTATTAAATTATAAATTGTGGCTTTTACACTTTCTCCATTAAGTTTTGTAATATTTACATTTCTGCCTATCCGCAGTACTGTTTGAAACTATAAATATTACCCAGAATCAAACACCCTTTAAGGCTCTATTACCCGCCGGTAGCTAAATTCCCGGGCAGAATTTAGAGCCCCAGAAATTACAGAACCACTCAGGATTGTAAGGGATCGAAATTAACAATAACGTTAATAGATGCTATAGGTTAAGCATTAAATAATCACATGTATAGGCGATGATTAAACAGAGTAATAGATCAAAGACTATTGATTGGAGGTCTACACACAAGTTATTAGGGCGGCTTTGATGATTGTCGTGGGAGATCTTAACATCTTATCCAGCTGTCGATGATCGATTGGCTGTTAGTTGCTCTCAAGGACTATTGTTAAGTCGATATATCTCGTTAATTTCAGTTTCAACTGTCGAGGCAAATCCCTTTGGATTTGGACGAGGCGTCGGGTGGACGTCGGGTTAGCATTGCCGTCAGAACCGGAGACAACGGATCCTCGATGGACAAACACTGATATATCCAGGACATGCCGAGGATAGTCTCTGTCTGATGTCTGATGCCTGAAATTCTCTTTCTCCCTCTCAAACCCAATTTCGTCTCTGTAATTCGCGCTCTTCCTCTCTTGCTCTTTCGCTGAAGCCCCGGTGATTACTAATACTGGGCACCGACATCCATCCCGTTATGCCTTCACGCAAACGGTCAGAAGGCATAGGATAGGATAGTCTGCTCTACACCCACACTCGCACCCGCACCCACTGCTAAGTATACAATTGTATCATTAAACCAAACACACTAACGATCGGTGGTACTCTGGCAAATGTTGGCCTCTTCCTAGTAAACAATGCCACGGTAACTATGAAAAGCTCTTGTTTCATATACCGATGCATTTATTAATTTAACAATACACCTCTGCTCTGCTCTGCTCTGCTCTGCTCTGCTCTGCTCTGTTCAGCTCTTCTCGGTTCTATGCTTATGCATTCTCATTATTTTATCCATCCACTTCCGCTGAAAACTCCTCGTGTTAAACAAAATTAATTATGTCTACTAGACGATAAAAATATAATAATAACACCAACAACTACTACAATCACTTTTATAACGGAAGAGAAGAAGGAGTATTAAAAATATATATAAAAAGATAATAATAGAAGGTCTAAATTTTTTGGTAAAGCAGATAGAATGGGCATGGGAATGATGTCGAGAGTTGTAGTGGGACTACTAGTAGTATAGCTGAGCCAGATGGGAATTGCCTCGTAAAAGACAGGATCTTATCTCAAGCACTTTGTCGGATAACAGTGAAATAGTGTTATTAAAAAATAAAAAAATATCCCAGTTTTAAAATAATGGATCTGAAGATGTGGATGCTAGGCGAAAGAAAGCTAAATTGCACACCTCAAACCCTCTATTTGTTGAGATTTTAGGTTTCTATTACTTTAAGAGAAAATTGTAATAAAATCAAATTGTATACTGATAGAAGGATTTGTTAATATTTAATAAGCTTTATTAACTGTTGATAAATGATTTTTTAACATCACAGGATCTAATAAATATTTATTAACAGTTAATAAATTATTTATTAAATACGATTTACTAAATGTTAATAAATATTTCATTAACCATTAATAAATATTTATTAAAGGTTAAAAAATGTTTATTAAAATTTAATAATTTTCTTTAAATAAATTAAATTATCAACAGTTAATAAATCCTTCTATCAGTGTATATAAGTCGTCTTATTGTCTATTCGACATAAGACCAACTCAAACGTGGGTAATCGTGTTGAGCCTTTTTAACATGGTTTTTGGGGTGTTTTTTCGACATTAACAGATTTTTAATAAATAATTGAGGGTCGATTTAACAAATTTTTAACATTAAAAATATTATTATTAAATTAAAAATATTAATGAACTTAACAATATTTTTTCCACAGATTTTTTATCCGGTTGATTTTTTGTCTTATAAGGATATTTTGTTCGCGGATATAGAGCCCGGTTACTGTCTTATTAAGGCGTTGAGTGTAGTTAGAGGGATGAAAAAATCAGTTTACCTTTTTTTATCATTTTTTAAAAATTTATAATTGAGAAATTATGCATTTTTATTGAATTTTATTTGAATAACTTTTGTCTCAAAATTAAATAAATTAATAAAGAAAAATAAATTCATCCCCAAATAAAATTTTTTTAAACAGTAGTTAAGCGCGAATTCTGTAGGGTCCATTGAAAATTTTGGTAATTGTCAGATATGTCGAAAAATCTCCATAGAATTTGTTAGAAATTCAGGAAATATTTTCGAAAAATCATACTTCAGAAAAATGCAGAAAATCAATTTTTTTAATAACTTTCTATAGTTAAGCAGTAGAGTTTGTCAATATTGACAATATTCATTGATATTTAAGTCAATATCAAATGTAATTTCAGGATACTGTAAATACGTCAATCTTTACGAAATATTGCGCGTTTATCATCTCTGAAATTGTTTGTAAAGTAAATTACATCCATAATATACTGACAGTATGACAGGTTATTTATTGATATGATGATTGTTTTCTATACAAAATTAAATCGTACAAATTTAGTGTAATTTAATTATTGATGATGAATGATTTGTCAGCTAGTTAATTTGTCAGATGACCCGTGTAAAAATCATATGATATCATTATGACGCTCATAATGAATATCAGAATGAATCTCATATTTTGGCACTAATATGAGATTTATATAAAAGCCATATCAATACATTTGAAACCTGTAATAAGTAAAATACTTATGGAAACGAATTTTTTATTAACTAGATTATAAAATTTTTATTTTTCTTGTTGGAGAAAGAAAATTTCTGGTAATTTGATTATGTTTTATTATAAAATTTGATTTACACGGATCGGTCACATGGGGATTCGTGACCAATCCATAGTGACAAACGCATAATTTCATACTGAAGTCATAATAGTATCTGCGTAAACTCATGATGGAATCAGGCTGAAATTTTTCAAATTCATTATGATATTGTGATGATATTGTTGCCTTTCATTCATAATTCAAGAAAAAAATTTTTCTCCCCTCCGGGCGGAAAGCGTCAATTTTCCGCCCGCTGCGCTAAATGAAAATGCCGCTTTCCGCCTCCGTCGAGGAGAAAATAGTATATTACACACCTAGGGAAGTAAAGTAAGAAATATCTCAGATCACATGTAATTGTTGGCCGAGGCGAAGCCGAGGTCAACAAACATGTGATCTGAGGCTTTCTTATTTACTTCCCGAGGAGTGTATACTATTTTTTTGTCTGACAAAGGCGGAAAGCGGCAACTTAGAGTAGCGCAGCGGGACGAAAGTTGCCACTTTCCGCCCGGAGGGCGAAAAATAGTATTCTCACCACGGGCAGGAAATAAGAAAGCCTCAGATCACATGTTTGTCGACCTCGGCTTCGCCTCGGTCAACAATTACATGTAATCTGAGACATTTCTTATTTTCCTGCCTTAGGTAAGAAAAATACTATTTTTTTACTGTTGGAAATTCGTTAGGATAGTATCTCCATGATGATATTAACATAATTTCATTATGAAATCATAATGATATTGAATTGAATTCAAAATTTAATGATGGTCATATCTGCATAAAATCATAATGATATTGTTAGCCTTTTTAAATTGTGATATAAAGTTATTGAGTCATAACTATATACAGGAAATAATGCAAAATAATTAAATTAAAGAAATTGTTAGGACGATATAAATTGTTTTCAAAATAAAAAATAATTATTTTAAGACGAAAAAAATTTTTCAGTAGAAAATTTTTTTTAAACCAAGATAGTCAATGTTTTTCTAAATATTCTTCCAAGTTAAGAAAATCAAGGAGGAAAGTTAAGTAGTTCAACAGTATAGTGCATGATAAAAATACTGTTTTTCTCAATTGTTATACATTTCCTCTGATTAACAGAAAAAATTAAAATTTTACTAATCTACTTAAGAAAGATTCGTTCTGACAGGTATTTTACTTATTACGGGTTTCCAAAGTATTGATATGGCTCATATATGAATCTCATAGTGCCAAAACATGAGATTTATTATGATATTCATTATGAGCTTCATAATGATATCATATCATTTTTACACGGGAATGTAAAGATATCTTTATGCAGATCAATTTAAAAATTTTACTTTATTTTAATCATAATATCAACTTCAATATAAAACTTAAAAGCTCAAATTTTGACTGGCTATTATGTGAATTTTTTGAAAAGCTAAAAAATAATTCCACAAATGATATGATCCCGGGAAAATTAGATAACTATTAACTTAATTAATTTATGATAGACCCCAAGTATCAAGTGATGATCACCATTACAAGTATCAAATTTAGCAGGCTATAGGGAAAATAGAGGAGCACACGCATGTAGAAATTTTTAAGTGTAAATATATCGTGGCAGGGTGCATTGGCGGGAATGAACATTAAACGTGATTCGAATAGAAAGACTGCAGAGACTCTAATGTCTCTAAAGTGCATCCAGGTACATAGAGGCTCATATGTGCTGATATGTACAGGTATATAGAGACCAAAAGTGTATACTATTTCATTGAATTAGTGTATGCAGTTGTGGAAATAGTCGCTTTCGCGGTTTCACCGAGTGGCTAGACTAATTGAAATTCGAACTTTGGATTGGTATAGCTGGTGAGAGCTCATACCGCATGACTTGATAAAATATGATGCTTTCAAATTACCACTACAGACTAATTGAGTGCTATAACACAATTTCATGCTTTAGTTATTCACTTTTACTCACTTTATATTAATCTATTTATCTTTATCGCCCGGTAAATCGATAAAAACCCCATTTTCGGCGGAAGTGATCTCTGGCCGTAGTCGTAATCAAATAATAATATCGTTATTTACTTAATTGCTTGAAAAAATATTGCTTTGTTTCAACAATTCATTGAATCAAACTTTTTTTCGGCTTAACGTGTATTTATATATTTTTCGTTAATATTATATCGAATTTCGGTCGTAACACATAATAACGTTATCCAACCGGAGAATCTACACTTGCCGTAGATTGATCGTGAATGATGACGTATTAGACACGTGTGTCGTGGTTCACGAGTAATTAGAGTGACTTGCGGAGCATTAATCACACATGCGAACATCGCGTGTGATTGATGGATATTCGGGCCAGTCCGCTCTTGTATTTATTGTGTATATCTCTATCTTTAAGGCCACACTTTTCAATACATATTTATATTATGTGAATGTATTACAAATACAAAGTTAAACCAATTTTTTCGACAACTCCATTCTCAGTGCCAAGAGTTTTTGTTTGCTCCGCGGGTGATGTTGATACAAATCTATATCTCAACGCAATGACTAAATAATAACTACTGTGCTCAGTGTTATATCAATGTTTATAAATGAGAGTGTGTCTGTGTGTGTATGTATGTAGGTATGTGTGTTCAGCATAATAAATTGCCTGTTTGCTGCATAATCGTGAGACGTCATTCTCTCGTGTCAGGGCAAGTATACTGCGGATCTTCTATGTCTGTTTATGACACCCGGTCTAATGCACGCGGGAAATTAGATAATGAGTGACAACACACGTATGACAACCTACCGATTGATATATGCATACCTTCAAATTCGGATAAATTATTACGATAAATCACACTTAGGCTCTGTTTTCATATATTGTTGTGTTAAAACTATGATGTTGAATTAGTTTAATTCGTGATCATGATAAATGAAAAAAAGGCCATTTGGCAGCTGAAATAGAAGTAGATTTCATAATGAATAGAAAAAAAACTACTAGGATTGGATCCAAAGAATCCTTTATTAAAAAGTTGATGTGACTTTTTCATTGTTGTCGCTTTTCGTTGCTATGACGACCACTTTGGCAACTGTTACCATAGCAACGGTTACTATGGCAACGGCTAAATGTTAATTAGTTAAATTTGTAAAAATATTGATTAATTAAATTGTCGATAATAAACATTTTGACAGCAGGGCGCAAAGCGCGTTCGATATTCTAGTAAAATAAAAAATTAGTGCAACAGCAAATTTCATAATTGGAATAGCGAAATAGGACATAATTTTGAGACCACACTTATGGTACTCAAATTGAAGCTTATTTAAAGAGCTTTCAGATGCAATTTACAGAGATTTAATAATTTATCTCATTCAAAAGTTATTCGAGTAAGACAGTGAAGAAATATGAATTTTTGAGATTTTGAAAATTTTGAAATCCTGGCATTTATAAATTACTTGACCGATTAAGCTCATCTTCGAACTTAACTTTGGTATCTATCAGTAGATTAAGTATGTTTAGTTTTGTAAAGATCTGTTTTAAATTGGGGACGCTATCGGCATGAGAAGCCACGTTATATTGTTTAGATACACTGAAAAAAAAAGTACTACTCTTGAGAAAATTTTGTTGTAACAAGAATATATACTCTTGATAATTTTCAAGAACATATTTTCTTGTCTCAGGAATTGATCGAATCATTTTTTGTTTAATTCAAGTGAACCTATTTATTAGTTAATTTATCAAAATTAATGTCAATATTTTATCATCATAATAGATATTGATATTCTTTTGTCAAAAAACCAAAATTTATTTTAAACGATTCTTGAGCCAAGAAATTTTTTTCTGGACAAAAAAATTTTTTTTTCTCAGTGTATATATAAACTTTTGAACCATTTGTATTTTCTGAGCAAAATTTTTCAAAAATGACGTCATGAGGACCAATGCAATAGTTAGATTTCTATGAAATCTACAAAAAATTTATGAGATTTGTTGATTATTTGAAGGGTTGAGTGTAACGAAGATTCAATCATTAATATTTCATTCAATTGGGATATTTACTGTTTGCTTGCAATAACTAAACATGTAATTTAAATTACATAAGTTTTGAAAAGTAAACTGGCCGGGCAAAGCGATATTGGTGGTTGTATTACGATAAATTTACCCATCTTTGCCATTAGGGAATTGTTTGAACAGTATTGAGTAATTACAGGAATAAATTTGTAAACAGGACGTATAACTGGAATGAGATATATTAAAGGCAAACAGAAATGTTTTAACCATTCCTTATATAGATGGTAAATTAAAGTACGAGCTAATAAGAAATAAATTGATTTATTTTTTTGTTGTTAAATATCATTTAGTTTAATTATAATAAGTGCAATTTTGAGCGCTCAAATACGGAATTAGCGGGAAGTTGCACTCATTACCGAAGTCAAATTATCAAGAAAATATCGTATGTGATGAATTATTAAATAGAATTGTTTTGATTGTTTTTGTGGATAAATAAATCCTGTTGAGGAGCGCATTGTGCCTTAGGGTAGGTGACATATAAATACGCAACGTATGATGCTTTCCTCGGCCATTAAATTTAAAGATTTATTCATGTTTTTCTTTCTTTTATAATATTTTCCTCGGGATTTTTTGAAAGAGTTTATGCAATATGAAACAAAGCAGTTGCCTTTCTTTTAAGCCAGCTTAAACGATGACAATAACCAACGAGCGGAGGATATATAGAGGAGAGAAAAAGACGAGAGAGTGAAAGATAAAAAGCCTGGGGTGGTTCTAACTCTGACTCAACGGCTTTTTTTAGAGGGCAGTTTCTCGGATCTCGGTATTTTTCAACCTCAACGCCGTAAGTGGAGTTTGTTTTACGGTTCCTAAAGGAATTTCTGAGAGTTTAAATAAAGTGTATGATCTATATCGTCGGACTTGATTGTCTCTTGGACGAATCAAATCTGTTTTATACATCCTACATATATCCACAATTTCCAATTTACTAAACTCTTGTTATGATTTAATTATTTAATGGAAACGTTTTTTTTTACTGCACTGTAAAAAAACCGGGGTAAGTCCAAAGCGGTGTGGGTGTTAAAATTTGCGGTGTTAAATTCCAACACCGAAAGCGGTGTTAAAATAACACCGCTGCCAGTGTAAATATTTTTTTCCGGTGTTAAAGCGGTGTTAAAATATTTTTTGATGTTGAAGATATTTTACTCTGTGAATACTTTTATTCACTAAATTACTACTATTGGGCAGTATATTCATTAATTCATAAAACTATTAATTATTGAAATGGTAGGTGTAAAATTGTATAATTTTTAAACAAAGTCTGTATTACATAGGTAACAATTTAAATAACTACAAACCGAAATTAAAATTTGTTCTGGATAATACTCATAGACTTTTTATATTTTTTTGTCATACATTTTTTTCTTAACTTTTATAGGCACAATTTTGTTTATTTCAGTAAAAATCATAAAAATTACACCGGCCCACAAAAAAAAGTGGTCTGTACTTTTGACCGGACCTACCTATCTTTATGTATTTTGACGTGCTGAATCCGAATCTGAAGTCAGTTTTGCGCGCACACCCTCAAAACCCTTATACTTTATTTTTTATAGATTTTAAAATTTTGTGAATATTTGGAATTCTAAGATCATATTTCATCCATTAAAATGCACCTGAGTTACTAACAATCGTGATTAATAGATTTTTTCTCATATTTAAAACTGCAATTTTCTCGATTTTTTTTTATTTTTTGAGATTTTTTTTTAATTTTAAAACGTCAATAGGACAAGAAAACTTCAGATTCAAATTCAGTGGAACAAAGTACATAAAAATCATACTCAATCTGAATCCAAAAAATTTTTTTCATCTCGATAATTTCGATTTTTCATGATTTCTTGCCTTTTTTTCGGTTTTTTGCAATTTTTTCAAATTTTAGATTTTAGATTTCAAAGTTTAGATTTAGATTCAGTGAATTGACGTTCATGAAAATCATACTTGATCTGGGTTCACAAAAATTTATTCATCGCTGTGACTGCAGTTTTTCGCAATTTTTTGCTTTTTTGGGTTTTTTTTTTTTTTTTGCATTTTACTCAGAATTTTGAGGGTGTACGGGCAAAACTGACTTCAGATTCGGATTTAGCGCATCAACATACATAAAGATAGGCCTGGTTAAAAGTATAGACCACTTTTTTTTTTGTGGGCCAGTGTAATGAATACTACCTTAATATATTTTCTATTGATTTTTGCACGACTCATGATGCGAAGCATCAGAGAGTGCTTTACGATCGAAAAATTTTTTTCGCCTCATTTTGGCGGCTATTTTTATTATTATAGCCTTGTTAGTTCACGGAATCAAGATATTTTGCATACTATTGTCGAGATAATTTAATGGAGATTAATTTCATACTTTTTAAAAATTGATTTACTGCAATAGAATTGGAAAAAAACACCAAAATAGGTCAAAAAATTTTCCTGTCCGTCATGTGTGAAACCCGGAAACACTGTAACTTGTGAAAAAATCCATTATTTGAGTTAAATTTTTTTTAAAATTTTTAATCGACGATTGTAGGTCACTGAATGCGAATGATTAATTAATTCAGTGTCGTTTAATTGCAATTAATAAAAAACGAAAACTACAAGACTGTATATCTATATATATCCATGTAAAATTAACATGGATGGTGACATATCTATAGATATTATGTACATTTATTCCACCAGAGGCGCTTGTGCAGTATCTTCCTACTACAGCTGTTTTTTCGGCAACTAATTTTGAACGACTTATGTTTTTTTTTTTTTTTTATTTTATAATTAAATAAGCATTATGAGTCGTGCACTTTTGGATTTTCCAAATTTTTTAATTTAAAAACTAAATTTTATTATGTTTTATAGATTTTATAATCTTGATATTGTAAATAGAATGGTTACTCCTCTTTTACACTGGTATTACTTCGTTTTACACCGATTTAACACTGGTATTTTAACACCGGAAAAGTTACGCCGGTGTTATTTCATTTTAACACCGCGCGGTGTTAAAATAAGTTCATTTTTAACACCTCTCTTTTTACAGTGTAGGAATCGATTTTATTCTTTAATTAAAAAATTTACTTTTTTTCCCTGTCATTTATACTCGTCGGTTTTTCATTATTCAATGGTATAAATACAGTACATAATTAGAGTCTAATCCAGTGGAAAATAAATAGATAACACTTTTACAGAAATAAAACTCGGGTAAATAGGACGAGTCAAAGTTAGTTGAACTTCTTCGAGTTCTAGATAATTTAAATTGAAAGCTGTTTCATATTATCAATCATCTGTCTTAATTATTCAAATTATGGGCACATTTATTTCGAGTCAACTCAGAAAGCTCAATTAAAAATCAGCGTTTTTATTTCAATCATCATCAATTCGAAATTAACCAGTATCAGAACTAATTCAGATTTATATCTGTTCAGTTTATATACCTGGAGCAAATTTTCACACGGTGATGCTAAAATAGATAATCTGTAGATATTGGAATATCGTAAGTTAGATATGAGGGATGAAATTGAGTGACATTTATGGAAAATGATTAAAAAAAATATACTTTGTTTTTAATTTTTAAATCATGTCAACTTGATTTAATCCGTCTTTCACTTATCGATAAATGTTCATTTCGGAGATAAACTTTGTACTCACAATAGAAATTTTCTTAAAATAAACATTTGTCGGTAAGCGAGGTAATTTTAATTTTTTTTTTTTTTTTTTGATGAAACTATTGATACATTAGCATTACAGAAGTTTATAATTATAAATTGTCGAAAAATGCTAATTCAATATTTAAAAATGATTTATTAAGAAGAAAAAAAAAAGATTTATTAAATATTAAGAAATCATATTTCAAATAGTAAGAAATAATTGTTTGGTAAACAATAATTTCTTAAATACTAGTAATCATGCAGTCACTATGTGACTGCCGTGACTTGTGAACTATAAATAAGTAAAATTTTGCGTTATTAAATAATGACTCTTGTTAAATTACACTGTACTTTTTTAACTATTGACGTTTTTAAAGATATAAGCTCATCCCGATGTTACACTCATCAAGAGCTGTTATTTGAGTACCCACATCAATTTTTCATATATACATATCGACGGTCTAATTAGCAATTTGTCTAACTCCTTATTTTTTAGAGGGTGATTTTTTTAACATTTTTATGTAGCAATAGTCCAATTATAAATTATTTGAATGATTCAAACCGAAATATTATACCTTTATTAGATATTAATGATATTAAATGATTTTTAAAGTGATAATAAATTTTAAACTAATTGTTTTTTTCGTACAAATGGAAGACTCTTTAAAATGGAGTTAGACAATTTGCTAATTAGAACGTCGATATATATAATATATATATAAATATATGAAAAATTGATGTGGGTACTCAAATGAAAGCTCTCGATGAGTGTAACATCGGGATGAGCTTATATCTTCAAAAATATCATTAATTGACAAGAGAGCAAAGTCAGTTCTTAATTATTGACATTTTTAAAGATATAAGCTCATCCCGAAGTTACACTCATCAAAAGCTTTCATTTGAGTACCCACATGCATTTTTGATATATTTTTCATATATACATATATATAATATGTATAAATATATGAAAAAATGATGTGGGTACTCAAATGAAAGGTCTTGATGAGTATAACATCGAGATGAGTTTATATCTTTAAAAATGTCAATAGATCACAAGATACAAGGTCATTTCTTAATTATGTATTTAGAGATAGAGCATTTTCGAATGCAGCCTAAATACTTATCATCATAAATTGACTATTAGTGAGAATGATATTAAACTTTGAAAAGGTACAAATTCAAATCAAGACCTTTGCAATGATACAAAATTTTTCTAATTCTCTTAATAATATAGATCAACAAATATTTAAATGCTAAAAAATTGTTCCTTCGGTGTAACAAAAAAAAAAAGACTTTATAGTCAAAAATAGATTGCAAAAATCATGGGTTCGATTTCTCCGGCTTATTCTATCTGGTAAAAGTATACTTCCGCGGATATATTCTCTGAGGATTTAAAACTCCGAGATTGTAAACTTTTTCGATTGGTCGAGTGCGAAATTCCCGCACAACTAGGACGAGTTATTCTTTGGAGTTAGTACATCAAGTTACAGGCCGCAAAACTTTCCTTTAACTTCACCTGTAATGTAAATTTCTATATATATTTGTGTATATTTATATATATATAAAACATAAATTCACATAAAAACCCATATAAGTAAAGTATACAATACCTATATATTTGCATCTGCACTTTACACTCGGTTCCTCCTTCTGCTTAAAAAAAGCAGAACTACTTTTAGCGGCAATAGATGAAATAAAAATATTGTGGTTGCGGATTAGTAATTTCGGTCGGAGGAAAATTATTGCCGGTGATATATCTTCCCGGTAATAGAGAGTAAAAAAAGGCGGAAATAATTCATCAATATCATACACACATAGACACAGAAATGTGCACATACGCAGATCGAGATATTTATTTTCTAGAACAAGCGATGATTATACGGAAATATTTAGCAAGGTGAATTGTATAGGTGCGATTGAATTTTATTCCCGCGGTAAATACACACATCGATGAACGAGTGAAAACGAGGTTTGAATGCTGGACGCGATAAAACAAACGCAAAATGGGATAAACGCAAATGGAATCGCTGGATGCTGATGTGGAGGAGGAGAATCTAGTTGCGCTGGTATGTTGGTCACGTATTGGCAAAATATTTGAATACGTTCGATTACCGACATGTCATTTAAGGTTCAACCAACCGGGACACTTGAAGTGAGTGTGAACCAGATGAGTGTGTAACCAGAAAACATATGAACGGAAAAGTTCCAGCAAGCGCATCATCTCACCGTAGTAGTGTGTATGTAGGTAGGTACTGATGCGCAAATTTAGAATAAAAAAAAATGAAATGAAATGAATAAAAAACGTAAACTAATGTTTTCATTCTCTTTGTAGCTATCTCTCCATTGCTCTGGTTCCAACCAACTCTTTCTCTCCACTCTTCACTGTTCCGTTTTATTCGTTTTCCCCAGTAAATTTTGCTCTCGACGTTTCAGTCGTTTCGCGAGATTCTAAGTCAGAAACTCAGTCAGCAGAGTTTTCCTGGGATTTACTCTGTCAGCAACAAATGGACCCGACTTTCTCTCTCCCAACTTTCGTTTCCCGCACAAGCTAAAGCTAGCTGTACTCGAGTGCGTCTCTCGACCAATCTACACTTGCTATCTTTCGGTCCATCTCTTCATCCTCTTAAATTCTCATTTACTTTTTGCTATTTTTTTCTATTTCTCGTACTTTCCTCGAGTCTTCCTTATACACCCATCTATCCATCTGGAGCAGACTGAAGCATCACGATCCAGGAATCATTTTTTTACGTTACCGCCATTGAAAATTCACTATTGATTTGTTAGACATCATTACAGTGCCGGCATTTAAAAGATTACTGTCATTAAAATCTATTAGGCGAATTATTATTAAGAATCTTGAGATCAATGTTCAAAAAAGAAAAAAAAAAATTACATTATATAATGTAACGTGGCGCGCCGTGATGAAAACTCGAAAAATAGCAGCTTCAGATTGTAATTATTACAGATTTTATAAGAATTACATTGTACAATGTAATATTAACATTGAAAGCTATGAAAATTAGCATTCAAAGTTTGAATTTAGAAAATCCAAAAGTGCACGACTCATAATGCTCATTTAATTATGAAATATGAAGAAAAAAAAAAAAAAAAAAGTCGTTCAAAATTAGTTGCCGAAAAAACAGCTGTACTAGGAAGGTAATGCACAAGCGCCCTGGTGGAATAAATGTACATAATATGTATAGATATATCACCATGTAAATTTTACATGGATATATATAGATATACAGTCTTTTGGCTTTTTTATTTTGTTAATTGTACATGAATGACACTGAATTACCTAACCATTCGCATTCGGTGACCTACAATTCTCCTAAAGAATAAAAAAAAAAAAATTTAGCTTAATTGATGCATTTTTTCGCAAGTTATAGTGTTTTCAGAGCTTCATACATGACGGACAGGAAAATTGTTTGACCTATTTTGATGTTTTTTTTTCCGTTTCTAGAACACTAAATCAATTTTTGAAAGGTGTCAAATTAATTTCCATTAAATTATCTTGACAATAGTATGCAAAATATCTTGATTCCGTGAACTAACAAGACTATAATAATGAAAATAGTTGCCGAAATGAGGCGAAAAAAATTTTTTGATCGTAAAGCACTCTCTGATGCTTCGCATCATGTAAGTTTTCTAGTTTTTAATACAATGGGATACTTATTATTATTTATAATGTAATTTTTCGAGTTTTCTTTTTTCCGTGTTGCTTCGGATTAATTTTAGTAACTTTGGTAATAGTTTAATACTATGTTTTTTCTAAGCTCTAATATTTTTTTAACATAATTAATTTGTAGTAGAAAATAATCACATGCTCAGAAATTGTTTGACTTTTTTATATCACTAAATCCTTTCGATGCATTCAAATGAAGTCGCTATTGAAATTTTCCATATCACTATCATTTGAACAGCAAACAATGGCAGAAGAAGTTTTTTTGGTTCTTGCTACGCTGAGTATTTCATGCATGTGAGCGATGACAACAACCATGCAAGGTTTTACACTCGCTGGCAAATTTAATTCTAAAACAACACAAAGCTTTTCTTTGGTTTTTAGCATCAGGCTGTTGTTTGAATCCTTCTTTTCAGAGTATTGTTTTGCATTACGTGTCTTTACGCTATTGTAGCCCTTGCTATTTTGCAACGGTGATAAAATTCGACGAATTCTTGTAATAAAATTTGTACGAGCTTTCAAAGGAAAATTTTAATATATGACCTAATAATAATTTTTGATGCATCCAGAAATCCTTTGTAGAAAAAATTTATGTTATAACTATTTTTTAAAATTGAAAAAAAAAATTTTCAACTTCTTTAAGACAAAAAAATCTTAGTAATTAATCATGTTGATTTTGCGATTTATATAACAACCGTATTGTTGAGGTATTAGTGCACCATCGACTTATTTCAATGAGTAAGTCTCTAAATTTTACAGATTCTCTCGTAAACTTTACAAGTGCTCTCACCGTGTAGAGGTTGGATAAGAGGATAATAATAAGAGGGCTTTCTTATTCCTGAAACCCCTCACGGAGCATCAGCGAGCGATTTCCCTGGATAGGTATAGAATAAGCTTCTGCACAGTCACTTCGGCACTCGACACACTAGTTGCTAGTTGGTTTTGCGTTTGGCTCATGTTAAACAACGTCTGCACTGCGGACTATCACGCGACGTGACACGACGCGACCCACGGCACCGCACGACCTTTCTCTAGTTGTTGTGATTCTACGTGTGTTTCACATGTATCGGGATTTCCTGCTGATACTACTACTGATGATGATGTTGATTTTGATGGCGATAATCATGATTAGTAGATCCCACTTGCCTACAATCGACTACTTTATTTCCTCGGTATTTTCAAGGTAAAATACGACTAAGTTAATGCTTGTCACTGTAGATAATAACCCAAATTTGGACTTGAGTTTATCTATAGAAGTTTATCAATAAAAAATGACGTCTAATTAGAAGATTGGGGCGGCTTTAATATTAAATAATTAGTACTAACAACCTTGCAGTCACTATGTGACTGCCATGACTTGTGAACTTTAAATAAATAAAATTTTGCTTTATTAAATAATTACTTTTGTTAAATTGTACTGTACTTTTTTAACTATTGACATTTTTAAAGATATAAGCTCATCACAATGCTATACTCATCAAGAGCTTTCATTTGAGTACCCACATGAATTATTATATATTTTTCATATATACATATATATATATATATATATATATATATATATATATATATAGCATATATATATATATATATATATATATATATATATATATATATATATATAATATATATAAATATATAAAAAATTAATGTGGGTACTCAAATGAAAGGTCTTGATGAGTGTAACATCGGGATGAGCTTATATCTTTGTAAATGTCAATATTTCACGAGATACTAGGTCATGTTAAATTGCACTGTACTTTCTTAACTATTGACATTTTTAAAGATATAAACTCATTTCGATGTTACACTCATCAAGAGCTTTCATTTGAGTACCTATATGCATTTTTGATATATTTTTCATATATACATATATATAATATATATAAATATATGAAAAATTGATGTGGGTACTCAAATGAAAGGTCTTGATGAGTGTAACATCGGGGTGAGTTTATATCCTTAAAAATTTCAATAGTTCACAAGATACAAGGTCATTTAATTATTGACATTTTTAAAGATATAAGCTCATCCCGATTTTACACTCAGCAAGAGCTTTCATTTGAGTACCCACATGGCATTTTATATATATTTCATATTTATGATATTTGTGAAATATATAAATATATAAAATATATGAAAAATTGATGTGGGTACTTAAATGAAAGGTCTTGATGAGTGTAACATCGGGATGAGCTTATATCTTTAAAAATGTCAATAATTAACGAGATACAGGGTGATTTCTTATGATGAAACCATGAAACCATGAAAAGGCACAACTCCAGGTCAAGACTTCTCCAACGATACCAAATTTAACCATTAAAACCCATTTCATCATGTAAATACACTGGCCACAAAATTTTGCTTATTCTCTTAATAATATAGATTGCAATAAAAATAATAAAATTATTATTTTATTAGCCACGGTTGTTGTGATATTAAAATCTATTGGCAATAAATATTAACTGTTGTTTGAGTATTAAATACAGCGGGTAGTATATTAGATGATACACGCAAGAGGCGCATCGTTGGATCGTATCACATAGTTATAAGCGATAGTAAAGTACACGGTTGGTTACTTGAATCAGACACACGCTGTAGTGTTTAGATTTAATGAATATTCATTTATGTACAAAATCATGGTGGAATATTTCCTTGGCGATGTATCATATTGAAATTTGATAAAGTTTACGTCGGTTTTAATTCATTTACCTCGCTAATGCCAGGAAGAACGAGTTGAACAGGACTTGGAAAACGGTTGAGGTGAAAAATTTACGATTCAACGCGTTTTCATCTCTCGATGATAACAAGTGCTCCGCCGCCTCCTTTTTGTCAGCGTGAGCGCTAAAAATAGAGCAAATAATTCTACCTGGTAAAGTAAGAAAAGGATAGATTAAAACCAGACTCATTCACAGCAGTGTGCTCTTGTACTACACACGTATGTACCCAGCCAGACACATTTTTTTATCCTTTTACGGTCTCTTTTCATTCGTGGATTTCCATATCAGTGTGCTCCGCTCACTCCTCCCATTCCCGGTTAAAATAATTTTTCCAGACTGTTTGTATGAATACCCCGGCCTGATAAAACTTGTATGAGCTTAATGCCGCCCCGTATTAGTATCGTTCTAGTCCGCCTCCAAACCAGTAAGTCATTGCCCGGAATATTACCCGGTAATTCATACTTTTATCAAATTAATAACAGTTATTGCCCTCGATCCTGTTGAATATAATAATTCAAGTGTCTTTTTTCCTAAAACATTTTATTTTGTCCAATAGTTCATTTTTATTACTTTTTTTTTATATCCAATTTATGTCAAGTATCAATACGATTATTTGTCAACAAATTTTGCTACTGTTTGCTTCGGTATTTACTCTTATAAAATAAAATTTTATTGTTACATTAAATACAATATAGCTCGGTACAATATTTAACCGTGTAATATAAAATTTTATTGGTATACAAGCTTACGAGAAGTTGTCTTGAAAGATAAATACAAATAAAAATAAATTAATGATTTTTTTACTATTGTCATGAGGAAGTTGCTTATTGTTCGATGGACATTCAAATGTCATTAATATTCTTAATGTGTTTTTTTTCGGTAGTAAATTTTTAATCGATTAGTGGATTGTTTTCGAGACAGATATAGGGTGCACGGAAAAAAAGGGAAAGTTATATTATTAATAGAAATAATTGTCGCTTTAAATTTAAAACAAGAAAAATTGCAGTTCAAAATAACATTTTTTAAATTCAAACTTAGAATGTTAACTTTTAGTTTTGACTAATTAATAATTAGTCTATTATAGTCTAATAATTAGTCTAAATAACTACTAATAATTAAATTTTACAATGTAATTCATACAAAATCTGTAAAAATTACAAGAATATTTTTAAGTTCTGGCTATAAAAATTGAAAATTTTTGAAAATGTACTCTTGGGATATCAAAAGGTTAAAAATTGATAGAAGCTTCATTTTGAAAAAATGTAGACAAAAGTTCCAAATGTTTAATTTTTAAATTGAAAAGAACAAGATATTAGATCAAGCAGAAATTATTATAAACTTTCAAACGATAACCTCTGTTCGACGATTTTTGAGCATATGAAAAATATATAATATCATTAGACTGATAGACTAATAATAAATCTAACAATAGAATAAGAAAATGATTATTTTGAATTGGAGATTTGTTTTTAATGCCCACAGTCGCAATTTATATAATGTGTCATTTTTTTTCACTGCATCCATTTTGAAATATATATTGGAAATTATTTACACGTTAATAAACACTAATTTTGATTTATTTATACTGTTTTTTAATAATAATTACTATAATGATGCGTACAGGTTAACAAAAAAAATAAACAAACACACACACCCACACACACACTAGTAAAGATACACTGTCGGTGTAACCAATGTTTATGACTTAGTTGTAGGTGGCGCGATTTCAAGTTTTTACTGGATATCACTGGCCAGTTACTGGTTTATATCCAGTGAAAACTCGATTATTTCTACTAGGGTTATTTAAGTACTTTTGCTGAAATTTCAAAATTTCAAAATTTTGCTAAACGAAGCTCCTGTTAAGAAATTCTATCGAATAAATCGTGACACACTAAAATATATCAGAAAATGCTCAAATACAGCTCCTGTTAAAAGTGGAACTCGAAATTCCAATTTTAAAAGGTTGCTTTCGGAGATTAAATTCTGACGCACTCTAATAGATAACATATAGAGTTACCCTACTGTCCAGTAATATTTTGGAATAAATCATTGAAAGACTAATTACACTGAAAAGTTTAGTTCGGAAACTTGTTTAAATTTTGATCGTATAACATGAAATTGAACAGTTAGGTAAAATGTAATACATCTGAAATTTGAGTTGTCCATGTGTTATCAGTCTGTTCTGTTGAATTTAATTACGACCACAGACCCTGAATAAGCGGATTTTCAGAAATTCTAAGATGAAATTGTACTTTATTCATATGTATATGTATAGGAAATGAATGCATGTAATAGTTGTGTCGTTCAGCTTTGCGAAATCCTATTCCTCTAGTCGACACCCATATTGTGTGCTATACCGCAGATACGATGTATATCTATGTTTACTGTGGTTCGTCAAATGGAATTGATGCATTTAATTGCGCCTCATCTTTCATGGCTGTTAATAAATTTATTATTGATATTAGTAGCATGTAAAACAGCAATGATAATATTATTACAAAACAGTTACTATAAATGTTTAGATTAGTTAAAAAAATGTTGTCCAAAAATCATATATTTAGCATTTCAGACCATATTGTACTCAATATACTTTACTTGCTTATGAAAAACTTTATTTAAACCGAGAAAAAATTTTTTGACCGTCATTAACAGAAACTAGAAGAATTTTTTATTATTATTATGAGTTTTACTTGTATACCGTTTTCTGGTTTTTACAAGGCTAATTTTCTCAGCATCTCCGCATGTAGTCTCTTTTCAACTCTTGATTATCAACATATGCTCCGCTCTATATTATCAACACAATCTTTCAACTCTTTTATGATCAACATATTCTCCACTCTTTTTATAATCAACATGTTCTCTACTTTTTATAATCAACATATAACTTCGCACATAACTTTATTCTCAATGCGGCTGTGGACCGACTTGTGCTTTCTGTACTGTATTTACCCTATTCCTCACCCCTTTCTATCGGCGTTGGAATAGTGGCGATGGGGAAACCACAGAGAAAACCCATGCCAGTACAGTTTAACTACCGGAGCGACCCGCGACGGTTGGTGTTGGAACTATTCGAACAACCGTCGGGGCTCGAACCCTCGCCTCACGACATGATGCACGAACGAACTAGCGGGATAATGACTTAGTCCGCTCGGCCATCATGCCGCTCCAGAAACTAGAAGAATTAAATAATTCTAAAAAAATTTGAGAACTCGAATTGAGTTCACTACTGAAAGCGTCAATATCAATTATTAAAAGGTTACTTTTATTTCCAAGCAACGCGAATTTATTTTGTTTTATTTTTGCCGTATATTTCTTTCATTAACAAAAAACGACACGCTACAGTTCAAAAATACATTTATGAATAAAAATTCAATTGAAAAACGTCATGCTTTTATTCCAAACAATCACTATATTCAACCTACTACCTACTATCGATCTATTTGCTTTTAAATTACACTTCTGTCATGAGCATCTCGCATCTAAAAAGGGCGGCGCTTAAAACTCTCAAAATTACAACAACGATCACAATAATCTTAATAAAATATAATGAAGAAAAAAAAACGTATCTCATTAATTATTTACAAACAACGCGCGCGTAAGTAAAGCACCTTGTTATATTTAACATAATTTTGAACAGCAAATTTATAGACATTTTTGTCGTCTTATTGTTGAAGCTTTTCGACAAGTTTTTGGGTCATAAAGTTATATGCAGACAGTTCTGGATGGCTACCCTCGTTGTATACGTCTTATCTACATTTGTTGTGTTAGTTTAAAAGAATAAACTGTTGTGTCGTAGAATATTGTTATATTTTCCGAGCCTTCTTTGTTTTTTTATTTGCTAAAAAACAGAAAAAAAAATGAAACTAATAAAATGTGAACTTATTTTATTGATTTTTATTAGCACGCTTGGAACCAACGCTGATGAAAAACATTGTGGTAAATAAATATATTTTACTGCATGCACGGTGCTTTTTCAGGTCCAACGTTGTACACCGTGTTTTGTTGTCATTGAGAACCGCGCTATATGCAAAACTTTAATGTCAATAGCATCCACATTCATGCTTTACAATCTCTTTTCGAGGAAATTAAAAAAAAAAAAATAAAAGTGATGACATCAATGAATTCTGTGATGAATATACAGAACATAACAAACTTGGTTCAATTAATTTAAGGAAATATTTTTAGTCTAAATCTTTTTATTTTGTTTGTTGTTAAAATGAATTTATTTTGTTAATTTTAAGTTTGAATATAACTTTTGATTTTAACTTCGATAGGTTGGTTTTGATTCTCCTGACTCTAGAGGTCTGCCCAGCGATGACGTACTTAGATTCTCCGGTAATGTTTAATACATTCTACTTTATGTTTTATGTATTCGCGTAAGCTCTCACCCATTGTGTTCGTTCTTATCATTAACAGAAATGCAATGACCTAGATAGCAACAATTTCACGTAATAAACCATCCTTCTTTTTATTATTTATTCTTTTCAGTATATAAAAGTTATTACGTAACGTAATGCTAGTGGAAACAAGACGCATTATAAAATAAAATGTGTTTTAAAATTCAAAATACCTTGTGTATTACATTGTGTATTACATACTTAAAATTAAACAGCTTACTGTTTTTTATAAAATTTTGTTGCGGTAAGTCAGCTTAAATCTGTTGACCTATATGTGCTGATTTTCGTATTGTCTGCACTGAAAATAAAAACTACTTGATTAATGTTAAATATTACGAAGATAACTTTATGTCTTTATTCAAGAAATTCTCATTTTTGAACTTGTTTTCTTTAATCTAGCAACCCTAGATTTACGATTATTCGTGTATTATCTTCATAAAATACAATCAAATTCTTTTTTGAAAAATGTAATACTCAAAAACTAATAGTTATTTCGTTGTTCTTTAAGAATTTTGTGTTGTTAGTTTTAGAAAATTATTTTTTTCGTTCAAAATCACAAGAATAAACTGTGAAATAAATAAAAATATTTGACAAATTAATTGAAGACTTATTTTTGAGGCATAGTAAAAAATTTTGCGTTAAAAAACAGTGTCAAAAATTTTTGTGATTAATATTTAACACTTTTATGTGTAAATTTAACATTTATTCTGTTAAAAATCAACACAAAAAAGTGTTAAATATTTAACACAAAATTTTTTGACGCAATGACCCAAAATTTTTTACTTTGTTATTAGTTATTAGTTATTTATTTATTTTTATGCCAAGGCTATAATGGCCGAATGGCAAATACAAAATTACATATTTAATAATATACAGTACAAATAAAAATATACATTATTAGTTTAATTACTTATTTTAGTACTTAAGTATTATTATTATTTCAGTATTGATTTATTGAGTTTTAATTCTTTATTTGTAAATTTATATTATGATTTAACTGAGATGATAATTTAAGACAACGTCTGAGCTTACTCACAAAATTAAAATTACAATACCCTAATTTGTTGTTAACAATTTATATTTTTTAATTATTTTATACAATTTTCTAATAATCTTAAGTCTTAAATGATGAATAACTATCATTGTATTTATAATGATTTACTTAGTATTAGTGTACAATAATTTAGATATCTAATTTAAACAAGTAGTCAAATAACCTATTCTTAAATGCTTCAAGACTAGTTGCATTTATTATTTCATTTGTGACATAGAAAGTCAGAGAAATTTGAAAATTATTGATATTTTTGAATCAAGTCGTCAAAATCTTGAATTTTACCGTGGAACTAAATTGCACGGAAAAAAAAACTGGAAAAATTACAGTTTCAAATTGTAATTATTACAGATTTTGTAAGAATTACATTGTAGAATGTAATATTTACATTGCAAGCTCTGAATATTAAATTAAAAAATTGAATTTAGAAAAATGTTATTTCAAACTGTAATTTTTCTAGTTTTGATTACGACGGGACCGATTTTACATTTTATACTTTAATTTTTCGAGTTTTTTTTTTTTTCCGTGTGTGAAGAGAAGTAAAGATTGTCTTGTTTGAAAATATTTTCTAATATAACCTCATGTGTTTACATTTGACTATATTAGGCCATACACATAGCCACATTAAAAAATTTTGTCACCGTTCGTTAAATTCGTAGAATTTTTAGGTAAAAATATTTTTATTTATCCTTAAGTTCTATTTCTTTGATTCGCGAATGAATTTCTTATATCAAGCGATGGAAATATTTCCACGCAAAAATGAAATTTCAAAAGAATTTTCTTGAATGCACTGAGAGAAAAATATGATCAATTGAACTAGGAAAATTTAGTTAAATAAAATCACGACTATTTAATTGCAGTTCTTGTACCTAACATTATTTATTATTTATTATATTGAACCCTAATAAATAGTTATTTAAACTATTTTCAGTTAAATATCAGCTTAATAGCCATCTTGATTAACTTTAACTCAGAAAACAGAAAAAATAATTCAGATAGCTCGGACCGAGAATCGAACTCGGATCTTTTGATTACGCTCTAAGGGCTCTTCCAGTTTAGCTATCTGAGACGTTGTCCGTAAAAACCTTTCAGTCACCAAATAACTTTTTGTTTAACACGATAACAAAAACATATTTATTAAAATATAGTCGATATAACTATTTATCAATAGTTACTTAAACTAATGCATAGTTTGAGTAACTACAAAAAAAAAAAAAGTCATCTTGACTCAAGAAAATCATTTTCTTCAAAATTTACTTCTTGTTTTAATTTATTCTGCTATCTTAGTTGAAAAAATTTATTCTTGAACTAATAATGGCATATACTTATCCCAAGTAAATCTTTCTCTTGGTTTGAGAAAGTAGCGCCAACGTTGGCGACGTGATTTTTTGGAACTAAACCGAAATTTTTTTAATAAAGAATTAAATTTAAAAAAATAACCTTATGCATGATTTTTATTTTTTGTCCTCATTTAATCAGACATTTTTGATTAATTTTTAACGTGCTGATTTCCCATTGTATTACTGCTTTACAGTTAAGTGTGTAGTGACAAAAATATATGTATATACAAGTATTTGCTCGACTCATACAAAGTGCACGGTTAGAAATTTGTTGCGTTAATAACTCAATAACTATAAGTGATATCGACAATCAGAAAAAAGATCCTTAAAGAGGAGGAAATTTCTAAAAAAAAGTCTTGGCTCCCGGAACTCTAGCTCCATAAACAATAATTTTTATTTAATGTTGAAAATGGGTTTCCGCGTGGCTGCTGTCCTACTCGGGCCTCGATGCGCCCGTGTGTACATCAAGCAAGTTCAAAAATCAAGAGAATGATTTACTTGGATTAATAGGTTTTTTTCTTCACTTAAGTTGGTAAGCCTGTTGGAACTAGGGAATTTTGCTTAATCCAAGATTGGCTAATACAAGAAAAAAATTTACTTAACTCAAGAATATATTTTATCTTCAGTTGAATATACTTGGATCAAGTAAATATTACTTGACTCAAGATGACTTTTTTTTCTGTGTACAAAAAAAAATTCAGAAAACTATATTTTCATAATTGTGATGTTATGATTCTGTTAACTATGCACTTTTTTCTCAGTGTGAAGTAATTTTCTTTACAATTGTCAGAAATATTTATTAAATTTCTTAAGCATAAAATTTTCAAGATTTTTTATGTTGAAAATAGAATAAAGTATCACACTGATAGAAGGATTTCTTAGCATTTAAGAAGATTTCTTTGTATTTAAGAAATCATTTCTTAGCATTTAAAAAATATTTCTTAGTATTTAAGAAATATTTCTTTGTATTTAAGAAATATTTCTTTGTATTTAATAAATATTTTTTAAATATTAAAAAATGATGTTTAAGAAATGATTTCTTAAATACAAAGAAATCTTCTTAAATGCTAAGAAATCCTTCTATCAGTGCAGAAAGTCAAGACAAACGTTGATGACCACACTACGACGAACCATCAGGCTACTAACATGACCCGTTGGAAATGTCCATAAATATCAGAAAGATATAAAATTTCTACAACGTTTATTACGTAGATAAAATATGTTTTCAGTGATGCGTAAAAATATGAGAAAAATTTGAGCAAAGTAAATGTTTATTTAGACATTGTCGGTAGCTTTATGATACTTGTCAAAAGCGCCTAAGAGTTTACGGAGTCGATTCAACATTATATGGAGGATATACATTTATATTTATTCATTCGGAAACCAGGAGTAATACGATCAATGTGAAACCGATTGTAGAACGAACAAGTGGACTCGAATCGAGTCTACATTATATAGCAGTATACCGAAGGTTATATTGCTGTGTAGGTGATTCATCGGTCTGGAAACGGTTCAATATATATTTCATGAATCGTCTCTATTTTACTGTGCAAAAGAGATTGACTCTTAATATCCAGCCAACGTTTGATGTCGATCAACTTAATTATTCAATCAATTTTATAACAACCATCGGTTGAAAAAAATTCTACAGTATTAAAAAAAAAAAAATTAATCTTTAAAAATTTAATTTGATTATGAAAAAAAGCAGATGACGTGAGTAATTATCAGGAATCAAAATGCCGTAAAATATATTGAGATGTTGCTGTTCTCGATAATTGAATCGACAAATAAGATTTTATTTTACCTCTATTAGTCCGGAGATTTATATTTGAACCAATTAATTTTTATTGATCTATTAAAAACGGAGAGTATTAAGTTAATTGAATAAAAATTAATTTTATCGGCAAACTAACTCCATTTGCATTATATTATTCAATAAATTGTTAATAATACTTTTATAGAATCTTTCTTAAACGTTATTTTCAATTATATTTTGGTTCTATCTCAATTCTCCTAGGATTAACTTTTTTTTTCATTCTTACCCATCCTTCTTTCTCGAGTAATACGTTTTTTTTTTCGTGGTTTTTTTTTTTCCAACGGAAATCTATTTCAAGACAATTCTAAGCTTACTCTCACGAATCAGAGAAAGCCAAGGTTGTCTTCGACTTAATGCTTTCGTTAAGGATTTTATTGAATCATGCTTGTAGTTCCAAAAATCCCCTCACAGTAGTATTATCACTGTTTTCAAATAAATTCACCTTTTCAACTACCCTAGATTACTGGCTTGGTTAACTTAATCTTCGTTTTATTTGTCACATCAACTAACCATCAAATTAAAGTTGTCTGTATCCTGATTTTAAACTCTCTAAATCCTTTGGAGTATTTTGTACGTCATTTTAAGACTTTCATTAGTTTTAATGCCTCAAAGTGAATGAATTTCATTCATTCTAGAAAATAAAAAAAATTAAATGATAATTTCATGTCCTTTGTATTGTTTTTATTAATATCGTTTAGTAAGCTGCTTTTTACGTCAAATTGTAAAGAGAATGAAACGTTTGAATTTATAGATTTCATTAATTGATAATTTTTTTTTATAATCTTTTTAAATAATTTTTAATAACGTTCTGCACAAACTTGACTGTGTTCACAATTAATAACAATTATTAATATTAATAACAATGGCCATATTTCTTTTTTAGCTTTAGAAAAATTTAGAATTGTATAATAAGATCATAAAAAATTCTGCTATTAAGAAAATTTATCTTGAAAATAAATAAAATTTTGATAAAAAATTTACGCGTTTTATGAATTTTTTCTTCAATTTAAATATACTAGAAAAATATACAAACATATTAGATCGATATTTTTAATCGAATAAGTTCGGCAATTTTCGTCTATAGTCGTCAGAGCCAAAACAATTATAGAAGAAGATTAAATAAGTCTTGATCAAATTATAATTTTTTTTTGAAATCAAGAAAGTTTTATTTTGTCCAAGATATTAAATAATTTTCATAAATATTTTCGTGACAAAAAATTTTTTTTCTTAACTCAAAAATTTACTTGTATTATTCCACGCTTAACAAGTAATTAAATGTAGACAATTCGGCTGCCCAAATTCAAAACACAGTAACTGACAATTTTAAGATTTAAAAAAATTTTTTTTTAATAAAAAAAAATTTGCGCGCCAAATTGATAAAAATTTTTATTTATGAATAAAAAATACTTGAATGTAAATATTTTAAAGAAAAATATTTGAAATTAAGATTCATAAGTTATAAGAAAGTATAAAAATTTTGCAGTTACTGTATTTTAAAATTAGGCAGCTAAATTTTCACCGTAAAAATGGCTGGAGCTTTTTCTATTTTGATTTAAAATTTTTTTAATAAAAGCCTGCGGAGCCTTCATCTATCATTGGAGCTTTTTTATCCTGTAATTTTGTGGGACAAGTTTTATGCGACAAGCTAATTAAACCACAAAAGCTTTCTCCGTGAGTTAGCACTAAAAGCTAATAAATAGCCCGTAATGATATTTTTAAAATAAAGTCTACCGGGAAAGTTTTCTTGAAGTTAATTTAAAATTACACTTTCTTAAGCGTTAAGCAAAAGCTTACTATGCAAAACAGCAATTATAATCATTGTAATTATAAATCAAGTCTTTGGAATAAATATGTATTATCCAACATACAGCTACAGGATATATATAATTATATCCAAACTTTAGTAATGATTGGACCGTGTCTGAGAGCTGCGTGAGGACATTCCGAATTTAAACACATCAATGATGATTGACCTGGAAACGGAATGCAAGCGTGATGCACGTCTGATTCAGAGAATAAAGAGTAAGAGAGACAGGAAGAGATAGAAATATAGAGGAGGGAGTGTGACGATTACATTGCTCGGGGCTTAACAAGCCGACTAGTTTAAATTCGAATTGGGAATTCGATGCGGCGAAAGGCGACTAACAAAGAGCATCGAAATTGCCTGTCGGATGCAGAGTGAAGGGAATCAACGTTAATTAGTATTGCCAAGAATTCTGGTCTTGTTTTAAATTTTTTCTGGAAAATTAAAATAAAAAAGGCAATTTTTAATTTTTTAGTACTCCGTATTTTCCAATTTTAAGAAGATCCAAGTACACGGAAAGAACAATCCGAACAAAAACAGTTTCACTGTAAAAAAATCGCGCCAAGTCCACGTTCATAAGACTATTAAGAAAAAAAAATTTGTTTTTTCTTTACAAAAATGTATAAAATAAAAAAATTAAAAAATCCAAGTAACCGATATGATTGTTTATGATTCTCGGAAATTAAAAAAAATTTTGTTACAAATTTAAAAATTAAAAAAAAAGTTTGGAACGTATTTAGTGTGCGCGGTTGCGAAATTTAAAAAAATTGAAATACACAATGACGCACACCAAGTACGTTCCAAAATTTTTTTCTTAATTTTTAAATTTATAACAAAATTTTTTTTAATTTCCGAAAATCATAAACAATCATATCGGTTACTTGGATTTTTTAATTTTTTTATTTTATATATTTTTGTAAAGAAAAAACAAATTTTTTTTTTCTTAATAGTCTTATGAACGTGGATTTGGCGCGATTTTTTTACAGTGAAACTGTTTTTGTTCGGATTGAGTATTTTTTGTAATTGTAATAAAAATTTACAATTAGTACCAACTTAATTAAATCTCCCGTTGGTTGCATTTTTTATAGCAAACTATCCCCTTGAAACTACAGTTTATGTAAAAATAATTCCAGCGCACCCTGGCGGGTGTAGATGCAAGCTGTGAAATATCTATTTTTAACTGTAGTTTCTCATCTAATGAAGGATTACTATGCATTCTCGAATTATTTAGTCTGTGGCAGATCACTTTGCCCATCGAAAAAAAAGTCAGGATCGAAATTTTTGCGTTGCTATAGTTTGTGCTGATTAAATTTAATAATTTCAAGTAGATTAATTGTTATAAGTGAATATAATTAATTAATAACAGTCAAATAAAGTATGAATTACTGTTATAATATACAATTTAGGAAAAAAAAGTACCGTAGAATTAAATAAAATTTTGCAACCTCAAAATACCGTTCTGCTTACAGTAAACACAGTCGGTAGTCTGGCGCTCCGTTTACAGCAGATTTGAACGGAACTTGGCGCCAGATTCTACCGAATCTGTGGATAACCCACTGTACATCCTCGTATAGTATACTCCGTGGTATTTGTAGTGAAAAAAAATTTCACACTATAGTCAATATCCTTCAAAGTATACTAAATTATTTTTGGACTGTACTCAGTGAAGTCTCGATTTAATCGATTTAATCGATTAATTTTTCTGGTTATATCGCGTAAAACTTCACGGGATATAAGGTAAAAGCCCCAATTATTGACGCTATAAGAGACAAAGTTATGATTTGATTTCTTTTAAGCAATCAAATATAAATATCGTTGAATTTTGTTTGTGGTAATGTCTTAAATAATGTTTTAACTAATCAATTTCTTTTTTTAAAATGATAATCAGTGATATTTACTAATTAATTTTAAATAATTAAATAGATAATCTGGATACACCAATTATTGACGGGTTAAAAAACTGATTGATCTAATTATTGACGTACCGTAACCCCAATTATTGACGCCCCTACTGCGCATGCGTCGAATCATTTGGTTATATTTTTATTTATCAAAACTTGATATAAAGTAATCAATATTATTAAAGTTAATTAATAATAATTTCTATGAATGATTAATTATTATTAAAAATATAACAATTTATTCAAAAACTTGTTTAACACCAAAACACGCCGAGTTATTTGACAGTTAAAAGCCTTGAATATAATCGCGTATATAACGTATTTTATACTTAAAAAAAAGGCGTCATAGCGCTGTTGACTGGCTGTCAATATGGGATTCACCATAAAAATTATGAACTAGTTATTGACTCCCATTATTTAAATATTATAAAGCATACAATTAATTTCGATTATTCAATTTTATAAATATTTCATGTACTGTTAATTAAAAAAAAAATAGGTCATATAATTACATGAAAAAATTAATTTAAACTCGGCAGTTAAAAAAAATGCTTTTCTAACCAAAGTTGTTAATAAAATAGACGCTCGTAAGCTGATTTGATGAACTGGTGGTAACTTTATTTTTTTTTAATAATTAATATTTAATATTTTGAACTGAATGTGATTTTTTTCAATTTTTTAATTAATTAGAATTTAATAAAAATTTATTTGATCGTTATTCTTATTACAGATAATTTAATATATTTAAAGATAATTTAGGGTGTCAATATTTAGACCCCCGTCAATAATTGGGGCTTTTACCTTAATCTGAAAAATTATTTCGTGTAAATTAAATTATACTCTGATGAAATTTGGATTATGCCCACGGTGACTCGCCAATTTTTTTTCTAGCATCTGCGCACTTATCATTATCATATCTATTATGTATTTGAAATATTAGGTTAGTCAAATATTGTTTTAAATAATTATTACATACATCAAAAACATTTAAGGAGCATTAAAGCACAATTTTTCCGATAATTTGGGGTTAAAAATTGTTTTTTCTTTTCTTAGACTCTTCGAACTCAAAAATGTTAGGCTAAGAAAAAAATATTTTTACAGATCAAAATATATAAATAGTCACACACTCATTTAATTCACTAATTATATTTTAATTAATAACCAATATGCTGATTGACTATAACTCACAAATTATAAGCAGCACTTTACGCGCAGGCCCTAGAAAAAAAAAATGGCGGAGTCACCATGGGCATAATCCAAATTTCAACCGAGTATAATTTAATTTACACGAAATGATTTTTCAGATTATATCCCGTGAAGTTTTACGCGATATAACCAGAAAAATTAATCGATTAAATCGGAGACTTCACTGAGTACAGTCCAAAAATAATTTAGTATACTTTGAAGGATATTGACAATAGTCTGAAATTTTTTTTCACTACAAATACCACGGAGTATACTATACGAGGATGTACAGTGGGTTATTGTTTTTTCCGTGTACTCTCTTAGTGTAAAGAATGTCTATAAAAAAATAATACGCAGAAATACTTTTGTTATGCATCTTAAAATTAATTGTTAAATTAATTAATAACATTTTTGAGGAAATTTCCGAAAAATTTACTCATTAAATAATTATTGACATTTAATTGACTAATAAAAAATATAGCACTCTGAATTACCGGTCTACACTTGACAACACCGCAAGAGTTCCCTAACCTTAAAATTTATTTATGTTTACTGTCTAACTAAAATTACTAAGATCTTCTAGGATTTAAAAAAGCCGCAGTTACTTATGCGCCAGGGAACTGCGCAAGCGGTGTTGCCAAATCAAATACAAGACTTTAAAGAACGAAAGTTCCTTGTAATTTTTCATAAAAAATATAAAATATCTCTGTAATACGTTTGGAAAGCTACTTTTTTAATTGTTTTAATCGAAAGCTTATTATTTTTTCAATCAAATTCAATGAAAATAAAATTTTTTTTAAATCGTTAATTGCATTAAATTCTTAACCAAATACACGGCTGGTGGAATCTCCATTTACCTAAATATAAAAATTACAATTTTCAAACCTAATTATTTAATTAAATATCCCGGAAATCTACTGTTTTTTAATTTTTAACTTCCCGCTAAGAAAATCGAAGATTTTCAAAAATCGGGAAGTTATTGTTTTCACCCCGTTTTGAAAAATCGAGTTTTCATCAGATCTCGAGGTTTGAAGGTCATAGGAAGCTTCCCTGACTACTCCCGCGAGGTTGTCACTGTGTACAGACACTGTATGTATGTATGTGTGTGTGTGTGTGTGTGTGTGTGTGTGTGTGTGTGTGTGTGTGTGTGTGTGTGTGTGTGTGTGTGTGTGTGTGTGTGTGAAAATATGTCAACCGCTTATAACTTTTGAACGGCTCATCCGATTTTATCGCGGCTGGTGCCATTTGAAAGGACTTGGCCAAATTTAGATTTTGAGTATAATTTGGACCGATTCGGATCAGTAGATTTTGAGAAATCTTAAAAAAAACTAAGAAAAAAAATTTTTTCAAATGTGGTTTTTTTTGGATAACTTTTAAACGGCTCCACCGATCAATTCCAAAAACTAATCAGCTCTAGACAGTAAAAAACCACGTCGATCGCCATCAAGCTGGTCGAAATCGGTTAATTCGTTCGAGAGATATCGTGAACGAAAGAAAACCGAAAAAAGTGTTTTTTTTTAAATTACTCCGAAATTTTTGGTTCGATCAATTAAAACCTGAAAATTCTTTATGAGGCTGATAAAACTGCGTCCAATGCTGCCTACCGCGTGAAAATTGGTTGATCCACTCAAAAGTTATTGCAGTTTGAAAATTCCAAAAGTAGTGTTCTATGAAACTTCTATCAGACTTTTGAGCTCGAAGAGCTCAAATGCATAGAAATACTATCTCTTTGAGCTCAGCGAACTAAAAATATCACATAAATTATATTTTGAGCTCAGAAATCTCAAAAACGTCATAAGTAGAATTTTAAGCGCCCAGGTATGGAATTAGCAGGAAGTTGCAGGGATGGCCTTTAGGGTGAACCGTTTTCCTAATTTTTTTATTAATTATTAGGCTACGTAGATTGAATTTACAAATTTTCAGGAAGTTTTAAAAACTTGACTACTTCGCATGGATCTCCTTAACTAGACCAAACTCCAGAAAAATCTCGCTTTAAAGAAGTTCCACATATATACATGATGATAGTACTGGTACTAAAAGACAGTGAGCCGGCATACGCTTCAGAGATAATCCTGTGAAAAGAGAAAAGATGATGGGAATGTTGAGAAGCTGCGTAACTTTTACCGGTAAATTCTCTCCGAGGAATCTAGATACTAGATACTCGCAAGAGAGCCTTTTCACAAAATCCAGAAACTTGCCGCGTTCGACTCCAGAAGTCGCGCATAATGTTTCGATTCACCAAGAATACGTTATTTTCCGAAGCATCTTTTCTACCGTCTTACAACGTCTATATGTATATAAGTAGACAGACATACGTGTGCATGATCACAAACCTAACGTTACTTTCTTCTTACCCGAGTTTCTTCCAACATCCCGCGAACTAACGCCAGAGTAGAGAAGAAAGTCTACTCATATAGTTCGACGGCGATTTTCTATGTGAGTTTGACATGTATATACAGAGTATAGCATAGACATGATAGCTATATGACGATGAGAGTAAGGAGTACGCTCGATCCACCTAAGAGGGTACCTCATAAAACTTTGTCGTCGAAATAAAAAACAAGACCAAATCGTTTATCGAGGGAACTTTGCTTTTATATTTTTTTCACCCATTTTACTTTTTTTTTTTCCCCGTACTACTTATCGTCATCCTTGTCCTCGTCCTTTTTGTATCATCTTGTTTCAGTTACTCAATAAGTTTGCTTAAGTGATTGACTCGAGAGCTTCATCATACTCATAATATTTGTCGTGTAAATAATACGATATTGGAATTTTACATTGGACAATGTTAGCTTTCTTCTAAGCTAAGGAGAAGGATTTAGTTCTATTTAAGAAGATTTAGTAACAGATACTAAATGATTTAGTGACAAACCTTTCATTATCAAATATTTAGTAATAGGTACTAAATAAGTTATTAAAGCCCATTTAGTTCTACCAAATAAATATTAGGCAGTATTTAATAAATTATTTATTGATACTCAATAAATCGTTTATTGCTATCAAAGAAATTAATTTTTTAACTAATTTTAGCGTGTAACCTAACTTTTTCACTTAAAATAAATCAAAATAAATAATTTTAAGCAAAAATATAAGGTATTATAAAGAATAGAATCTTATTGAATTAGATTTTTTTGTTTGAGACATTTATAAAATTTAAAATTAAACAAGTTTTTAACATATCAATAATAGACTAATTGATAAATGTAAACTAAACTCCACTGAGAAAAGACATAAATAGAAGCCATTTATTGGGAGTATGTGTGTTTTCAAAGGGAAGATAAATCTCCCGAAATCGAGCTGAATAAAATAATCTAAGTCAGTGAATAGGTTATGTATCACATAAACATTGGAATTAAAGCATAGCCATCTACCGACAATACTTACCAAATAAATATTTAGTACCTGTTACTAAATATTATTTGGTGGAAATAAATATTTATTTCCATGTAATTAAGACTTTGTTCCTATAAAGAAATCATTTATTAAACTGTAATAAATAATATTGATAGTTACAAAATATTCGTTTCTCCCAAATGAAAGAATAAAAATTTTATTACTAAATCAGTTTTGTACCCCGTCCTAAATCCTTCTATCAGTTTACTTTAAAGGGTCAAGTGTAATTAGAATTTTATTTTTTTACTTCTGATATACATTCTATAGAGGTGTATGACACCTGTGCATAGACACCAGAAAAATACAATAATATTTAATTATATATACATCGAATTAAGAAATTCATTAGCTAATGCAATGTACAAAGTATAAGTTTTCTTACAACTAATTATACAATATTTTGCTAACTAATATACTATCTTCATTTATAATTCAATAGATCTAATCCACCTCCCAAAATTCTTGCTTAATAAGTTCTTTTTTCATTCAAGAGCTTTTAGATTATTGGGAAGTAGATTGAAATATTTTATTGCCACAAAAAACGCATTTTTGGTACTTAAAGTTTTATTAATTTTTGGTAAAGTTATCTGTCTATTACAATTATTTATAAACCTCCCAGAGTGCATTAATTTACAATCTGTAAAATAATAAGTAAGCGCATTAACAACAACAAAACTGGTTGATTTTTAAAGGTAAAAACATTTCATTTTCTATTTTCATTTTATTTATCAATTTATTCTGTAAATTTACAATAGGTTTCAACGTATTGTCATATGCACCACCCCAAGCAATGATTCCATAGTTTATAACACTTTCGAAAAAACCATGATATATTTTAAAAAAACAATATATATATATATATATATATATATATATATATATATATATATATATATTGTTTTCAGTACAGATGGGTGTAGCCAATTACTTAATTTATAGAATAAAAAAGTGAAATACTTGACTTTTTTAATCAGCTCTGTTACATGCTTGTTTCATTTCATATGACAGTCATACATTACCCCTAAATATTTACAGCTTTCAACTCTCTTCAGTTTTCTATTTTTAATAAACAAATGAAAATTAGTGGGAACACTATCAATGTAACTTCCGAAAGTAATGTATGTAGACTTATCAACATTAAACGTAAGCTGATTGCCTTTTAACCACATATCTAATTTTTGAAACCATTCAGTCAGACATTGAAGAACTTCTTGCCAACTACTTCCACTGCACAGGACTGCAGTATCATCTGCATAAGAAACTAGTGCATTCGTTGGTACAATATTAAATATATCATCAATATACAAAATGAAAAGAAGTGGTCCCAAAATATAAAACAATAGATTTAATAAGTGTAAAAAAATGATTATATGTCATTTTTAATAAAATTAATATAATAAATTTATTAATGCTCATTTTTTTATACCACTAACTACACCTAAGCCCAACTGCTAATACTGTTATTTGCACAAGCGATTATTGATATTGCAAGTTTTGTAAACTCTCCGGAACTCTGTTTATGTCACATCCTTCAGACGAGTAACTGGTAGCTAGCATATAATGGATAAAGGTAAGGATAGAAGTAAGGAAATGTCGTATGTTCTTGTTCTGGTGAATGTGTGTTATGTGTATGTGTATATGTATGGATGTATAGATGTATATGGAGGTATATATATTATATCCAAAGTGTTAGTCGGGTGTATGAAAGTTCTAATGAAATTCCACGCGTGTTCTACATTATTAAGAAATGACTTGAATCTCAAGGTTCCCCTAACTCGCGACATAATCCAGTTAATAATACATTCCACGTTCAACTGGAATCTATATAGGACGTATATAATATATGTAACAGATATAGTACTCTGGATCTAGATCTGGATGAGTATAAATGGATTAAAAATAAGGAAACCCAAACTTGGAAGTTTCCATTTCATTGTTGAAGTTATAATGCGTGTGTTATGCTAAGTAAAACAGTTAGAGTGTAATATGTAACTCTAATTTTTAAGGGTACAGATCAAGTTTAGGGAAAGAGAGATGTCAAAAAGTTATAACGATTTGAGAATGTAAGACGATGCATTTAAACAGTATAAGGATTTGATGACACCATCATCCGTTCTAATGGTAGAGCATTACCAAGTTTAATTATTCTACGTCTTGCCTTCTTAACCCTTTTAACATCAGACCCTTTTGACTAAGTTATGTATGTATGTGTTTGTATGTATATGGATATAACTTTATCTCGGGAGCTCTGATGGCTAGATTCCCCGATATACGTTTATTGCTCCGGCGTACCAGTCACACTTTTCTCGTCAAATTAATCACACTGAATCTGAAGAAGGTTAGATTATATAATTACAGAACACTGCTGAGGAGACAAATTATTAGTGCTGTATTAAAAGGTTGATTTTCTGTTTCAGAGAGACTGGAAGAGAAATCATTTTGAAATTCTGAAGAGTACACGGGAAAAAATTTCTGGGAAAATTTACGATACAACTATTGTAAAGCTAGACTATACTTTTATTACTATTAATTGTCACATATTTTAGAAGAAAAAGTACTATTTATTCATGAAAAAATACGATATTACTATTGTAAAAAGTAAGAGATGAAAATTTCCAATGCTGCCTCTGTATCTTTCCAATAGAACTATAGCAAATTTTACAATAGTTGAATTGGAATGTTTCTCAATTAGTGTGATTGATGGCCGTGCATAGCGCTAGACTCCGAGTTTATGTAAATGTTAATGGATATGGGTCTTAGTTTACCTCGGATAGCGTAGAGGGAGAGTCTCTGGCTGCCAACACAGAGTTCCGGGTTCGATTCCCAATAACACCGAAAATGTTGGTTTCTTTTTTCGATTACTGTACAGGTACCAATTAGTCCAACCTTCTATCTCACTCCCTCCCTAATATTTCTTTTAAAAAAACCAACTGTGAATTTTTACAATAGTTGAATTGTAAAGTTCACAAACACATATTGTATAATTTGCTCTATAGTATCCGACTTTTTAAGACTCTTGCTAGTTTTATTTGTTGGATAAAATTTACAATAGTAGATCGTAAAAATTACTAAATGAGAAGTATAGTCCACCGTTACTATTTTATTTAGTAAAAATTACAATAGTAAAATAGTAAAAACTCCTTCAATTTTCTTTCCGTGTACATTTAAAATATTTAAATAAATTTTTGTATAAGAAAATATAGGTTCAATGATTTTTCCGGATCGTTGCTGTATTAGCGAAATACCAAAAAGATTTTGATGTAATGTAGATTTATCTAAGAGACTTGAAAGCAAATTACAGAGATCAGTAAATAGTACCATTCGATTCATTTATAATTTGAGACGTGATGAACATATCACACCATATCGACGTTCACTAAATTGGCTGAATATAAAATCACGAAGACTGTATTATCTGGCTTGTTTATTTTTCAAATTAATAACGACGGGTGAACCGAAGTTTCTACGTAGATTATTCATAGAAGAAGATCCTGAAATTAGGCGATCAGATAGGCTGGCAGCTAAGAATAATATTTCCTTTAAGATGCCAAATTTTGCTACTACGTCCTAGAGCATTCATTTGTAATAACAGCTATTCGGTTATGGAACGACTTACCTTCTGAGATTGTAAATGCTCTTAGTTTGGAGACTTTCAAAATTAAATTGTTCGATTTTCTAATGAGTAACGAATAGTTAGAAATTAGTATGCTGGAAAATAACATAATATTGTGATGTATATAAAAATTTGTATTTACACTCTTGTTTTAATTGCAATCTGTTTTATGTACTCTATCAATGCTTCAAAATTTATTGTACTTATTTGAACATTATCTTTGTATGTAAAATTTGCCATTCGGCTTAACGCCTTGGCATTAAAACTAAATAAATAAATAAATAAATAAAATAATGTACATCTCTTCGATTTTGCTGAAACTTTTTCTAGAACGGCAAATCAATGGTTCCGCGACAATTGATCCCGCGACATTACATCCCGCGATGTTGTATCAGCGTCATAATGTCCACGACAAATTTGTGGAATTGGGTGAATAAGGATAAAGCGGGGAAGGGGGGACCTTTTTTTACTCGGTAGGAATTTTTCGGTAACTGAAAAAATATAATTCGGACAGCCCGGACCGGGACTCGAACCCGGATCGTTCGGTTACGCGCCAAAGGCTCTACCAGTTAAGCCATCCGAGACACTGTCCGTAACTACTATTCAGTCACCTATTAAGACCTGACTTGAGTCCATCAACACCGCCGTCCATCTTACGGTAAATAACAAATATTAATTTATAGTTAAATTTGTCGTATAGACAAGTCAGCGACACAATCAGGGATACAATGTCGCGGGATCAATTGTCGCGGAACCAAATCAATTATTAAACATAAAATGAAACTACTACTTTAATGTGAATCTAAAAAGAGATTAATATTTGGTACTGGAAAATAATATCTGTGAAAAATTAAAATTTTAATGACAGCTTTGATAAATTATAAACATCAAACCATTATATTCTCTCAATTTTAAATCAATTATTAACAAGCTGTCCTCTAAAGCTCAGATGTAACTACATAGCTCATATATTTTTGACATACATATATGCCGTACAAAGTTGATATAAATGTTTAATAAGGATTTGATAAAAGTTGTTCAAAGTGAAGATTATATAATGCGTTCACAACGTGAATTTATTCTCTTAAACACACATGTAATAAAGACATCATAACTTTATTCGAGTGCCGTCAGCTTTAAAGCTTACAAATTTATTACTACAGTAATAATAGTTTATAATTATGATAGGATATTTTGAACAGTTGAATCGTTACCAAACTATCAATCCGAAATGTAAAACTTTTGTTGATTGTAATAAAATTTTGTAAGTTATGATGAAGTTCAATACAACAAAACACTTAAAACTTAAAACAATTACACTGTCAGTGTAAGCAAGCAATCTTACAAAGCTAATAATTCCACAAAGTGATTTAATTAAAAATGATACAAACAATTCTAAGTTTGTACACTGTCAGTGCAAGGAAGCGATCTTATTAAGCTAATAATTACACAAAGTGAGGTAATTAAAAATAATACAATTAATACTAAGTTTATATACACTTATTAAAAATGATCTGTTCACGCAAATTAATGCTCGACACAATAGGTACTTCTATAATTATTGTAGGATATAGACTCATCAAGCTCTCCTCTGTGGAAATCCTCAGTAACAGGCGAAAGATTTATGTTTCACTTGGGAACCAGTCTTGTAATTAGTCTTAATTGAATTTTATTAGCTTTTAAAGTTTAATTTGGTGAAACAAACAATCCGTTAGGCCATCTGGCGATGTAAATCTATATTATCAAGTGATAAAATGAGTGCAGAGCATGGAAAACTCAAAGATGGTCAGATTTACTTGGAAATAGGTAATGATTTTTACTACACGGAGAGAAAAATGTGGAAATCATTACGATAATTTTAATGAAATGATTTCTTATAGCATTTTAGGAGCGATTAATATTATAGTGATAATGCCTAAAATATTGAAGTAATTTTTTTTTCACACAACTGTGGTATATAATTAATTATTTTTTAACAATGAATTTCCATATCTATTTTGCTCCTCTAATTGTATGGTAAGAAAATATCCCTTTTATTAGAGAAACTTTAGAATTGCTCCAATATTTATCAATATTATCTAACAAAATAATAACTGAGCTGGAATAAACAATTTAAGGTTAAGTACACACGTGAATAAAAATTGTGAAAAAAAAATTTTTTTTACTTTAGTGAAAGATCAATTTTTATTTAAAAAAAAAAATTTATTAGCAAAAAAATATATAATAATTACTTTATATTTTTCAAGTGATTGCTTCATTATTATGAAAATAAACATTTCTCTATTATTATGTGCGTCATTCTCATAATATTATAGGAACCATTCCTTTAATAGTATAGAAACCATTCCCATAATATAATGAAGCTATTCCAATATTGTATGAGAATGTTTCCAATAAACTATGGGTATGGTTCTCATAATAAGCATAGGATTGATACCTATAATGATCATTTTACTACACGGAAAGAAAAATATAGGAACTATTCCCATAATTTTATGGGAACAGTTCCCAGGCAATTATAGGAACTGTTCCCATAATTATAGGAAATTTTCCTAGAATTATGGGAAAATTTCCCATAATGATGAAAATGGTTCCCATAATGGTATAGGAATGGTTTCTATAATTATAGGAACCATTCCCATAATATTATGGGAAATATTCTCATAATGATATAGTAATGGTTCCTATATTTTAGAGTTTCCGATTATCTATATGATGTCCTAAAATTGTCCTTTAATAATGGTGTTAAAGTAACACGGATTGAAAATTTACACCGAGAGAATTTCACACCATTATTTCACACTACATGGCCATGTAAAGTACTCTGGGTCCATTTTTACATCGAAATTTTTGACAGTGTAGTTATTTTAATCAAAAACTTTTATCTACTTTATATTTTATTATTTTAAACTTTCTAAATTAAATATTAACTTTTTTTTTGATTATTTATCTTTAATTATTAAACATAAAAAGTTTAATTATAAAAATTGTGATACTTAAAATATTATCAACACCGGGAAATTTATAACACCGATTTAACACCGAAAAAAAATATTTACACCGCGACCGGTGTTACTGCTACACCGATTTCGGTGTTGAATTTAACACCGGAATTTTTAACACCGTACACCGCATGGACTCACACCGGTTTTTTTTTACAGTGTAGGAATGATTCCTATAGCATTATGGGAACCATTCCCATAATACTATAGGAATAGTTCCCATAATGATATAGGAATAGTTTCTATAATAGTATAGGAATTATTCCTATAGCATTATGGGAACCATTCCCATAATGGTATAGGAATAGTTCCCATAATTTACTTTCCGTGTATAGGAACTATTGCCATAATTTTTGAAAAGGTTCCTGTAAATTTATCTCCGTATAGGGATTTTATATCGTAAGGAGTTGGTCTGAAATTGGTTTTTAGTTTCATCAAATAGACTCAAAGTTGTAGCAAATTTTAGAAGCACATTATAATTTGGAGGTTGCCAAATTGCAATGGAGCCTTTTACATTGGTATGAATAAGTTAAAATAAAATAATCGGTTGTAGGAATAGGTTTCCGTGGCATAGATGGCCATACAATCTTGAATCCTCACACTTGATGATGCTGTGCAAAGGGTAGTAGTAGATTGGTTCTCGGCTCTGAGCACTCCGACTACCATTAAGATTACAATATCCGTGAAGGAGAATAATGAGTAGGTTGAGTCAGGAAGGGGGTTGTAGGGATTTTGTGGGTGCTGCTACGAATCTCATATCCGTCTGAGACGGCTGATAACGGGGTATAGTGTCGTCCAGCGAAATATTATAGCGCAGTGCCATTTCCGCAGCCTGATTGGAAATTGTCATACCGCACAACTATCTCTGCTCCATTGCCCATGCGGATATTAGCCGTGAGTACTCCTGCTGTACCACTGTTTCAAACTTTTTGATTATGTTCGCTCGTGCATAACTTCATATAATGATGATGATAATAATAATAATAAAAATAACAATATTAAATGTATTGGTATTGCCGTCTACAGGCGTAATAGAGAGCCGCATTGTTAAAGAGAAAACCCGTCGATTGACATGTAAATGCTGTTAGTTGTTGAACAGTTTAATTAACTCAAGAGTAGTTTATTCAACGCAACTTGATTAGCTATCGATAAAATGTTAATATGTATTTAAGAGTATTGGAAATTTGACTTTAATTATAGCTAATCTGATTTACCGATCGGAAATTAACTAGATCTCATTTATTTAGTTATTTATCAACACATTTTGATCATTAATTTACTCTTAATAAACTCCGGGTAGGAAATATATCTCTAGAATAAACTTTCAGCGCTCACTGGATTATATTAGCTTTCATTTTAAAAGCGAGATTTATTAAATATGTAAAAACTAGCTAATGAGCTTCAGAATTTGTTTATGATTATTTTCATTTATAATTTTACTTTTTAAGTAATTAAGACTCCTGGAGTCCAACGCCGACGCAAACTAACGCTTATTTAAATTATTACAACTTCTTAATTCAAGTAACGTCAATGCTTGGTTATTTTAATTTTTAATTTTAACTTTTATTATGTAAACTAAATTTTTTCTTTAAGGAGATCCAAGTACCCGCCTAGTGTAAATAATGTCTATAAAAAATAATACGTACACTGATAAAAAAATCCGAACAAAAACAGTTTCACTGTAAAAAAAATCGCGCCAAGTCCACGTTCATAAGACTATTAAGAAAAAAAAAATTTGTTTTTTTCTTTACAAAAATATATAAAATAAAAAAATTAAAAAATCCAAGTAACCGATGTGATTGTTTATGATTTTCGGAAATTAAAAAAAATTTTGTTACAAATTTAAAAATTAAAAAAAAAGTTTGGAACGTATTTAGTGTGCGCGGTTGCGAAATTAAAAAAAATTGAAATACACAATGACGCACACCAAGTACGTTCCAAAATTTTTTTCTTAATTTTTAAATTTATAACAAAATTTTTTTTAATTTCCGAAAATCATAAACAATCATATCGGTTACTTGGATTTTTTAATTTTTTTATTTAATATATTTTTGTAAAGAAAAAAACAAATTTTTTTTTTCTTAACAGTCTTATGAACGTGGACTTGGCGCGATTTTTTTACAGTGAAACTGTTTTTGTTCGGATTTTAGTATTTTTTGTAATTATAATAAAAATTTACAATTGGTACCAACTTAATTAAATCTCCCGTTGGTTGCATTTTTTATAGCAAACTATCCCCTTGAAACTACAGTTTATGTAAAAATAATTCCAGCGCACCCTGGCGGGTGTAGATGCAAGCTGTGAAATATCTATTTTTAACTGTAGTTTCTCATCTAATGAAGGATTACTATGCATTCTCGAATTATTTAGTCTGTGGCAGATTACTTTGCCCATCGAAAAAAAAGTCAGGATCGAAATTTTTGCGTTGCTATAGTTTGTGCTGATTAAATTTAATAATTCCAAGTAGATTAATTGTTATAAGTGAATATAATTAATTAATAACAGTCAAATAAAGTATGAATTACTGTTATAATATACAATTTAGGAAAAAAAAGTACCGTAGAATTAAATAAAATTTTGCAACCTCAAAATACCGTTCTGCTTACAGTAAACACAGTCGGTAGTCTGGCGCTCCGTTTACAGCAGATTTGAACGGAACTTGGCGCCAGATTCTACCGAATCTGTGGATTAATTTGACTCAAAATCTTGAACCAAGAATACCATTTTGAAGAAAATGATTTTCTTGAGTCAAGAAAATGAATTCTTGAGTCAAGAAATTATTCTTGACTGAAGTAAATTTTTCTTGTCTCAAGAATTTATTCTCTTGACTCAAGAAAATCATTTTCTTCAAAATGGTGTTCTTGGTTTAAGATTTTGACTGTTGAGTCAAATTAATTTTTTTATCAGTGTAGAAATACTTTTGTTATCTTAAAATTAATTAATAACATTTTTGAAGAAATTTCCGATAAATTTACTCATTAAATAATTATTGACATTTAATTGACTGATAAAAAATATAGCACTCTGAATTACCGGTATACATTTGACAACACCGCAAGAGTTCCCTAACCTTCAAATTTATTTATGTTTACTGTCTAACTAAAATGACTAAGATCTTCTAGCATTTAAAAAACCGCGATTACTTATGCGCCGAGTTACTGCGCAAGCGGTGTTGCCAAGTCAAATACAAGACTTTAAAGAACGCAAGTTCCGAGTGATTTTTCATAAAAAATATAAAATATCTCCGTAATACGTTCGGAAAGCTACTTTTTTAATTGTTTTAATCGAAAGCTTATTATTTTTTCAATCAAATTCAATGAAAATAAAATTTCTTTTAAAATCGTTAATTGCATTAAATTCTTAACCAAATACACGGCTGGCGGAATCTCCATTAAAATGTAAAAATTACAATTTTCAAACCTAATTATTCGATTAAATATCCCGGAAATCTACTGTTTTTTAATTTTTTTATTAATTGTTAGGCTACGTAGATTGAATTTACAAATTTTCAAAAGTATTAAAAATTTGACTGTTTTGCGTGGATCTCCTTAATAATTCTACAATATTGCGAAAAAATTTTTTTGCTCAATATAAAATTGATAAATCAAGATCTATTCGATTTTATAATCATCTCAAAAAAAATATAACACTGTCTATTACTTAATATTAAATGTCTCATAATATATTATCATATTATATTAAACAATATAGCGAGCGAATGCATTAAAATATTACAATAAATTATTGTTATAAATATTTGACGTGTTTATAACATCATTTTATTTTATTTGTGACAAGAAAATATCCATATTAATTCTTTAGATAAAATATAATCTAAATCATTGTCAAAATATATTTTTGCTTCAGAAAAATATTTTTTTCTCTTCGAGTATAAAAATGTAAATACAATTAATAAAAATCGCAATTAATATTTATACTTGTAGCAATAAAAAAATAAAATGAACAAACGCTTGAACATTGTTTTACATGAACACAAAAAGCGCACTCTTTAATAAAATAAATCAATATAATCAAAGAAAAATAGAGCTAACAAATTCCCAGCGTTCCAACTAACAAACTCCATTTCGAATTGCAATAAATAAAATAATCTATAATAAAAAAGCAATATCCGAAAATATAAATGCAAATCACTATAGACTAATAAGTTCACCATTGATCTTTTTAAAAAAATAATATTTTTAAAATTATTAGAATATTAAAACCCAAATATATATTCTAATTCCTTGGAAATGAAACGCGTCAGTATATTTTCCCTCACTCGGAAATCTATAGATTGTTGACGAAAAACAAAAAGATCAATTTTTTACCCAATAGAGTAAACATTTGGAGAGCTGAACTACCCTCGATAAAACTATATATATATCGCTGCCAAGAGAGTTGGTTTATTCACTTGAAAATGATGCTTGTGTGATGCTGTTGCTGTTCACACCAACGCGTTTATGCCCACAAACATACATACGCACTGGCGGGTAAGCTTTGGGTTATACGCGAGCATATAAATGCATGTGTAGGTTTTAAATATAAAATGAAAAGAGGTATTTTATTTTTGTTTTTATTGATATGTATCCTTCTTTGGACTTTCAGGAAACACTCAACCTGTCAGCTATGACGTTTTAAAACTCAACAATTTAAAAGCGATTATGAATAAAAAATAGCAGATTAAATACTCCCGCATCTGTTTAAATATATATTTTCGAGTCACAATAATGGATAATATATTGTGACATAATGTTAAGTATTGTGAAGGATGGATTGCCAACAAATCGGGGATCTATTTAGTATACAGTAGTGTAGTGTAGTGTAGAGCAGTGAGCTAAATGGAAAAAGAATAAATATTATAAACGACATCAAGAGATTTCAACGCAAACTGCTGGCAATAATTTACGTGCAGGAAAAAATGACAGAATAATAACAACAACATATATATACGCATACATATACACATACATATGTAGAATATGGTTGGGTAGGTACAAGGGAGGGTGCATCATATCGCAATTGCTGGGAGCAATAGTAAAAATTAAAACTCATTGGAAATCGGAGCATGACACAGACGATAACATAATTCATTACACATTCATACACTCTTGCTGCGACTGAGGACGTCATGTTACGCAGGCGTTTAACAACTAGGCCACTCGGATGTTTATACACAAAATAATCACCCATATATACAATTGAATGTACATCCTCGGTATTTTTCGTCGATTTAATTTTCATGTGCTTCCGTGTAATCGTGATAAACAGTGTAATATTATTTTGTAGGAGTAAGCGATTGCTCAATGAAAATTTTGATCAGAGATTTTAAACATATCGAATGCATTGTGAAAGCATGAACACGGGATTACTTTTTTTTGCGACTAAATTGTTTATCCGTGTAATTTTTGTTAAAGGTATGCCCGTATATGGCCTGATATAGCTGATTTTTATATATAAATAGTATATTACAACCCAAGGCTAGAAAGTTGGATTTTCTAGCGTATGGGATATGATGGCCGAGGCGTAGCCGAGGCCATCATATCACATACGTCAGGGTATCCAACATTCTGGTCATGGGTTGTATACTATTTTTCTTGCTCTCCAGCCGAAAGTACGCAACGCCGTGGAAGGGGTTTTGCAAAACCGAGGCGAAGTCGAGGTTTTGCCGGGCGTGAGGGGGGCGCCGCCCGACTTTTGCAAAGCCGAGGCTTTGCTGGTCGGGGCGGGTATAAAAAAAAAAAATAAAAGTTAATAAATTGAAAAAAAATGTTATTTTAAACTTTACTAACAAATGCTCTGATTAAGAGTGATATCATGCACAGAATTTGTCACAAATATTTAAACTCATTCTAATTACAGAATTTATTTTTTTAACTTCTGGCCTAGGTATGTAATATACTATTAATAGTAATGAAATTTTATTACTAATTTAATAAAACGTTTATTTGGCTAATCCCAAATAAAAATTTAATAAATATTAATAAAATTTCCTTAAATACTAATTAAAATTTTCTTAAATACTAATATATGTTTTATTAAATACTGATAAAATTTTATTAGGTACTAATAAATTTTTCTTAGTATGTAAAAGATGTTGTCTGTCATAAAGACAACATAAAAGTCGGGAGTAAACAAATAGGATAGGTTAGGATGTCTCGTTGAAAAATCTTAATATTATTTATTAAAAGATATTACTGTGAAAATAAAATTGACTATATTATAATTAATAGAAATTTATGTTATGTTATGAAACATGAATTATGTATTGTAATTAAGCACATTTAACTTTTATGTGTTTATATTCCTTAATAAATTAAATTGATCAATATTAATTTTTTTTTTTAAATTATTTGCTTACCGTCAAACTTTTGGAACAAGTAAAAACTACGCGTATTAATAACAGAAAACAACAGCGACGCTCGTGGTTATTTTAATAAACACATATTAGTATTTAAGAAAATTTTATTAAATACTAATAAAATTTTATTTATATGAAATATAATTTTATTAATATTAACCAAGTTATTTTTTCAAGTCCAAATAAACTTTTTTATTGCTATTAAATAAAATTGTCTCAGTGTATCAAGAGTTGTTAAAATAAAAATTTTATTTGGAAAAAAAATCGAACTGAAAAAATCACAATGAAAAATTTAATTCTTAATCACAAAAAAAAAAAAATATAAATATTTTTAATCAAGCAAAAAAAATTCTAGAATGTAAAAACACATCGGTCAGGTGAACATTTAAATTTTAAACAAGATACTAGGAAGCTTTTTGACCAAAATTGAACAAAAAATACTAAAATTTTGGCAATCAGGCAGAATTAAAAGAACCTTAGAAATTAATTGTATTTGAGAGTTAGGAAAGCAGTTGAATCCTTGAATCGTTAATACACTTTTTGGATGATCGTTGAGGAATATAAAAAAAAAAAAAAAAAAAAAAAAAAAACAGTTTTTCTTTCTTTGTTTGATTTCAGAGCATACAAAGTATATAAAAACATTTTAAAAGCGTTTATATTGAATACATATATAGTAACTATTGAAATTGTCATCGTGTCCATAGGATATTGAACAACCACGGCAATCTATCGGATCGAATATCCAACAAGCAGGGCTCAATAGTCACCGCGATCAAAAGCTCCGCATACAGGATCTCTCTGGATAACGGCATTAATTGAATCGGCTATCGGTCGTGGCCCCGTTATTCTATTACTAAAGCAGCCATTGTCTTCTGTGGTTTATAGTCTGACTACCGGCCGCCCCTTTTCAACTCTCACCTCTCACCCTCCTCACATAGCTTCCGATCGCGCGGTTTTCTAGCTACACCGAAATACATCGCCATGCCACCCACCGAGATTGTTGAGTTTTCATTTAATTATAATTTTGTGGCTAGCCAATAACCACCCGAGCTGACATCATCATCATTTATATATTTACAATTCATTAACGTATTAACATTTATTTCGCGGTTCATCAAGTTGGAATGCTACACGGAAAAAAGTAAACTGTAATAAATAACAGTCGATTTATAATAAGTAGTGATCAACTGCTAAAAATTACCATTTCAAACAGTAAAATCGTGATTTTACTATTCACTTTATAATATTTACCATTTAAACGTTACAATTTACTCTTTACATGGAAGAAAATACTATTTCAAACAGTAATATTCGCTATGTAAATGTCTAAAATGTTAAAGTATAATAATTAACAATTCAGACTTTGATATTTATCATTTCGTACCTAAAAAATGATGTTATGATATGTAAAAAGTATAAAATAAAGTTAGTAAATTTCTAATACAAGCAACGTCAATATTTACAAAGTAAATTGGTAAATTTTAAACGCAACGCTAAAAATCAAACTGTAATTATTGACTTGCTCGGGCTGGTAAAATGTATATTTTAAAAGTATAATTTTTACTGTTTCAAATGTTAAATTCTCCCAGAGTGGGACCCTCTTCTCTTTCATCTGAGTTCCCCTTCTCCTCATTATATGGACGATATATTGAAATGATAATTTTTACTGTTTGAAGCTGTAATTTTTTAAGATGAAAGAGTCGTTATTTACTATAGTGACAGCTACTAATCACTTATTTTGGATATTAAATTATAAATTGTCGCTTTTATACTTTCTACATTAAGTTCTGTAATATTTATATTTTTGCCACCCTGATGTCCGGTTTACTGTTTGAAACTGTAAAAATTAACCGGAATCCGAGTGAATATTACAGTTTACTTTTTTCCGTGTACCCGTCAAAAAAAAGAAAAAAAAATCATTTAGTTTAAATAATAATAAATACTAATCATCAAATTTAACAAATTATAAAACTCACTTATGAACATCATTTTCGGGAATTTTTTTGACAGGGAAAAAAAAGAATTTTCGGATCGGATTTTTTTCATTTTATTAAGGGTACATTAAAGATTATTACCCTAAATTTTTATTAAAAAATATTTAATTATTACAAAGTTATTAACAATCTCGTAGAGAACTAGAAAAAATTCCCCCCTGCATGGTCGCATCGATAATTCAAAAACGGATCATCTGAAAATAAAAACCCAAATTGCTTTTTAATCAGTAAGGATATAGTTATCGTTGCACGTACGGAATTAAAAAAATTTTAATTTTAAAGATTTTTTTAGTCGGGTTAAAACCAAAAAGAAAAACAGTAAAAATAATGAGAAAATTTTCAATCAGTTGCCATTTTTTTAAAATAAAAATGGAGATTGTTAATAACTTTGTAATAATTAAATATTTTTTAACAAAAATTTAGGTTAATAATCTTTAATGTACCCTTAATAAAATAAAAAAAATCCGATCCCCAAATTCCTTTATTTTCCCTGTCAAAAAAATTCCCGAAAATGTCCTTTTTAAAAGCACCAAAAAATGTAAAAAAGTTTGGAAAATCCAAAAGTGCACGCCTCATAACGCTAATTGGTTTAAAAAAAAAAAAATTATGATTAAGTAATTTCTTATAGAGTATTTTTTATTTTTTTTTTAAATATCGGCGCCCTTTTTTCTTGTCATATGGGCACGCAGTCTAAAAAAATCTAGCTTGATCAAGTGGCGCCATAGTTTTCACGTGACAAATAAGAAAAGTTTGTTTGGCTTTGTACGGTTGTATCGCAGTGAATTTTAATAAAAATTCAATTTAAAAAAAAATACGTAAACTAGGCCACTGATATGAAATACGGACCCAGTTCATCGAAGAGCGGTTGATAGTTGATTTTCAAACGTGTTTTTCTCATGTATGTGATAAAATTTAGAAAAAAAACGCTTCGCTCTTCGATAGACAATTAAATTATCTATCGAAGAGTGAAGCGCTTTTTTGGAAAATTTTCATTTATTTATGCATAGAATGCGTTTTAAGATTCCATTTGTTGTGCAAGTATGACAGAAATACTTTCGTTTTTCCAATAGAGGGCGAGAGAGAGAAAAAATGTAAACCCTTCTTAAACTAATAAAAAAAGGTCCGGTCTTGAAATATCAATTTGTTCGGGAGTTATCGTTGGTACATCCAAAATGGGGTGACATCCGGACGTCCACGTAAAATTTTTTTCAAAACGTTTTTTTTTTTCAAAATAGCAACATGAAATGATTTCAAAAAGTAAAAAAAGGTTTAATTTAAGTGTTTTTTCGGTGTACATCTACTTATATCATTGTATAAGTGTAATATGGTTGTGATAGAGGCATTTAAAGATCACAAAATTGTTTGACCTTGACGAGTCGAGTATAAAGCACAACCTCACGCGCTTCGCGCTATGAGGCGTGCAATAGAATTGATTGTGAAAAGTAATTGTGATTTTCTGATGGTGAATTCAAAAGTTCAATGAAAGAGACACAGCAGTGAGTTACAAGTTTTACAGTAGCTTGAATTGAATATTGGAAGCGTCCTACATCTGCATTCGTATATATGTGTATATAAGTATAAATGTAAGGATTAAGCATGTATGTACGTTTAGTATGTATGTATTCCTGAAAAATATATTAACGTTAGCAAAGCACCGTCGTTGTTGGTGGTTCTGGCATTGGACTGGTATGGCAGCACCGCTTCCAAACTAGATATCTATATGTCTACGAATGAGAGAGGCGTGTTGATATGGCCAATGAAAAGAAAACAAACGTTATCTACGATATAGAGTCTCTGTACTGACAAAAACTAAAATCTGTTTCCGATACACAGCGAGCATTTAAATCCGATACTATTCACCAGTTATTTTATTTTAGTTTTATTTTTCATTGTTTTTTGTTTTCGTTTCATCACAGCACTGTTTTTCGGCTTAACTGAAACAATTAACTCAGTCCATCCGCCCGCTTTATCAAATGTCACAAATTTACGTTTTTAATCAAAAATTCATTAATTCACTCCATTTAGCTGCGTTTTCATTTTACACTTCATTGTTTATATTGATTATTATTATCATCATTATCAATATTATTATTATTTTTTTAATGATCAAATCTTTTTTTTATTAATTCTTAAAGACGCTGATAAAAAATTGTATTTATTATTGACAAATACATTTATTTAAAAACTATATTTTAAGTTATTGAATATAGCTAATTGTCGTTTGACTTTCAATGATTATTGCTTCTAAAAAAATTATATGCACTGTATATAACGTAAATATACATGTTTAATAACTATGATCAAAAATTTCTTACCTTATTAATAATATTAATCTTACATTCGTAACTCTGACATATGTAATTCAGTATTGGCTTTTAAAATATAAATTATTAAATCGTACTTGTAAATCCTTTTAGTATCTTTATTATTGATAAACGTTCAATAATTTGCTAAAAATCAGAAGAGATAAGAAGATAGATAGAATCGACGGAAAATTCAATAATAAATTAAATTTTTCAAAGGTATTACTTTTGCTTACGCACGGAAAGGAGTAAAATGTAATAAATAATAGTCGATTTATAATAAGTAATGATTAACTGAAAAAAATTACCATTTCAAACAGTAAACTCGAGATTTTAACAATCACTTTATAATATTTATCATTTAAATGCTACAATTTATTATTTACATGGAAGAAAATACCATTTCAAACAGTAATATTCGCCACGTGAAAGTCCAAAATGTTAAAGTATAATAATTAAGAATTTTGACTTTGATAATTATCATTTCGTATCTAAAAAATGATCTTATGATATGTCAAAAATATAAACTACAGTTACTAAATTTTCTATACAAGCAACGTCAATATTTACAAAGTAAAATGATAAATTTTAAACGCAACGCTAAAAATCAAACTATAATTATTGATTTGCTTGGACTGGTAAAATATATATTTTAAGAGTAGAATTTTTACTGTTTCAAATGTTAAATTCTCCGAGTGTGAGACCTTTCCCTTCTCCTCATAGTATAGGCTATATATTAAAACGGCAATTTTTACTGTTTGAAACTGTAATTTTTTAAGATGAGCGTCGTTATTTACTATAGTGACAGCTACTAATCACATTTTCGATATTAAATTATAAATTGTGGCTTTTATACTTTCTACACGGAAAAAAGTAAACTGTTATAAATAATAGTCGATTTATAATTGGTAATGATCAACTGGAAAAAATTACCATTTCAAACAGTAAAATCATGATTTTAATAATCACTTTATAATAGTTATCATTTAAATGCTACAATTTATTATTTACATGGAAGAAAATACTATTTTAAACAGTAATATTCGCTACGTGAAAGTCGGAAATGTTAAAGTATAATAATTAAGAATTTAGACTTTGATATTTATCATTTCGTACCTAAAAAATGATCGCATGATATATCAAAAATATAAACTACAGTTACTAAATTCTCTATACAAGCAACGTCAATATTTACAAAGTAAAATGGTAAATTTTAAACGCAACGCTAAAAATCAAACTATAATGATTGATTTGCTTGGACTGGTAAAATATATATTTTAAGAGTAGAATTTTTATTGTTTCAAATGTTAAATTCTCCGAGCGTGAGACCTTCCACTTCTCCTCATAGTATAGACTATATATTAAAACGGCAATTTTCACTGTTTGAAACTGTAATTTTTTGAGATTAGCGTCGTTATTTACTATAGTGACAGCTACTAATCACATTATCGATATTAAATGATAAATTGTGGATTTTACACTTTCTGCATTAAGTTTTGTAATATTTACCGTGCCACCCCGATGTACTGTTTGAAACCATAAAAATTAACCTGAACCCGTGAATTTTAGTTTACTTTTTTCCGTGATCTAAATTCTTTCCTCCCCAGTTAGAACTGAAGAAAAAAAAATATTTTTTCTTCAATAAACAAAGGAAAAATCTATAATTTATATATAACTAACTGTACAAAGAAAAAAAAAAGAGTTAGAATTGCCGAAGGAGAAAAAAAGGTACGTCCTCAGGGACGAATAGTTTTGGACTACGGGTCATCCAATCTTTTATACGGCTCATTGGGCTCTTATTCTGTCGACTTGCCTCATATAGATCCACAGTCAATCTATTTTGTGAAAGATATACAGTGGATCTGAGTAACCCGTCGCCGTTAGAAAAAGAATTTTAGTGAACAGACTAAGACTGGCCTACAGAACGTTGTCCTCTTCCTATATGTACTCTCATCTCTATACTATATTACTATATTACTCTATGCTCTACATCTACTCAACTGAACTCAACTCCACTATACTACACTCTACTCCAGTTTACTCAACTAAACTATCCTGCATCATGCCAGTAGTATGTGTCTATATAGACGCCGACAGCAGTGAAGGCCACCAGGTGCGAGAGAGATAGCCCGACTTATCCCAACCGCATCAGTATATGTGGACACCAGGTGCGCTGAACAACTCCTCAGCCAACCTCACCAGTCTAGGTACACGTTGCGCTAGATTACCAAAATTTTTTTTTCTCTTCTTCATTTTATTTGGGTTTATCTTATTTTGTTTTATTATTTTTTTCCAGTACGTAGATTCACTGAACCTTGCGCAATGCAAAAAGTTTTTAATCTTTCCATTGAGTTAATTTACACGGCTTTTATATATATTTATAGAAAAATTTAGATAAATAATTCCTAGGGAATAAACTATTTAATTTACCGAGTATTTAAATGTGAAATATATCTTTCCCTTGAGAAAACTTAAGGATAGAGATAGTCAGTAGTTGAGAAGTTTCCTTTCACTTTTTTTGTGGTCAATGTGAAGTTTTAAATTATATAACTTGCATTGCGAAAAAGAGAATGGATTTTTTTATTTTTAATTAGAAACAGAAAAAATAATATGGTTGATTTTTGCATACCTCGAGAATAAAAGCTATCGTTTATTTTTAGGTGGAAGTTAATTTAACTGCAGTTGATAGAAGATCCGAAAAAAAGAGTTATTATCTATACAATGAAAATGGTGAGAGCAGAATAACATCGGTTTTATTTTCCTACATAATTATATAATTAAATTACTGATATGTGTATGAAAAAAGGTTACTCTATTAAAAACTAGTACACAGAAAAAAAAATTTCTTGACCGGAGAACAAAATTCTTGGCTCAAGAAAATTTTCGGATGTCTGAAGGAAGATTGAAGTTTTGTTGGCCGAAGTAAAAATTTTTCGAGAAATTATATTCTTGGTGGAAGTCATTTTTTCTTAATTATCATAAATACTTGATACAATAAATTTTTATATTTGATCAAGATTTTTAGATACTTTATGAAAACAGCGCCACCTACTTCAGCTAAGAAAAAATTTTCTCACCTTGAGAAAATTTTTCTTTTGAATATTTGACACCCTTTTTATATTATTTTAGCGTGCAATTATACATATTGAATGAAAAAAAATGATGAAGTATTATTTGATCTTCCTATTTGACATGTTAATTAATAAAAATATTAATGAAAATTTATTTCTATCTTTATATTTAATTTTTTGGAGCAAAAGAGAAATTTTCTCTCGACAAGAAAATTTACTTCTGTCAAGAACTAAATTTTTTGGAGCTTCGAGGCTGAATTTTCTCAAAACAAGATTTTCTTGACTTAAATAAATTTTCTTGGATCAAGATACGTTTTTTTTTAATTCTATTCTTGGTGAGTCATTTTTTCTTAATTCTAATTATCATAAATACTTGATACAATAAATTTTTATATTTGATCAAGATTTTTAGATACTTTAGGAAAACAGCGCCACCTACTTCAGCTGAGAAAAAAATTTTCTTACCTTGAGAAAATTTTTCTCGTGAATATTTGATACCCATTTTATATTATTTTAGCGCGCTACTTGTAGCGACTTAAATAAATTTTCTTGGATCAAGATACTTTTTTCTTAAAGCAAGACAATTAATTTAGTTGAAATAAGTGAAATTTCTTGTGTCAGAAAAAATTTTTTTTTACTCAAGAAAATAATTAAGAAGAAAAATATTTTTTTGGCTCAAGTGTACCTTTTTTTCTCTAATTTTTCAATGCCCAAACAATTTGAAGACCAAAAACCATAAAATTTTTTCAGTCGACTATTCACCCAAAATTACCCAAGTACTTTATATTGCTGATGAAGAAAACTGTATAAGAACGTATCGATAAACATGTAGTTAGGTAACTAAAGTTGCTGAAAGCAGTGCCGCTAAAAGTTGAGGAGATATCATTTCCTCCTAACTCAATTAGAGTTTATTCAATTGAAAGTAATAGGTATTATAAAGATCCAAATCTAGATATATAGATAGCGCTTACGGGTAGTAAAAATAATAAAAAAGAAGAAACATTTATTGAATGCGCGAAGCTAAAAAATTTCCGAGTATCTAGAGTGGTTACACTTATATTACGTCCATCACAGAAAACTTTTTATCCGATGTTCACCTGGGTATGCTTCAGCTAAAAAATAAAAATAAAAAGGATAAAGTATAAAAAAATTTAAACGAATCCTTTCTATATAAGCTACGGCCGCATACACCGGCTACGAATGGATTTTCGTTGCGGAAAATTTTTCAGCCGTATTTCAATCCCCGCGAGGATTCTCATCGTCCTTTAGCTACTCTTTCTCTCTTTTATTCCAGCCCCGTTCCGTTCTATTCGTCTTTATTCTTTCTGATGGTTTCTATTCCGCTGTAGGTTGTGTAGAAGGTACCTACCTACTCGTGCGCTGGAGCCCAGATACATCGGAGCTGGCAGTTCGCAATAGAGTTTTTGCTGTATCCCCCATTATTTAACCCGGCGTTTCACAAAGAACACATCCTACATTATTCTTATCGCCTTTCACCCACTTCACCTGCAATTTGATCAAACACTATTCAATTGGCAAAAAGTTATTTCTCGACCCACCACTCACTTATTTTATAAACAACTCTTCAATTTTTATCTAAATATATTTACTGGGAAACTAAATTTTATCTAAATATAGTATACTGGGAAACACCTACATTAGAGTGGCGCAAAAAAACCGACTATTTTTTTTTTTTTGAGTCTCGAGTGAAAGAATGTTAGTTTTTGATGTTTGAAGAGCTCTCTCCAAAGGACAGCTTAAAAAAAATTTTTAAGATGTCGCTCCAAATTTTTTTAAAATTCAAAAATCGTCAAAAATCGAATTTTTTTTTTTTTAATTTTTTTTCTCGTTACGGTATAATTTTATAGACTAAAAAAAATAAGTTTCTGAAAATTTCAGTTCAAAATTTGAATTTTGAAAGATCGCTCATAATTTTTTTCAATTTATTAGTGCATAAGTTTAGATTTTTTCGAGCGACCTTTTACTATTCAAATTAAAATTCCATGCATTTTTTTTTTTTTATTTAGTACAATAATCGATAAAAATACATCACGAGATGAACTAAAAATCAAGCACAACATAGAAAATATAATTTTTTTTTAATTTAATAATTTTATTTAATCAATTGCCAGGCGTGAGTTCGAATCCCAAGCTGGTCTTAGAAATCAGCTTGGTTGAGATTTGACCTTGCCGCATAGGTTAAGATTTTTTCAAACCAAAAAGACCCCAACGTACCACTCCCAACACTTAAAGTCGGCGATATGACTAATTAAAGAAAAAAAAAAAAAATTATGAGCGACCATTCAAAATTTAAATTTTGAACTGAAACTTTCAGAAACATCTTTTTTTTTGTCTATAAAATTATACCGTAACGAGAAAAAAATAAAAAAAAAAAAAATTCGATTTTTGACGATTTTTGAAATTTTAAAAAATTTAGTGACCTCTTAAAAATTCTTTTTAAGCTGTCCTTTGGTGAGGGCTCTTAAAACATCAAAAACTAATATTTTTTCACTCGAGACTCAAAAAAAAATAGTCGGTTTTTTTGCGCCACCCTAACCTCCATAAACGTCTTCAACTTTACAATATAATATTAACTCATACTTTGATATTTTTTTTTTTTTTTTTTACGCAAACTAGAGTTTAATTAACCCCTAAAAGAATTTGCTGGATATTCGAGCAATTGAGGAAAATATAAAGTAAAAGCGCCAATAATTGACGCCCTATTACATGCTTTAAGCACGAAGCCTGGAGGTTGTGCTCAACCGAATCCAGAAAATCGAAAAATCGATTTTAACATGATTGAAATTCATTTACCATGAAAAAAGTGCACTCCAATGGTATAATTCAAGAAAGCGCTATTTGAAGGAAATGTAAAGAATTAAGGAATAAAAAACTTTTGAGCCAATTGACGAATTTAACTAACTAGGTGTGATAATCTGAAAAAAATTAACTTGATTCGAGAGAAAAATTCTTGAATCAAGTTAAATTTCTTTAAATTAAGAAAAATTTATTAGTTCAAGAATTTTTCTACTCAAATCAAGAAGATTAAGTTCTTCAAAATTATATCCTTGATTCAAGAACGTTTTTTTTTCCAGTGTAGCCACTGGAAATAAAAATAAAATGTGACAGAAGAAAATCCCAAATTTAAAAGGTAAAAATTGATTTTTGTTTTTAAAAATATTGCTTACATTGTAAAAATAATTTATGTTTAAAAGTAGAGCAATTTGTCCATTTGAATTAATGATTGACGTGGAAATAATAGTCAAGGCATGGGAGGTATTAAATTGAGCTCCCAATTATGTTTACGGCCATTAGTTCATGGAATATTGATGATAGAAAATAAAGTATAAATTTTAGTAAAATGACCAATAAATCAGTAACCAATTGCCGTATAGAGACTACTAAATACACAAATTGGAGATTAATGAACGTGCTAATCGACCTTTAGCTGTTTTAGTTGAAAAAGTTATAAAGAATTTATTATTTTTTCAACTATATTCCTTTCAGAGCATCTTGTTTTGTAGAGATTATTATTACGACAAAAATTATTTATTCATTAGAAGGAATAATAGCTACGATGATAACAGTATACTGAATAATTAAAATAATTCAACGAATCATCATTATTTCTTCTTATTCGATCTTTCAATTAACTGCACGCAGAAAAAAATTTGGTTAAAATAACCTAAAACATGTTCTAGTAACAAATGCATTTGTTAACCTAGGGATAACAAATTATATGTTAAAATAACAAAATTTAGGTTATAGCAAGTTATTGATATGTTATAACAACAAAACAATTTGGTTACTATAGCAAAATCTTTAAGTAGATTCGACAAAATAATTTAGTTGGTATAACAAATTTTTTTGTTGAAACAGCAAAATTATTCTATTAAAATAACAAATAAATTTACATCAAATGTTACATTAAATTTTATAAGAATCCATAATTTAAAAATATGCTATAATCAGTGATATCTGATTTGGAAAATATTTTAGCAACAAATTAGTTTTGTTATTGCAATAAAATGATTTCGTTAGGACAACAAATTGATTTGGTGATTTAACAGACTGGTTTGTTAGTACAACTTGAAACATTTTGTTAATGCGACTAATGGATTTGTTAATATAACTACACTCATTTGTTACCAGAACATATTTTTCAGTTATCCCGTCTTTTGTTATTTCAACAAAATCATTCTTATGCGTGTGAGAATAGCACGATCAAGAGTAAAAATACGACCGTAAGATAAAACTTGTTTCCGGTTTTAATAATAGTATATTACACACCTAGGGAAGTAAAGTAAGAAATGTCTCAGATCACATGCAATTGTTGGCCGAGGCGAAGCCGAGGTCAACAAACATGTGATCTGAGGCTTTCTTATTTACTTCCCGTGGAGTGTATACTATTTTTTTGCTCGACGAAGGCAGAAAGGGGTAACTTCGTTTAGCGCAGTGGGCCGAAAGTTGACGCTTTCTGCCCGTCGAGCAAAAAAAGATTATACTTAACTTCCACACGCATAAAACAATTTTTCTCACCTCCAGGCGGAAAGCGTCAATTTTCCTCCCGCTGCGCTAAACGAAAATGCCGCTTTCCGCCTCCGTCGAGGAGAAAAATAGTATACACACCACGGGCAGTAAATAAGAAAGCCTCAGATCACATGTTTATTGACCTCGGCTTCGCCTCGGACAACAATTACATGTGATCTGAGACATTTCTTATTTTACTGCCCTAGATGTGTAATATACTATTGTTGAAATAACAAAAGACGGGATAACTGAAAAATTTGTTCTGGTAACAAATGAGTGTATTTATAGCAACAAATCCATTAGTTGCATTAACAAAATGTTTCAAGTTGTACTAACAAACCAATTTGTTAATTCACAAAATCAATTTGTTGCCCTAACGAAATCATTTTGTTACTGTCACAAAATGACTTTGTTGCTATTACATAATGATTTTGGTGCAATAACAAAACTAATTTGCTGCTAAAATATTTTCCGAATCAGCTAAAGCTGATTATAGCATATTTTTAAATTATGTATTTTTTTAATTACTTTAACAAATTGTCTTTGTTACACCAACAATGTCTCTTTGCTGTTTTAATAGAATAATTTTGCTGTTTCAACAAAAAAATTTGTTATACCAACTAAAGGATTTTGTCGAATCAACTTAAAGATTTTGCTATAGTAACGAAACTGTTTTGTTGTTATAACATATCAATAACTTTGTTATAACCTAAATTTTGTTATTTTAACTTATAATTTGTTATCCCTATATTAACAAATTCATTTGTTACCACAACATATCTTAAGTTATTTTAACAAAATTTTTTTCTGCGTGCATTATTGCGAAATTAAATTTACATCTTAGAAAAGTCTATAAATGTTTATGCAATTAACCGGAGCTAAAAATATTGTATCAACTATCATCTGCAGTTGATATTTTATGCGTAATAAATGAGTTAACTTATAAATATACCTACTGTAACTGTCGAGGAATGTTAATGTGTACGCCAATTAAAATATATCAAACAAAAATTAATTAAAATTTAAACCAACGTTAGATAACGATGGTCTAATTAGCAATTGGTCTAACTCCTTATTTTTTTTTAGAGTGATTTTTTAACATATTCATGTAGCAATAGTCTAATTATAAATTATTTGAATAATCCAAACCAAAATATAATATCTTTATTAGATATTAAATTGTTTTTTAAAGTGATAATAAATTTTAAACTAATTGTTTTTTTGTTCAAATGGAAAATTCTCTAAAATGGAGTTAGACAATTTGCTAATTAGAACGTCGATAAGCTTTTTCAAAGGGTTCCATCATTTTTGTGTGTATTTATTCGACATTATTAATCTTAATAAGATTAATATTTACATATTTAAATATTCTGTCGCAGTGATATTTAGCCTCAGGGATATTTATTTTGGGGATATTTTGTCCGAGATATTTTGTCGGGGGATCAAGACGCCTGATAACCTTTCAAAAAGGTAAAAAACAATTATTTTTATTTTTTAATACCTCAAAATTAACTCTCTGGTTAGGAGAAAATTCAGCGATCATGCGCCGTCTATCGGAGATTTTTAATACTACATTTGGTTGAAAAATTGTATATAGTCCCATCAACACAAGTCAGACTGACTTTTCACTGGTGTAAAGAAATTTAAGGGGTTGATTTAAAAAAAAAAAGTTAAACAACATCTTGGCATATTTTTTGTGTATGGCCTTTTATATAAAATTAATCATAGCATTTTTCAACTCTAAAAACTATAGAAAAATGTTATTCATTAAATTTTTTAAAGCATTCCATAGAAACTTAGAAACACAGAGTTAAAGTTTCTAAAAAGCATTTGCTGGTGTGGCAGCTACAAAATAGTCTAGCTCCGGTGTTTCCACGTTTCTCTTCCTCCTGGTATCTCCACCCTTTTCTCAGTCTACTCTCACTTCCACAACTGAACACAGGTAGCTTGCAGCACTTTACAAACGGTAACATGAAAGTTATACGTGAAGGATGAAAAAAAAAGTAAAAATATAAAGACGTTGAGCGAAAGGCGGTCTTTAATACGCCCAGCACTTAACTCCAGTTTTTATAAGTAGATGTAAGTTTTTACAAACATGTTAGAAATGTTTCAACTTTCCTGAATTATCAAGCAACTCACTCGTCTTAGTAATTATTAATTATAATCCTGTCTATTTTAATCTCTCGATTAGCTATTGGCAAGGTTAGTCGACTGGAAAAGACGTAGCTAATGATCGGAAAAAAAATTGGCTGACCAATCTTTTTTATTACCAACTTTGATACGTCTTTTAACGGAGGTGAAGAGTTATCATAGTGCACTTTGACATTATCTATAATACGGGTAAAGCTTTTACTGTAAAAGAGTTTCGATTTTATTTCCTGTATCCAATGTGACACGACTGTACAACCGGAGATTGCTTCTAGCATGATAAGTTAGACGAGAAAGAACGCCGAGAATAAACGAAAATCAATTGCGGCAGGTAAAGAACAGCCTTTAAGATATCGTTTAATTTTATTTGTTTTTTATTATAGTTTTACTTGTTGTATTTATAAAATGCCATAGAAAATATATTATAAATAAATTTTACCAGCTAAAGAAAAATCTTTATGATTTTTGCTTCTAAACAAACCTTAAGACGTGAAAAATTTATTTAAATAGTATTTAATTAGAGAAAAAAAACACTTTAAATTTTAAAAAATTAAAAAATGCTCATAATTATTATAATTTAACTATTAACGGGAGTTAACAAATTTTTTAATGGAAAAAAGCTTATAATAAGAAATAGAAGAGAGTACATGCGGTTTTAAAAATAAATTTAAGTATTAATACTTAAAATATTCATACTAAAAATTTTTTTAAATATAAAAAAGCAAAAATAAAAAAAAAAAGTTTGGAAAATTCAAAAGTGCACGTCTCATAATCTCATTTTTCACAATAAAATTGATTAAAATAAAATATAAAAAGCAAAATAAAAAGCAACGTAAAAAATTTATATATGCTTATACACGGAAAGAACAAGATGACACTGGATATCATCCCAGATTATACTCAGTGATATCTGTGGCGAAAAAAATTTTCAGATAGTAGCTAGTATAATCTAGATTATACTGAGTGATATCTGGATTATACTCATTTTAATCTAGATTATACTAGCTACTATCTGAAAATTTTTTTCACTCAGTATAATCTGGGATGATATCCAGTGTCATCTTGTTCTTTCCGTGTAGAAAGCTATATTTTGAATATTTTTTTCTGAGAAACTAATAAATTTTCTGAGATGAATAAAATCCAGGGTATATCCCGAGCTCTGAATACTAAAATATACAAACGCAAACGGCTAAAGATATATAATAATAATTTTAATAATAATATTATATTATATCATAATAATGCGGAGTAGCGAAGAAAAAAGTAATCAATAAATTTATTGAAGCTGAGTAACTTTAAAATATGGGCACAATGCTGAGTTGTGAAATAGGTAGACTGTGCTGCACTATACTATTCTATACTATACGGGTCCGTAGTCGTTTCTTCGATGTATATAAACCAGTAAGTAATCGTTTTTTACTTTTTATCCTTTAGTCTTTTTGGTTCTACGATTGTCTTCAAAGGATACCAATCTCGTTCTTTGTTCACTTATTCTTAAATTTTATCTTGATACAGCGTCTTCCCGCATACGAATTATACATTATTCAAAATTTAAGTTTTAAAATTTTTTTTAAAATAAGATAAGCTATAAAAACATTATTATTCATAGCCCCGTGAGACGATTCGACTACAGTTGGACTTAAGAGTGTAAGCGTACTGAATTTTAGTTTTCACTATCTAAATAATTCGCTGTCGTTAAAACCCTCGCTGCTAAATTAAACTAACATAAAACGCTATTTAATTACATTATTATTCCGAGAGCATGAGTAATTAATCAATTTTTAATTATTTAAATATTAACTCAAGTTCCGTTTATTCACATCAAGCACTATCGTCTGTTAACACCGTCTTGCTCGAAATAACCCAATTCCACTCTGCGGTGTTAAAATTCATCTTCTTTTTTTATTACGCTTTTTCGCTATAATTTTAATTAATTTTAATCGGATTGTACACCTTAAAAAAATAATACAGATTTATGTGGAATTATCGAAGCTCAGTTCATAAATTTTAAGCATTGAATTTTTATTTTTATTCCCAAATTTGACATTTCAACAATTTTCAATGGTTCCTAACATACATCAAAATCTCTACATCAGGATACATATTACATATTAAAATTTTATTTTTGTATCATATAAAATTTTTGTCTTTTAATAAATACACAGAAAGAAAATTTCTTGACAGGAGAACAAAATTCTTTGATCAAGAAAATTTTCGGATGTCCGAAGGAAGACCGAAGTTGTGTTGGCTGAAGTAAAAATTTTTCTTGAAATTCTATTCTTGGTGGAAGTCATTTTTTCTTAATTGAAATTATCATAAATACTTGATACAATAAATTTTTATGTTTGATCAAGATTTTTAGATACTTTAGGGAAGCAGCGCCACCTACTTCAGCTTCTCACGTTGAAAAAATTTTTCTCTTGAATATTTGATACCAATTTTATATTATTTTAGCGGACAATTATACATATTGAATGAAAAAAAATGATCAATATTATTTGATCTTCTCATTTGACATGTTAATCAATAAAAATTAACTTCTATCTTTATATTTAATTTTTTGGAGCAAGAGAGAAATTTTCTCAAGACAAGAAAAATAACTTCGATCAAGAACTAAATTTTTTGGAATTTTTTCAAAGCAACAAGATTTTCTTGACTTAAATAAATTTTCTTGGATCAAGACACGTATTTCTAAAAGCAAGAGAATTAATTTTGTTGGAATAAGTGAAATTTCTTGTGTCAAAAAAAGATTTTCCTACACTCAAGAAAATAATTAGGAAGAAAAATATTTTCTTGGCTCAAGTGAACCTTTTTTTCTGTGTAAACTGGTCAATATTTTAGTATTCTAAAAAATCTATCAATCAAATAGCTCACAGGGATAAAAAATCATTTTTCATCTTCGAGAGTTTGAGGTCCGCATTTACGAGCTGCATAAAATAATTCAAATTTATAAGAGATCAATACATATTGATATATATAGTTAGAGAGTTAATGTTAATGAGAATAGCAAAAAGTGAGGTAAAGTATAATATAGAGCATACAGTGCTTGGTATAGTCGCGTAAGCATCTACTAACACGGTAGTACGTGCTTATTGATATGCAAATGATTGCATAGTTCTCGCCAACGACGACAAACTTACTCTGTAGTCTAGTCTCTCGTCGCCCAGATTTACAAGTAAGAGATTGTAAATATTTGTTGCATAGCGCTGGTGGAAATTTTTATCCGCTGTAAAATGTATTGATCATCTGTCAAAACAAAAGAAAAATCCACGGTAGAGATTTATAATGTAAGGAGCGCTTTTTTTATCCAGCGTATGTACAGAAGAAACAGAGCAAGTGGGTTATTGATTGAAAAACATAAATTATTATTATATTATTGTATTAATGATGACATAAAATAAACGAGGATATAAATTGAAACGTTTTGAGTGCGGTATCAACTTAAAATGGATTAACATGACGTTGATAGAGGGTATCTAGGATGAACCAAGTACACAAGTGGATATAGCGCAAGCTCGTAGAACGGCACAGGTTTCCTTCAGGCACAGGTTATATTCGCTAGTGGAGAGAGTCCCGTAATTTCAGAATACCGCGTTCAACCCAACAACAATAGCATAGTAATGCCAACGTCATCCGTCAACTACTTGATTGCGTATTGTTGTTTGCATTGAAAGCTGGCTTCACATCATTCTACAGTTATTTGACATGTCACACGTCATACTTGCCTCCAAAAAGACAATACTTGTTTACGGGTTTTTTTAGATCAAGGTTTTTTCATTATTAGGTCCAGTAATTAGAACAATGATCTGTCTGAGATATTTTTTAATTTCCTGCTATAAAAATTGGTATCAGGCGTATTGATCCTTCGACAAAATATCCCCGACAAAATATCAAAAAAAAAAAATATCCCCGGACAAAATATCCCCAAAACTAAATGAATCATTTACTTGAAAAACCCTATAAGTCAAAAATACTAAATTTTTCAGAAGAAGCAAAAAGCATTTTTCTCGGTTAATTTTACATTAACATCATGAACCAATGATGAATAATAATAATAATGTTATACGAAGAAAAAAATTTAAGATGGACGGTGTGGCTTAATGTATATAGAATAAGCGAAAGGAAATTTAGTATAGACCGGATAGCTCAAATGGTAGAGTAGCCGACATATCTTCGGAAGGTTCTGGGTTCGAATCCCAGTCCGAGCTATCTAATAATTTTTTCTCGCATATTCTATAAACTCACATTAAGATGATCCTCTCCAATATCCTGTTACGTGAATGTGGAACGCTTTACGTAATAATTACCGTAACTCCTATTCCTTCCCGCTTCACAGCATTATTTATATTTGTAGATAGTTAGTTGTAAAAAGTTCCAGTAGGTTAACGAATTCTTATGGTAACAATACCGCTTGGCTCCTATTCGCTGGGTGCGTAAGGCATCGTGGGGGACACAAAACTGATGTCAGCGCCCGCTGCGGACAATACGGAACTAAGGGTGGCTCTTTATTACTAAAGACTATGAAAATAACACGTGTCAGTTTAATTAAATAAATAAAACAAAATGGGTCATCAAAGTTGTTGTGTAGTTGATTGCAAAAATACTAGTAGAAATAGCAATTGTAAATTTTATAAGTTTTCGGTTGCCAACTGGAAATTAAATCAGCGAAAAAAATGAATAGCTGCTGCTCAACATCTCTCACATGTTCAGTCAGGACTAAATTTTTACCCTTTATTTAAGTTTGTGGTTGAAAAATAATATTATGGGTAATAGATTGAAAGTCGGTTCTTAACACAAATTCAATTTTTTATCTGCAAAATTAAATAAAAAAAAATAAAAATTTAAGATACATTCGTAAATATATAATTAAGTTAAATAAAGCTATTTGTTATTCTTTATATAATTTCAAATTGTTATATATTCAATATTAATACTGAATTTTCATTCAATATTAATTTAACAACAAACATCTTGACATATTTTAACACTGCTTAACCTAATTCACTTGAGACTTGTTTTAGTTATTGTGTTTATTGTCCTTACTGTTTTCAGCTGACCCAAGGAAAAATTTTTAATTTAATCTACACTCGGTGTAATATGTCACATTTTACATAGAAAAAAAATTTTTTTCAAGTTTATTTAATTTCTTAAATAACTATTTGGCATCCAATACATGTAAATTTTCTTAAAAGAGCCACCGTAAGTTGTATCGTAAGGTGGCGCTGAGGTCACGCACCCAGCGAATAACTCTATGTCATTGAGCTTTGAGAGCCCAACGTTATTTATCTCTCACAATTCTACAGGATCGTTCTGAGACTATAACATATTTTAACAAATCTATATTGATTTAATATTGATAATTTAATAAATAAATGCAGCAGAACAAATTTATATTGCCAATAATAATTATAGATGACAAATAAAGATTTTATATAGAAATAAAATAATAATAGAACTTATATTACAAAGAAAAATTATCACAATCACAATATATTATACTAATAAATTAAATTAACAGTCACTGCAAATGAACCTTGAAAAACCATAAATACAAAACCGGTCTAACGAAATTCAATTTGACAAAAAAAAAATACCTATTTCCTTAAATAAATAAACTGGAAACTTAATTGTCCTCATATATTTTCAATAATATAGATGAGTAACACAATAATTATGTTTGTCATTTTAGAAGGTTATGAAATATGTCAGCGCACTCCACTACTGCGCAACGTAGAGCGCTCCCGATTATACTGTTTGTCACTCAGAATAATCTCGTTGAGCTCTGAGAGCTCAACAACATTGAGTTATCAGAACTAAATAAAATTTTCTTACTGTAACTCTATAACAAACAGCAAAATGTGTATAGTTATGGTAACTCTACACTTAAGTTCCCAGAATGAAATTTTTTTTTCTGTGTAAATCCTGAAAAAATATTCGAGCATGAAAAAATTTAATTGTTAATTACTACTATTCATAATAATGATTTGAAGTTGATTGACTTATAGAGTTTCTCACCAAAACTAACAAAATAGTAATAAAATCATTAATTTATTAATTTTTCTCTGTCAATCATTTATTATATTTATTATATTTATAAAATAAAGTACAAAATATGTATTGGAACTACAATTAACGAAAAAAATTATAATAAATCATATCGACGTTCTAATTAGCAAATTGTCTTACTTCATTTGAGAGAACCTTCCATTTGTACGAAAAAAACAATTAGTTCAAAACTTATTATCACTTTAAAAAACCATTTAATATCATTAATATCTAATAAAGGTATAATATTTTGGTTTGAATCATTCAAATAATTTATAATTGGACTATTGCTACATCAAAATATTAAAAAATCACCCTCTAAAAAATAAGGAGTTAGACAAATTGCTAATTACCCGCTTGGAAAAGGTTTATATGTTTCAAAATATATGATTAAATAGATTGATATTATAATGTGATAAATGGAACGATATATAAAATCATATCTATAATTTTGCCACAATGATATAAAAAAATATATTGTAAATAAATATATCATTTTCATGTATAAACCATATATTCATCGATATATTTGCTTCATGTATGCACGATCCATACGTGTATCGGTATAAATTTTTATATAATGATACCTTATACTTAAAATAATGTATCGATAAATATATGGTGTCACATATATTCTTCATATATTGTACATGATATATTATACATGGTTTTTATGTATTTGGTAATATAGCAGATGATATATACTAAACAATATATGGATCACCATATATTAATGAATATATTATTTAAAATACATGGTTTCATATATAGAATAAAGTTATACTTTTCAATATAGACAATTTCGCCGCCATATATTCATCACTTATATGCAATATATTGTATAATATATTTTTAACGATATATAGTATTTTCATGCGGGTAGACCATCGATATATTTTTGAATTCAAATTAGTGAACTGAGAGTCATCAATAAAACAACATTTTAATTTATTACAATCGAATTTTATAGGGGATATTTTATCAGAGGATCAAAAATCATGGAACTACACTGATAGAAGGATTTATTTGTATTAAAAAAATAGTTGTTAATAGTTAACAAATCATTTATTAGAGACCATTTTTTAGTATCAAACAAATATTTCTTAGTATTTAAAATGATTTGTTTGTATTTAATAAATCTGATATTCATTTATTAAATATTAATAAATCTTTTTAAATACTAAGAAATATTTGTTAAGGACTAAAAAGTGGTCTCTAATAAATGATTTGTTAAATATTAACAAATATTTTTAACTATAAACAAATCCTTTTATCAGTGTATAAAAATAGTTTATAATATTTAAATTTGCTTTATAAACAAGATTTTAAATGTGTATTTAAACAATAGAAAAAATGAACTTTTTAAATTATTGATCAAAAACCTAACGCTGAAAAAAAAAAAATATTTATATTTTTCTTCCTACATTTTAATGTTGACATGAAATATGGAATACGTAGATAGCACGTTGGTGAAACCGCGTAATTTAAAACAGAATATTGTTATTTTAATATTAGAAAAAACACCATCTGGCCTTACCCGGAATAAAGAGGTGAATTTCGTATTGAATCAAGTTTATTTTAAATTAATATAAACACGGAATTTTTTGATTTTCTTAGACATTTTTATTATGGTTAACTTTTTTTCAATTTTGACTTTTTGATACGCCTTGTACAGAGTAAAAAATTTTTCGTCATTGTGTAGAGTGTTAAAAATTTGTGTGTTGAATATTACACTCTAGCATGTAGAATTTAAAATTCTAGTGTGTTGAATTATTAAATCAACACATGAAAGTGTTAAATGCTACACACTAGAGTGTAATATTCAACACACAAATTTTAACACACTGATAGAAGGATTTATTTGTATTAAAAAAATATTTGTTAATAGTTAACAAATCATTTATTAGAGACCATTTTTTAGTATCAAACAAATATTTCTTAGTATTTAAAATGATTTGTTTGTATTTAATAAATCAGATATTCATTTATTAAATATTAATAAATCTTTTTAAATACTAAGAAATATTTATTAAGGACTAAAAAGTGGTCTCTAATAAATGATTTGTTAAATATTAACAAATATTTTTAACTATAAACAAATCCTTCTATCAGTGCACTCTACACAATGACGAAAACTTTTTACTGTGTAGTTTGTAATTGTTAAATAACTACTCTCCATTAATAAATTAAATTTAGCGTTACAGTTAATTATTAATTCACAAACGGATAAATTATTTCAAGTACGTTTCTGCACAATCATCCAGTAAGCGATTCGACAGATCGCTGTTATAACGGAATTGGATTGTGACTAGCAATACAACCTTACTATTCTCGGATTCTGACTAGCGATACGCTGTCAGGAAATGAAGTTTCGCTACATACAGTAGTGATATCGTTTCGTGCGGCGCATACGATTTTTCTTTGAGTGTAATAGTCGTCACAAGAGATGGAAAAATTCTTATAAACTTTTAAAAATTTATTGTACAAACTCTAAACCTTAAAAACAATCTCCAAAATTGTCCACTAAAAAAAAATTTTAAAAATTGTGAGTTAAAAAAAAGTTTCATTATTTTTAATGAAATAATAATTTAATTATATAATGAGACACATAACAGATTTTGTTTGTTATTTTGATTGAATATGCGAGCAACCGCTTTTTAATTTTTAATTTTCATATTTCACAGCGTTCCGTAAAATTCAACGTGCCGTCTACTGAAATATTCATTACACCTGTATGCTTAATATTCATGTCACTGAATAAATACGTTCAACATTAAATATTAATAGTTGCTTTTGAAAAATAACTTGACGCTTTTTAATTTTTAGTTGTACTTCTTGACAAAAATAAACGTCTGCAATGTTTACTGTGGTAATCACTCTCCTGAATTTATAATAATTTTTTTTTTCTTATATTATTTACGACAATTAATATTCATAACGCACTAATGTTATGACTTTGGTTTTGACACAAATAAAAAGTTCCTATTTTTAAAATAAAATTACGAATACATATAAAATTTCTTTTCTTTTATATCACGATAAAAACTAATATAGTTTTTTGAGTAATGGCCCAATGAAACTCTACCTTCTCATTTTTTCCCTTTCATTTGAACTTAACGACTCGTATCGAACCTAACGTTCGTATCTTATACTCTCTGTCATCGCTACATAAATACAACCTCTGTCCATTGGAGAGAATTTAAAAACTAAACTGAAAAATAATAATTTTTTATATTATTTTTCTATTAATTTCTCAATTTTTAAAAAGAATTTCATATGTATAGACTTATCAGAAAATTAATACGTTTTTATCTGGTTTAAAATAGTCTGATATGTTCATTTACAACTAGCAACCTTGCAGTCACTATGTGACTACCGTGACTTGTGAACTATAAATAAATAAAATTTTGTTTTATTAAGCAATGATCTTTGTTAAATTGCACTGTACTTTCTTCAATATTGACGTTTTTAAAAATATAAGCTCATCCCGACGTTACACTCATCAAGAGCTTTCATTTGAGTACCCACATGCATTTTTGATATATTTTTCATATATATATATATATTACATATATATATAATATATATAAATATATGAAAAATTGATGTGGGTACTTAAATGAGAGATCTCGATGAGTGTAACATCAGGATGAGCTTATATCTTTAAAAATGTCAATAGTTCACAAGATATTTGTTAAATTACACTGTAATTTCTCAATTATTGACATTTTTTAAGATATAAACTCATTTTGATGTTACACTCATCAAGAGCTTTCATTTGAGTACCCACATGCATTTTGTTATATTTTTCATATATACATATATATAATATATATAAATATATAAAAAATTGATGTGGGTACTCAAATAAAAGGTCTCGATGAGTGTAACATCGGGATGAGCTTATATCTTTAAAAATGTCTAGTTTACAAGATACAATATAATTTCTCAATTATTGACATTTTTTAAGATATAAACTCATTTTGATGTTACACTCATCAAGAGCTTTCATTTGAGTACCCACATGCATTTTGATATATTTTTCATATATACATATATATATATATATATATATATATATATATATATATATATATATATATATATATATATATATATATATATATATAATATATAAATATATGAAAAATTGATGTGGGTACTCAAATGAAAGGTCTCGATGAGTGTAACATCAAGATGAGCTTATATCTTTAAAAATGTCAATAATTCACAAGATATAGGGTCATTTCTTAACTATGTATCCAGAGATAAAGAATTTTCGAATGCAGCCGAAATACTTATAATAAATTGACTATCGGTGAGAATGATATTAAACCTTGAAAAGGCACAAATTCAAGATCTTTACAATGACCTTAAATTTTACTAAAAAAAACAATTTTATCATATGACTATCCTGGACACAAAATTTATCTTATTCTCTTAATAATATAGATTTAACATTTCTAGTTTATGCTAAAGTTTATACTTCAAATCATTCCGTACTCTAAAACATAATAAATTTCATTCAAATCTTTTAAAAGAATATTTTTCTTTTTTTTTTCTTTTTTCTATAAAAACTCATTCCGCCCGAGGAAATAAATTTTTTCTTTCAATAGCAGGGCTATTTTCTATTCATTGAATCCCTCATTAAAAGAAATAAGTTATTTAACCTTTGTGAACCCTTGGATTTTTATTATTTTCCAGGTCTATTTACCGCGAGTTTTCTCCCAAGCTCACGTAGCATTAAGACATTAATGCATGCAAAATTTAATAAATTATTCCAACAATAATAATGATAAAGATAAGAGATGTAGCATTGTTAAAAAAAAAAACAAGATAAATAAATAAATAAGCATGATTTGGGTTTGGATATCACAAACCTTTTTTCCCTTAATATAAATTCACATAGGAATAATATTCTCTTTAATACTTGGAACTAGACTTGGTCATTTCCGCTCAGTAATACTTATAGTCCGCCGCGGAAGGATTTTGTGTGTCTGTGTCTGGTGCAGCAGATAGTCACCCTCGGCAGACTGCACTGATGCAATGAAAGCGGGAGCCAAAGTAAAGGGGACAACGTCTGATAAAGCTAGAGAAGTAAAAAGATAAAAAGAGATGAAAAATGGAATAAACTTGGAGGGAAAAAGAGGAAAGTATTTCTTAAGACATCAAAGCGAAAAGATCCCAGGGTTGTGGTTGTGGTATAGTTGTGCAGCCCCTGGAAATTACACCTTAGGCACTATGCTCCGATTCAGAGAGAAGAGAGGAGCCAGCATACCAGCAACAACCGAGAAAAAGAGTGTATAAAAGTGTAATACCGTACCTACTTTCTCTGCTACACCAAACTGTACTGAATTGTACGATACTGTACTGTATGAAACTGTGCTCTACCCAGCCGTCTTGCACTATATGTTCCACCACAACTATACATGGATATAGACATATTAAAGGATCTCCTGCCCGCCGCTGAGATCCACAGTTCTTTTTTATTCTCTCTTCCTCCTTCGCCTCCTGGTTATCCTATCCCATTGCCCGGAGGAGAAAGAAAGAAGGCCGGAATCTATTACCCAAAGTCCCCAATGCGATATCATCTCACCACTCGCGTTATACATATTACAGTGCATAAAATTTTTTTTACCCACATTTATACGCGTTTACGTGGCTCCATATACTTTCGTTTTATATCTATTAGTTTTCCTTTCCTCGAATAAGAATAAATAACTACAATAAGCACCCGAGGAAGTTTCTTTTTTTAATTAAACCTCCTTTGTCATCTCGGGGGATTCAATGATTCGAGTCAGTGGACAATTGAAGTTCTACGGTAATTGTAATTACCGGATTGTGGGATTCAAATATTTTATTAGAGGATTTTTTTTGGGTTTTAACGTTTGAAAATTTTATTCCCTGCTCTTTCAAATTAAACTAGTCAAATTTTTAGTTATTGAAAAAGCAAATGTAAAAATAGTAGTTTAAAAATAAATTTTTTAGTTTATTTATCTCTACACAGAAAGAATGGTTCACTTGAACCAAGAAAATATTTTTCTTGCTAATTATTTTCTTGGGCGAAAAAAAAATTTTTTTTTGACACAAGAAATTTCACTTATCCCAACAAAATTAATTCTCTTGCTTCAAGAAATACGTATCTTGATTCAAGACAATTTATTTGAATCAAGAAAGTTTTCTTGTTTTGAGAAAATTTTTCTCTTGCTCCAAAAAATTAAGTTCTTGACAGAAGTAAATTTTCTTGTCTGGAGAAAATTTTTCTCTTGCTCCAAAAAATTAAATGTCTTGATAATAAATTTTCATTAATATTTTTATTGACGAAAATGTCAAATGGGAAGATCAAATAATATTGAACCATTTTCTTTCATTCAATATGTATAATTGCGTGCTAAAATAATCTAAAATTGGTATCAAATATTCTCGAGAAAAATTTTCTCAAGGTGAGAAAATTTTTTTCTCAGCTGAAGTAGGTGGCGCTGCTTCCCTAAAGTATCTAAAAATCTTGATCCAATATAAAAATTTATTGTATCAAGTATTTATGATAATTTGAATAAAGAAAAATTACTTCCACCAAGAATAGAATTTCAAGAAAAATTTTTACTTCGGCCAAGACACCTTCGGTCTTGCTTCGGGCACCCGAAAATTTACTTGAGCCAAGAATTTTATTCTCCAGTCAAGAAATCTTTTTTTCTGTGTAGTAATAAATGGATAGCCGGTTTTTTTGTCCGGTTATACTGCGAAAACTACTGAACCGATCGGAATAATACTTATACCATAAGATGCAGCGTGTTACGGAGAAGGTTTTAGTATATGATATGTTGGTGATTACTTATCCGGAAGCTATATTTTTTTGACTTAGAAATAATGAATTTTTATTGTAACTAAATTTATTCTATTCGATTGTCATTTGTTTAAAATAAATTTTTTAATTCTATTGGTTATGTTTATATACTAGGCAGATTTCTTCACTTATGAGACCTGCAATTTCTTTAACTGAAACTTTCAATGCTCATTACAAATTTTTTTTTTCATATCAATTATTATTAATTTTTGTAAGAAAGATACGGGAATGTTATAATGACTGCACATTGAAAGTTCCAATGAATATTAGCTAGAATAATTATATGGATGAAAGGTGGATGCCAATTCGATAGAATTGGGAATCTGTGCAAGTCAAAACAATACTCTAATTAAATTTCAAGTCTAGATCTAAAAATGCAATTCTATAAAGCGCCCAGCGGAGCGGGCTAGTAACAGCTAGTGGATTTATAAATAATAATCATTATTTTTTCAGAGCATGATTAAGAAATTCAGAAAGTTAACAAGCAGAAAATACAATTGACATTCAACGAACTGAGCAAGAGAAAAAGATACTGATAGTCTTGGTAGAAATTGTCGAAATTTTCCTGTTCAAAAATTAAATTGATCAATATGTATGAGTAATTAATGACGGCATATCGGTTACAAAAGTGTCTCAGAAATGTCAGTTGATTTAATAATTCTGTCGATAATATTTAAACAAATGTCACATGATATTTTGCGAACTCGTCCAAAGTTGCATAGTTACAAAAGTTGACCTGCTAAAGTTTAAATCGAAGGTTAATTTGTGTCGTAATAGCGATCACAAAAAGGTCTCGCGGTTTTGTATAAATACAATTCGTAGAAAAAGACTCAAATTGAAATTAGGTTTACCTAATTCAATCATCGATCTTATAATAACAATAACAATAATAATAAAATGATTTTTGAATAGATAAATTTCTTTACTTTAAGAGTTAATAAGTTAATGTTTCAATATAATTAAATAAAAAACGATAAAGCCAATTTTTTGCACGTTTTACCGTAGTGTAGATTCAAAGCATTAAAAACCTTTAACTCGTGAAAGGTGAAAAAAAAAATTAAAATGGCGAGTTCATTGGCTATTCGATAATTTTACAGTCGATTTATTTTCTCTGATCATTAGAATTGAACTTGAAAAAAGCAATCCTGTAAATTTAATCCGACACGCGAAATAGGTCAACTTCGGCTGCCCAATTTTAAAACACAGTAACTGCAAAATTTTTATATCTAATTTTTTTTAATATTGCTGCATTTTTTATAACTTTTAGACCTTAATTTTAAGTATTTTTTTTTTTTTAATATTTAAATTCAAGTATTTTCTATTCATAAATCGAATCTTTCATCAATTTGGCAGGCAAACTTTTTTTGATAAAAAAAATTTTTTTAAATTACCAAATGTTAGTTACTGTGTTTTGAAATTGGGACAGCCGACTTGCATAAAATAACTCACAAATACTTATAAAATGTGTGTGTATGTGTGTTTTTTAAATAACTGTATTGTACAGCTAATAATTAAACGAAAACATAAATACCTATATTCTCTCCTGAATAATTGATCGAGCTTAATCTTCTCGAATAATGGGCGCTTACAGCAACAATAAAACTTATTATGATTATCAATATCTTACTACAGAAAATTGGAAAGTAGTTTCAGAGACATCTATAAATTTTCCTATCGGACCAGCCGTGGCTTTTTTCTCGAATTTGAAAAAACGAAAAAATATTTATTTACATTAAATTGTTTCCGAAGAAATCAAGTTATTAAAAGTCAATTCTTTTATCAGCGTAGACTGAGAAAAAAAAATTTTTTTGTCCAGCAAAAAATTTCTTGGCTCAAGAATCGTTTAGAATAAATTTTGGTTTTTTGACAAAAGAATATCAATATTTATCATGATAATAAGATATTGGCATTAATTTTGATAGATTAACAAACGAATAGGTTTACTTGAATTAAAAAAAAATTATTCGACACGGAAAAAAGTAAACTGTAATAAATAACAGTCGATTTATAATAAGTAGTGATCAACTGCTAAAAATTACCATTTCAAACAGTAAAATCGTGAATTTACTATTCACTTTATAATATTTACCATTTAAACGTTACACAGTAAAAAATTTTTCGTAAAATTTAACACAAAAATTAGTGTTGATGACTTTTTTTACACAATTTGTGTTGAATCAACATACTAAAATGTTAAATTCTACACAAACATTTTTACACTTTACACAATGACGAAAAATTTTTTACTGTGTACAATTTACTCTTTACATGGAAGAAAATACTATTTCAAACAGTAATATTCGCTATGTAAATGTCTAATATGTTAAAGTATAATAATTAAGAATTCAGACTTTGATATTTATCATTTCATACCTAAAAAATGATGCTATGATATGTAAAAAGTATAAAATAAAGTTAGTAAATTTCTAATACAAGCAACGTCAATATTTACAAAGTAAAATGGTAAATTCTAAACGCAACGCTAAAAATCAAACTGTAATTATTGACTTGCTTGGGCTGGTAAAATGTATATTTTAAAAGTATAATTTTTACTGTTTCAAATGTTAAATTCTCCCAGAGTGGGACCCCCTTCTCTTTCATCTGAGTTCCCCTTCTCCTCATAATATGGACTATATATTGAAATGGTAATTTTTACTGTTTGAAACTGTAATTTTTTAAGATGAAAAAGTCGTTATTTACTATAGTGACAGCTACTAATCACTTATTTTGGATATTAAATTATAAATTGTGGCTTTTATACTTTCTACATTAAGTTCTGTAATATTTATATTTTTGCCACCCTGATGTCCGCTTTACTGTTTGAAACTGTAAAAATTAACAGTTTACTTTTTTCCGTGGATCAATTCTTGAGACAAGAAAATATATTCTTAAAAATTATCAAGAATATCTATTTTTGTGAAGAAAATTTTCTCAAGAGTAGTACTTTTTTTTTTCAGTGTACGACTCCAGGTCTAAGCCTACCACAAATAATTTTCACAACCGCCCAAATAAAACAACCCCAAAAAATATTGAATAAAAATATTGAAAACGATCCCAACCACTCTGAAAAGCACCCCAACCCTCCTATCCCATATTTCTTGCAAAAAAACCTTATCCTCTCCGTACAATGTACATCCAATATAAACTAGGAGTAAAATAACGGAAGCAGAGCCAGCAAACAACCCAGCTAAGAATAATAAGATCGAAAGAGACAGTTAAAGATAGAAAAAGAGGGAGACAGAGAGATTGGCTTTTACTCAGTTGCCCGAGGTCGAGAGCTAGTGACTATGAGTTCACGGGACAAAGGAAACTTGCGTCGTATGTTAGCTACCAGACGTGCCATGACACACAGGCTCCCACATCCCTGTTCTCAGTCACACACCCGAACTAACTAGTAAGCCGAATGGTTGGATCCAGACCCACACCCAGACCCGTCCTCATCCTCATCCTCAACTCCCACACTCTAGCCGCCACTAATTCAAGTATTAAATTTACACACATACGGATCTCAATACAACAATAATTTCAAGTAGATGTTAACCGCACTACTAGACATATCAAGGTATCTGACATACACAGAGTTAGGTAGAACGGAGACTCTCCAACCTATAACATATAACGGAAACCACCGTGTGTTCTTCAACATAATGTTCTCCTCTGTTCACACTCAAAATTGGACCTACATCCATACACATACGACTGGTTCCTTGCTCGATCAACACAAATATGCCACAAAGATCATGTCTGGGGGTCTAGTGTGTGTATGTATGCATAAGTATGGATATAGAGAAACGGGTTGCGTCTACAAATAGTTGAATTTGGTAGATCCAAGCTCAGGAAATATGTGCGCTCTATTGTCTGCAAATATTAATCGCTGGCTCAAGTTGGTCTGTTACTGCTGGTGCTGTTCCTGCTATAGAGAAACTTGAGGGTTGGTGTATTATATTGTACATACATATATATGTGGAAGAAGGTAGATGCCTTTTGAAAGGGGTAGCACGAGTTGAAGCACCTTACCCATTTCGAACAGCAAGCAAGCTCTTATCTAACTCTATCGCTGTAAATATAATTCGATATCGGTATACCTATATCACTCGTCACGTCACAACTGCAACTGCACTCGGCACTCCAACTGGTGCGGTGATATTAGAATACTTGCTGGATCGAGTATGACCAGAAGCGTTGCTATATACCACCGACAGCTTTTGTGTACATCAGTTGAAACTCGAAACGAATCTACAATATTGTCCCGCCAAAAGTTAAGTTAGTGGGTTGGGTTCTGAGTCAACCAAAGATGTTGTTCCAGCTTCGTGGGGAGTGAAATAGAGGTTTGCCAAGATGCTGTGTGGTTAGTCGCTAGCTATTACCACTTACTTCGCATAAACTACACGCGCATTTCCGAATGCGGTTCCTTATATTCCATTCAACGTCCGGACTACGATATATGGCTCTGCTTTTAACCAGTTCCAATTCTGTGACCGAGCGGCCAAATATTTAAGTCAACTCTGATAACACTGAAGGATGTCAGTTTATTTAGATATTGAAGTATGATAGTGATTAGGGTTTGAGTAATGAGTTTGACATGTCGTCAACAATTACAAAATTTATAACATTTGAAGATATCGACGTAATCATCTATATTATTAAGAGAATAAGAAAAATTTTGTGTCCAGGATTGTCGTATGGTAAAATCGGTTTTTTTAAAGAAATTTAGTGTCATTGCAAAGGTCTTAACCTGAATTTGTGCCTTTTCAAGGTTTCATTTCATTCTCACCGATAATTAATTTATTATGATAAGTATTAAAGCTGCATTCGAAATTGCTCTTTCTCTAGATACATAATTAAGAAATTACCTTATATCTCGTGAACTATTGACATTTTTAAAGATATAAGCTCATCTTGATGTTACACTCATCAAGACCTTTCATTTGAGTACCCACATCAATTTTTCATATATTTATATATATTATATATATATGTATATATGAAAAATATATCAAAATGCATGTGGGTACTCAAATGAAAGCTCTTGATGAGTGTAACATCGGGATGAACTTATATCTATAAAAAGGTCAATATTTAAGAAAGTACATGGCATTTTAACAAATATCTTGTGAACTATTGACATTTTTAAAGATATAAGCTCACCCTGATGTTACACTCATTAAGACCTTTCATTTGAGTACCAACATCAATTTTTCATATATTTATATATATTATATATATGTATATATGAAAATTCATGTGGGTACTCAAATGAAAGCTCTTGATGAGTGTAACATCGGGATGAGCTTATATCTATAAAAACGTCAATATTTAAGAAAGTACAGTGCAATTTAAAACAGTCATTATTTAATTGAGCAAAATTTTGGTATTAAACTAATGAAGGCAGCAAATTTTTTACTAAAAAATCATCCAAGTGTAAGCAAATAATTTCTGAGCACAAGCTGAAAGTTTGGCATACCTTACCGCGATTTAGCACGTGCACAACATAAAAGTGCAAGGTTAACATTGCCGTGCAAACAACTGAATCCATGAAAATGCTGGAATTCGAGTCAAAGCGTTCACAACAGCAATCAATTTAAATTGTTACACTTGATTTGCCACAAAAAAAGCTCCAAATTTTGGTTTTATTCTCTTAATTAACTAAATAAAGCTTAAAAGTTTGAAGAATTTATTGAATGTTTTAAATAACAATTCACAGTTAGCTGAAATTTTTTTCATGAATCATTAGAATAAAAACGGAACATTTTTTATCAATACTAACCAAAAATAAAAGGTCGGTGTGATAGCTTGTTTCAATAGTCCCAATTAATTTTCTAGTAAACTTTTCATTGAATATAATCCAATTAAACTGAGTAAGCATGTTCTAAAATAAACGGGTATATTTTAATAATGGATTAAATAAAACGAATTCCATAATTCCATAAAAATTTTTCCCGTATGAAATGTGCTGTGTTATTTTTAACAAAAAAACATAATTCAAAGAACAAATTTACATTTGTAATTCCGAATAGACGGTATGTTACACATGCATACAAGATACTATTAAATTAGTGGCATAGTTGTAGGTAAGTATGAGAATCATAAGGGTAATAAGTGTTGAATTATAGCGCGATATCAATCCACAACAACTTAATCCAAAATGCCAGAGGTTATTCACTGATAATAATGAACAGCCATTAGTTGCACGTTTCCCAAGTTACTGAGGGCACCAATGAATGTCGGCACGCTATATTCGATTGCTTTGAGCGCGAGAAAAAGTTAAACAAGATTATTGCTCTCTTGTGCTTATACTCTTACATATATTGTAATATATAACACCACATATCACATAACATAAAAGAGTTTTTATGCACAAGCGTTGAGGCTTTGGGTTATTATCAGAACGCACATTTGACCAAGCGCAATATTAAAGGCATACGGACGCTGATAGTAGTATGAACAGGTTAAAGTTTATGGAAGGAGTCGAGGTCAATAAGTAGAGCTGCCGTGTGCTGTGAGCCAGAAATCAGAAATATCGCTCCGGATGTGTGAACTACAATAATTACCACCACCATCAGGCTATTTTAGCCAACATAGTTTATCCATCTGATAAGCAGATATAGAGCAATGAATTATGCTTAATTGTGCAGGTGTTATATATTGCTTGAATAATTAGATGCTTATTAATCAGAAAATATACTTATTTTTGTTCAACACCTGCGACTTGTTGGAAACGAATTAATATTATTATTATTATTATTATTATTATTGTGTTATTAAATGCTCAGGGGGGTTGTCCCCGGAGTCCGATTCTCCGAGGGCCCAGCCTGAGCTCCATCCATTACTGCTGGACCACTCCGCACAACAAGGCGGTTAGTGATCACAGCAGGCCAAAGTCATTTTCCTAAGTAGACGGAGGGAACCTAGTATGACAGCCTTCTGCATCCTGACCGCCAAGAATTCAGCTTTTGATGAGCAAGCTGGAACTCTGGCAAGTGAGGATACAAAAGACTGTTTCATCCCTCCGAGGACGCCAACAATCAGGACGACGAGCTTGACACGGTAACCTGGGTAAAGTTTGCCAATTTCAAACAGGAGATCCTGATATATCTGTCTTTTGTGCTCTTCTTTGGCTGAGATGTTGTATTCAGCCGGGGCCGAGAACTCAATGACATAAATGTCACGAGTAGCCTTGTCGAAGAGCACAATATCAGGTTTGTTGTGATCTATCCGCCGAGTTGTTGCAAACGGCATGTTCCAATAAATTTTGCAACTGTCATTCTCAACAACCTGGGGAATATCTCCTGGCAGATAAGGCAGCACTGGTGTCATATCAATACCGTAGTAATGACGAAGATAGTAGTACAGTACTCTCAGGGCAGCATTGTGACGCTGGATATATGCACCTCTCGCCAGCACAGGACATGCTGACAAAAGGTGCATGAGCGTCTCCGGGTGTTGTTTACACATCCTACATGACGTGTCCAGAAGCTGCACCTGGAGCACCTTGCTACGGTATTCTAGAGTGTTAATGACACCATCTTGGCAAGCAAATATGAACCCTTCAGTCTCGGACATCAGGCCAGCTGACTTTAAGAAGGAAAACGTCAGCTGGGTGGACAAGCCATGATCACGCACGTGTTTGAAGAACACGCTGTGCATGGACTTGTCCATCAGTTCGCCTAGGAGTAGTTTTTCCTCGGCGTTCCTGATGACGCTCTTGAATTCCTCCTTTCGGAGTTCCATAAGAGCGTTTATCTCTCCAAGACCAAGGGTTCTTGCTGCATATATAGCTGCCTTATACAAGAACGACCCCTTATGCGCATTCTCATGTTTATGAACAATTTGCATAAGAAAGTCATCCTCGTCTGCAGTGAAATTGACAACTTCGTGTGTTAAACCCAGGACCAAACGATCATGCAGCCGCTCCAAACTCTGCAGACCTCTCCCACCGATGGACCGGGAGAGGTATAATCTGGCGACTGATGAATTGGGGTGCATGCTCCGGTTCATGTTGATAGTCTTACGGGTTTTGATGTCGAGATCTCGCAGATCCTTTCGGGCCCATTTTAAGACACCGAAAGAGTATAGTAAGACTGGGACAGCGAGCGTGTTAGTAGCGGAGACTTTATTTTTACCGGAAAGTTCGGAGGACCAAATTTTCCGGAGTCTCCTAACATACTCGCTACGGAGAGTTGCTTGGACTTCGGAGACCGCATGCATGCGGTGCTCTTCCATTCCTAGATATCTATACAACTCTCCGGCGTCTAATTGTCTTAAAACGCTCCCATCTACCAACTCGACATCATCACCCGTAACAGAGCACTTACCCCTCGCCAGATGTACGACCGCACACTTGTCCAACCCAAAAGACATTCCGACATCCCGCGTGTACTCTGCTACGATGTTAAGAGCCGCCTTTAGATGATCTTCATCAGCACTATAAAGCTTCAGGTCATCCATATAAAGCAGATGGGTAATCGAGTATTTTCGATCACCCGGAGGCCCCACAGAGTACCCACGAGTTTTACGGAGAGCAACAGATATAGGCAGCAGTGAGATGCAAAACAGCAGAGGGCTTAAGGAATCACCTTGGAAACACCCTCGTTTGTACTCTACAACTCCGGTTATGTGCAATGCGTTTCCACTTCCAATGTGAAAACGCGTTCGCCAGAGCTGCATTGTACGCCGAATGCATTCCACTATTTCAGGATTGACCCCCAGGCATTTGAGGAGATATAAAATCAACTCATGAGAAGTTGAGTCAAATGCCTTGCGATAGTCGATCCAGGCCATTGACAGGTTGCGTTGATAGTAGATCGCATCTTGTGTGACACATCGATCAACTATCAAGTTCTCTTTGCAACCTGACAGGCCTCTTTTGCTGCCACGCTGTTCATATATCTGTTGCCATACAGGTTCTATCTCATGCAAAATACGGTTGTTTAAAATTTTTGTAAAAATTTTATAAACCGCATTCAAGCAGGTGATAGGCCTGTAATTCTTTGGGTCAGACAAGTCACCTTTTTGGTATCAGTACGGTTCGCCCTTCCACGAGCCAGTCTGGAATCGGTTCGTCAGCTCTAATGTACGATGTAAATATACGGGCCAGATGGAGGTGGGTAGAAGTAAACTTCTTCCACCAAAAGACATTTATGCCATCTGGTCCCGGGGCAGCCCAATTTTGCTGCCATTTAGAGCTGAACGAACTTCATTCACACTGACTGCAGGGCTCTCTTCATCAGCATTCTGTCTACGGTGTTCCCGACAGAATGCTTTAAAGTCGTGCAGAGCTGGAGTATTGGCGTTCACGTTTGGTTGATCTCCATACAACTCAGTCCAAAAGCTTCCACCCGCTCAGGTGTTGGATAATTCCCGGTAACATCGGTCTTTGGTGTCAGAAAGCGTGAAGGGCTGGATCGAAACAACGAGTTGTCGACCAACCGCTTCAGCCTTTTCTCTAGTGACTTTTTGGCAGTCACTAAAGCCCGCAATTTATTGAGAGACTCTTCCTTGATGACAAGAAGAGTACTTTTATTCAGTGTGTGATGACGCCACCGAAGTTCAGCAGCAATGCGCCGAATTCGGGGCGTGTATGCTCTTTGAGTTGTTTCAAACTCAATCACACACTGAATGCGGGAGACCTGTTTCCGGGATCTGTCAATTTTGAGTCCAAGTTGTGAGATGCGCTGTCTCAACCTTGCCTCGATTGAGAGACAATGTCTCTCTCTCGGAAAAGCCGAAACTGCTGCACCATACACAACCTGGCTCACAGTGAGCAGGGTGGAATCCTCCAGGATGTTTGCACGGAGATCTTCATTTACCGCTTCTAGCTGTTGTTGGGAGTAAGTTATCTTTTTAGATATACTTACTTGCCGTCCTATAAAGGGATTGTTGTCATCCAAGGAGGAACGGCGTCGCTCTTGGTGTAATTGCGCCGGAAAGGAAAGTCTATTAGACTGCCTTCTATCCGGCACAAGCGATCTTCTATTACGCCGAAGATAAGCGGCATAATTACGCAGGTGTTTAGGCGTAAAATGCTCTAGCTCCGGATGCATATCACTCCAAAGAGTGTGCATCCGGGCCATATAACCGTTCACCCCCGGCTCGCTACGTTGGTAGCACACCAAGAGGTCGACTCGTAGTTCCTCCGTCCACTTAAAGAAAGTCCTTAAAGCGCCAGGGTCGTCATCGTTCATCGGGTTCATTATTATTATTATTATTATTATTATTATTATTATTATCTATATTATTAAGAGGATCAGTAAAATTATTTATACACTGATAGAAGGATTTCTTAGCATTTAAGAAGATTTCTTTGTATTTAAGAAATCATTTCTTAGCATTTAAAAAATATTTCTTAGTACTTAAGAAATATTTCTTTGTATTTAAAAAATATTTCTTAAATATTAAAAAATGATGTTAAAGAAATGATTTCTTAAATACAAAGAAATCTTTTTAAATAGTAAGAAATCCTTCTATCAGTATATGATAAAATAGGTTTTTATGGTTAAATTTGGTATCGTTGGAAAAGTATTGACTTGAATTTGTGCCTTTTCAATGTTTCATTTCATTCTTACCGATAGTCAATTTATAATGATAAGTATTTAGGTTGCATTTGAAAATGCTCCATCTCTAGATACATAATTAAGAAATGACCTTGTATCTTGTGAACCATTGACATTTTTAAAAGAATAAGCTCATCCCGATGTTACACTCATCAAGAGCTTTCATTTGAGTACCCACATAAATTTTTATATATTTTATATATATATATATATATATATATATATATATATATATATATATATATATATATATATATATATATATATGATTATATGAAAAATATATCAAAATGCATGTGGGTACTCAAATGAAAGCTCTTGATGAGTGTAACACCGGGATGAGCTTATATCTTTAAAAATGTCAATAGTTAAGAAAGTACAGTGCAATTCAACATAATCAAGAAACGACCTTGTATCTTGTCAACTACTGAAATTTTTAAAAATATAAGCTCATCCCGATGTTATACTCATCGAGACCTTCCATTTGAGTACCCACATCAATTTTTCATATATTTTATATATTTATATAAATGAATATATGAAAAATATATCAAAATGCATATGGGTACTCAAATGAAAGCTCTTGATCAGTGTAACAACGGAATGAGCTTATTATTATATCTTTAAAAATATCAATAATTAAGAAATTACCTTGTATCTTGTCAATAAATTACATTTTTAAATATATAAGCTCACCCCGACATTACACTCATCGAGACCTTTCATTTGAGTACCCACATCAATTTTTCATATATTTTATATATATATATATATATATTTATATATATATATATATATATATATATATATATATATATATATATATATATATATGAATGTATGAAAATGCATGTGGGTACTCAAATGAAAGCTTTTGATGAGTGTAACATCGAGATGAGCTTATATCTTTAAAAATGTCAATATTTAAGAAAGTACAGTGCAATTTAACAAAAGTAATTATTTAATAAAGCAAAATTTTATTTATTTATAGTTCACAAGTCACGGCAGTCACATAGTGACTGCAAGATTGCTAGTTATTATTATTATTATTATTGTTAAAAGAAAAAAAATTTTATAACGTAATAGTAATGTATACATCTGATAATAAATTCACTTAGGGTAGAATAAACAGCCTGATAAAATTATGCAAATACCTTGTCGATAAATATAATCCTTTTTGAAAGAATATTGAACGTTATCTCGATGTATAATTCAGTGGCACGAGCTCTAGCTGTGGAAAGCCCGTTGCAATAATCGTTTACATAAATCCATGTAAAATTTGACATATGCCCATCAATAATATCTTTTATATAACAGTTAAATATATATTCCTATGTCGACAAAAAAATCAAGTGAATTAAAGTCACTGATAGAATTCAAATATTCGATAAAAATAATAAACTTTTTAGGGTGGCTTTATAAATGTATTTTATTATTGAAAATTAATTATTGTTTTGTTTGAAATTTAAAATTGAACCTAATAGATGATTAAATTTACCTACTTTGTAGCTGTACTATTTTAAAATATAGAACAGGTTTATTGATAATTCAGTGGTTTAATCTTTTGACAGATACCTGGATACCTCACCTATATTGATTAACAATTAAATAATACGAGCAACTAACTTAAACGAAGAAAGTTCTATTTAGTTTTGCATTACGGTATTTTGAGGCAATCACAAATAATTAATTGAAATCAATGCACCAAAAGTTTTAAATTGAATTAAAATATTTGATTTCATCTATAAGAATTCATTTATTAATACAATCACTATTATAATTCATTTGTACAAATTAGGAGTACATAGAGACTAAATATATTTAACGAAATGTTGACAAGATATGCTTAGTATATTGCATTTAATTGTAATTATTCAATAAGTTTTTAATAGAAAAGAAGAGTAATCAATGAAGATGGCAGCATTCTTTTGAATTAATAGAATTCGACAAGGATTCCGAAATTATTAAAATAAATCAATTTCAATTACAGACAGTTTAAGTAAAATTCAATAAGTATTCCTTGAAATAGAAAATAAAGATCATTTCTCATTTCAAATAAATTTATCAGTTGTCAAGAAATCTATAAATTAAATTTTGGAAATTCATTGAATATATAATTCGTCAGAATTAAAATAAATCTACTTAAAAATTAAATGGTCTACCTTAAGTTTAACCTTTTCGAATAATCGATAACAAAAGTAAAATATTATTAAAACTTCTTATGAATAATTGATTTTTTTTTTTTCTTTTATATGAATTTATTTAATACGTTAAAAGCAATATTTTATTAAAATTCTTAATTACATTAACAATAATTTGATAACCTTCGGGCTTGAAATGATTTAAAAACGGCACAAATAACTTGTCGCATTACCTATTCCGTACAATAATAAAATTTATAGACGAGAGCGTTTAAAGGTTTCCCGAAAGTTTGCAAGTGCTTATAACTTCTGCGCAATTTAAATCGCTACTACCAGTTATCCGATCACTTTGGACCATAAATACAAATTTTGAGACGAACACACAACTCTGAGCCATTACGGTGGATGCACAAACATAGGAATATCTGCTCAGTTTATTACCTCGTTAATACAGAGTATAGTGCAGTACAGTGTTTCGGAATCCCTCCTATTAATAGATATAGATAGTATAGTCTGAGCCAGAGCACATCTATGCCAAGGTGGGTTGGTTCACTGACGAGTCCGTTGACACACTCGGGACGAAACTATCACCTACTATATCACCCACTGTGCGCATGAAAGATGAATTATTAGTTGACTACCGAATCAAGGAGTAATTAGTCGAGTACCTAACGATGATTTGTAACAGCGCAAGGAAAATTACGAGACTTAACACCTCTCTTTCTAGCAATATCGGTTGATTTATACACTGAGAGACAATTTTATTTGATAGTAATAAAAAAAAGTGCCATCCGGCCCCACCCGAAATGGAAGGTAGATTTTATTTAATATAAAATTCTCTTTATTTTCACTATTATAATTTGTTAAAAACCAAATTTTTAAATTAATTATAATAAAAAAGTTCTGCAAAAGTTTTCTTGGTGTATTGACTATTTGGATAATTATTTTGGACTAATTTGGAGATGAGCAAAATCTGTATATGATTTTTTGATAATAAATGATAAATCGTTATGTCTACTAGATTCACGGTGATATGAATATTTCGATCATTGATAAGTGAACAAAATTAAGTTAATGAAAAATATTTAACTTTAGTTATAATATCGAAGGTAAAAAAGAAAAAAAAGTCAACGTTATTTGCATCAAATCAAAGGTAATTTCATGAGCTTTCACATAAATTTTTTGAAAATTAGCTATCTTTTTTCAATCGAAAGTTATTCATCAATGAAGCCACAAAAAACTTGGTTTTCACTATTTTAATAATTTTGAAGAGCTACTACTTCGATACTAATTTACTGATTTCGACCATCCTAGGACTCATGCGAGCTAATTGTCCAAGAAATCTGTGCACCAAATTTCATCAGTATCTGTTGAGAATTCTTGATTCAATAACATTCATAAGTCGGTTGTACTACAAATTGCCTGAAAATGGTTGAATAGACCTCTTAACTTTCATAAGATGACTAAAAATTGACAAAAATTCAATGTTATGTACGTCAAATTAAATGCAATTTCATGAGCTATCACATGAATTTTTTAAAAGTTAGCTATCTCTTTTCTAAAAGTTAACTATCTCTTTTCAATCAAAAGTTATACATCAATGAAGTGACCGAAAATGGCCGCCATTTCGAAACTAATTGACCGATTTCGCTCATCTTCGAACTCGTTCAAGGTAATTACCCAAAGAATATGTGTACCAAGTTTCATAAAGATTGGTTGAAAACTTTTGCAGATATCCTGATGACAAGGTCGGTTATATTACATATATATATTTATATAAATTTTTTAACCAGTGGTATTTTTGGAACTTACTTGACTAATTATGACACATGATAGCAAAATCAGGTGAAAATTCCACCATGAGGACTAATGCAATAATTAGATTTCTAACACAATCTACCTAAAAAGTTTATTTGGACTTGAAAAAAAAAACTTAGTTAATATTAATAAAATTATATTTCATATAAATAAAATTTTATTAATATTTAATAAAATTTTCTTAAATACTAATATGTGTTTATTAAAATAACCACGAGCGTCGCTGTTGTTTTCTGTTATTAATACGCGTAGTTTTTACTTGTTCCAAAAGTTTGACGGTAAGCAAATAATCTTAAAAAAAAAATTAATATTGATCAATTTAATTTATTAATAAATTATATAAACATATAAAAGTAAAATGTGCTTAATTACAATACATAATTCATTTTTCATAACATAACATAAATTTCTATTAATTATAATATAGTCAATTATATTTTCATAGTAATATCTTTTAATAAATAACATTAAAATTTTTCAACGAGACATCCTAACCTATCCTATTTGTTTACTCCCGAATTTTATGTTGTCTTTATGACAGAGAACATCTTTTACATACTAAGAAAAATTTATTAGTATCTAATAAAATTTTATTAGTATTTAATAAAACATATATTAGTATTTAAGAAAACTTTTATTAGTATTTAAGGAAATTTTATTAATATTCAATAAATTTCAATTTGGGATTAGCCAAATAAACGTTTTATTAAATAGTAATAAAATTTCATTACTATTAAATAAAATTATTTCCCAGTGTATTATCAATATCAATATCATTTTCACCGGAGCTTGATCATCAATCCACATAAAAATTAACTTAAAGGTTATTTAAAAATTAAAATAAACAAAAAGAATTTTATGAAATGAAGTCAGTGATTTATATAGCCGAAAAAATGATTGATCAGCTCGTTTGGATCGATCGATTATTGAAGTAAAGTAAAAGAAAGTAGTTTGATATAAATATATTTATAATAACCATAAAAATAAAGATAATGATAATGGTCTTTCTGATAAAAGGTGATTTTCAGCACATAGTACAGAAGATAGTCTCGAGTGTTTGGAATCTTAGTTCCTTCATTCTACCCGTATTCTATAATCTAGATTCTAGAGCTAGTCTTCTTGCCACTCAGTCGCTCAGCAGATGCATTAGGCTAATCTGCCGTCGAGTAGGTCTTGAATGCCAGACAATGAGTAAACACGAAATGCAGCACCGAGGCATTTAGTTGAGGATTTCGATTAACTATATATATACATGGGAACTTTAGCTGCAAGTGTCCTTCATTGTCAGCCATTTATTCCAATGGCCCCATTCCATAATATATTATAAAAATTATAAGTCATATTTTATGACTCAACAGGGTTTAAAGTCTCCGTAGTTTAAACCATTTATTTGAGAATTTTTCAATCTCCAGTTTGAATCTAACTTTTTTTTTCATTATTTGAACTTTTTTATCATATAATTAAACATTAAGAAGATCCAAGTATCCTATTGTAAAGAATGTCTATAAAAAAATAATACGTACTCAGAAAAAAAGATTTCTTGACTGGAGAATAAAATTCTTGGCTCAAGTAAATTTTCGGGTGCCCAAAGCAAGACCGAAGTTGTCTTGGCCGAAGTAAAAATTTTTCGAGAAATTCTATTCTTGGTGGAAATAATTTTTCTTAATTCAAATTATCATAAATACATGAAACAATAAATTTTTATATTGGATCAAGATTTTTAGATACTTTAGGGAAGCAGCGCCACCTACTTTCAGCTGAGAAAATTTTTCTCTTGAATATTTGATACCCATTTTAGATTATTTTAGCACGCAATTATACATATTGAATGAAAGAAAATGGTTCAATATTATTTGATCTTCCCATTTGACATTTTCGTCAATAAAAATATTAATGAAAATTTATTATCAAGACATTTAATTTTTTGGAGCAAGAGAAAAATTTTCTCCAGACAAGAAAATTTACTTCTGTCAAGAACTTAATTTTTTGGAGCAAAAGAAAAATTTTCTCAAAACAAGAAAACTTTCTTGATTCAAATAAATTGTCTTGGATCAAGATACGTATTTCTTGAAGCAAGAGAATTAATTTTGTTGGGATAAGTGAAATTTCTTGTGTCAAAAAAAAATTTTTTTTTCGCCCAAGAAAATAATTAGCAAGAAAAATATTTTCTTGGTTCAAGTGAACCATTCTTTCTGTGTAGAAATATTTTTGTCATGCATCTTAAAATTAATTTTTAAATTAATTAATAACATTTTTGAGGAAATTTCCGAAAAATTTACTCATTAAATGATTATTAACATTCAATTGACTAATAAAAAATATAGCACTCTGAATTACTGGTATACACTTGACAACACCGCAAGAGTTCCCTAACCTTCAAATTTATTTATGTTTACTGTCTAACTAAAATGACTAAGATCTTCTAGCATTAAAAAAACCGCGGTTACTTATGCGCCGGGTAACTGCGCAAGCGGTGTTGCCAAGTCAAATACAAGACTTTAAAGAACGCAAGTTCCGAGTGATTTTTCATAAGAAATATAAAATATCTCCGTAATACGTTCGGAAAGCTACTTTTTTATTGTTTTAATCGAAAGCTTATTATTTTTTCAATTAAATTCAATGAAAATAAAATTTTTTTTAAATCGTTAATTTCATTAAATTCTTAACCAAATACACGGCTGGTGGAATCTCCATTTACCTACATGTAAAAATTACAATTTTCAAACTTAATTATTTGATTAAATATCCCGGAAACCTACTGTTTTTTAATTTTTTTATTAATTATTAGGCTATACGTAGATTGAATTTACAAATTTTCAAGAAGTTTTAAAAATTTGACTACTTCGCTTGGATCTTCTTAAATACATTTTTTTATATGAACAAATTAAATGTACTAATATTGTGACAAGAGAATATCAATATTAATTCTTTAGATAAAATATAATCTAAATAATTATCAAAATATACTTTTGCTTCAGGAAAATATTTTTAATAGAAATATTTTTTTCTCTTCGAGTATAAATATAAATACAATTAATAAAAATCGCAATTAATATTCATACTTGTAGCAATAAAAAAATAAAATGAACAACCGCTTAACCATTATTTCACATGAACACAAAAAGCGCACTCTTTAATCAAATAAATCAATATAATCAAAGAAAAATAATTGCTCAATCTCGGTAAAATAGAGCTAACAAATTTTTAGCGTTCCAACTAACAAATTCCATTTTGAATTGCAATAAATAAATAATCTGTAATAAAAAAGCAATTCATAAAAAAGAAAATTCAAAAAATAGTGTTCTATGAAACTTCTATCAGACTTTTGAGCTCAAAGAGCTCAAAGCATAGAAAAGATATCTTTTTGAGTTCGGAGAGCTCAAAACTACACATAGATTGTATTTTTGAGCTCGAAGAGCTCAAAAATTTCATAGGTGCAATTTTAAGCGCCTAGATATTAACGGAATTAGCGAGAAGTTGCAGGGATGGCCTTCAGGGTCAACCGTTTTTCCTAATTTCTTTATTAATTATTAGACTCCGTACACGGAAAGAACAAGATGACACTGGATATCATCCCAGATTATACTGAGTAAAAAAATTTTCAGATAGTAGCTAGTATAATCTAGATTAAAATGAGTATAATCCAGATATCACTGAGTATAATCCAGATATCACTCAGTATAATCTAGATTATACTAGCTACTATCTGAAATTTTTTTTCGCCACAGATATCACTGAGTATAATCTGGGATGATATCCAGTGTCATCTTGTTCTTTCCGTGTAGATTTAATTTAAAAATTTTCAGGAAGTTTTCAAAATTTGACTACTTTTTTTGAATAATTACTTTTTTTTTAGGAATTTAATATTATTTGTTTAAAAATGAGTTGCGATTTAAAAAATCACTGATTATATTATACATAATTTTTAATAAAATATCTGAACTATCGTACTCGTAAATTATATTGAATATTTTTCAATTTTTATAGGCTGAAAATAGTCTAATTTACCATAAAATTCAATACTGCTTTACGAGAAATTTCACTCTACAAATTCAATCTGCAGTATGAAATCTTTTTAATCGGATGAAAGTGAGCTTTACGAGACATAACCTTTGGGATTTTTTTTATTACAGATACGAATGTACAAATGGTATAAATGTATGAATGTATGATAGGTATCATGACACGAATGCAACGCGATGACTCTTACTGACAACAGATGACTTAGGAGAGATGAGAATGGTATATGAGAGGGTTGATGTAAAATCTATTACGTCTCCCTCGAGACTTGTAGGTCATTCATCATGCAGTTAGTGGCCTTGCACGTCGCGCCATCAGGCGATCCACGGGGAATATAAAAACACCGATTTACGTTCTAGATTATTTATTTAGTTTTATTGTTATTCGGTGTTGTAAAACTACAACAATGCCTAGCCGTTAAATTGGAGTCAGGTATCGTTAAATTAGAAGAACTTTAACTTTACTTTTTATTCCTTTTTTTTTAACACATAATTTATTATTATTATAAATTGTAATACGGTCTTTAAAGTTCTGAAGCGATTGCCTATTGTAGTAGCGTTAATATGTGTCGAAAATATAAATGAAAAAGTAAAATATAATAAAGAAATTGTTCGATATTTTAGTATATTTGCAATTCCCTATTTCTTCAAAAGAATACAATAAAATGCTTATTTGAAATACGCTTCATTCCATATTTATTACTCACCGGCCAAGATACCACTCGAAATATATCACTTTAAAGAATAAATTCGATATTCCTTTTTCAACTGTAATCAACTTTTTATTGTATTATTTTATTTTTTGTTTTTTATTATGCGCAACCCAGACTTTGGGTCTTTACTTAACTCTCTTGCAATTCATACGTTCCTAGAATTTGTTTGTAATTTATGATAAGACTTTAATCTGTGTGCCAGTGCGCTCATATTTTTACAGCTACAACCGCTAAACTGTTTCATTTTTTTATTTTTTCTTTAATATAAGACATAATAATGATTTCTATATTTTTATTTACTTTTTTACCTGTACGATAATTGTACTATTTTTGTTTCAGAACTTAATACTATTAAATCAACTTTCTTGTAGCGAGACAATCTTTTGATCCTGCGCCTTCTGTTGGAGCTTCTCAATACTACCTTTGATCAAAAATTTGAAGACTAAATTAGATAAAAATTTTTACTTTTTAAAGTGATTAGTTTTCATTTCAGACAATATGGAATTTCAAAATCGTTTCTTAGGAAGTACTTAAATTTCTGCTGACTCAGGCGGTTCTAAACAATAAAAATTTTATCGTCTTCTGGGTCGTATAATTGACTGGGTGTGAAATTCTTCAAGATTAACGACGCTCAGAATTATGTTATACTAATAATGAAGTATGCAGACAAAATTTATGTCAGCTAACATAAGATAATTTATCTCTGTTTTCAAAAATTAACATATTTTCACAGATTAACATCACTCAAGAGTTTACCCTGTTTTTCTTTGTCAATAATTTCATGAATTCAGTCGACTAAATATCTTAAAGCAAGAGAGTGAAATTTTTGCACAGAAAAAAAATTGAATAATAAAATATGCTGGGGTGGCATTTAAAAATTTTTGGCTTTTACATAGCTATCATTGATATTTGAAATACACGGAAAAAAGTAAACTAAAATTCACTCTGATTCTGGTTAATTTTTATAGTTTCAAACAGTACAGCGAACATCGGTCACAATTGTAAATATTGCAAAACTTAATGTAGAAAGTGTAAAAGCCACTATTTATAATTTAATATCGAAAATGTAATCAGTAGCTGTCACTAAAGTAAATAACGACTCTCTCATCTTAAAAAATTACAGTTTCAAACAGTAAAAATTGCCGTTTCAATATATAGTCTATATTATGAGGAGAAGGGGAAGGTCTCACACTCGGAAAATTTAACATTTGAAACAGTAAAAATTCTACTCTTAAAATATATATTTTACCAGTCCAAGCAAATCAATAATTATAGTTTGATTTTTAGCGTTGCGTTTAAAATTTACTATTTTACTTTGTAAATATTGACGTTGCTTGTATAGAAAATTTAGTAACTGTAGTTTATATTTTTGACATATCATAAGATCATTTTTTAGGTACGAAATGATAAATATCAAAGTCTAAATTTTTAATTATTATACTTTAACATTTTGGACTTTCACGTGGGGAATATTACTGTTTGAAATGGTATTTTCTTCCATGTAAATAATAAATTGTAGCATTTAAATGATAAATATTATAAAGTGATTATTAAAATCATGATTTTACTGTTTGAAATGGTAATTTTTTCCAGTTGATCATTACCAATTATAAATCGACTATTATTTATTACAGTTTACTTTTTTCCGTTTAGAAAGTATAAAAGCCACAATTTATAATTTAATATCGAAAATGTGATTAGTAGCTGTCACTGTAGTAAATAACGACGCTCATCTTAAAAAATTACAGTTTCAAACAGTAAAAATTGCCGTTTCAATATATAGTCTATATTATGAGGAGAAGGGGAAGGTCTCACACTCGGAAAATTTAACATTTGAAACAGTAAAAATTCTACTCTTAAAATATATATTTTACCAGTCCAAGCAAATCAATAATTATAGTTTGATTTTTAGCGTTGCGTTTAAAATTTACTATTTTACTTTGTAAATATTGACGTTGCTTGTATAGAAAATTTAGTAACTGTAGTTTATATTTTTGACATATCATAAGATCATTTTTTAGGTACGAAATGATAAATATCAAAGTCTAAATTTTTAATTATTATACTTTAACATTTTGGACTTTCACGTGGCGAATATTACTGTTTGAAATAGTATTTTCTTTCATGTAAATAATAAATTGTAGCATTTAAATAATAAATATTATAAAGTGATTGTTAAAATCACGACTTAACTGATGATTGATTTAAATTTCCAAAAAAATGCTTAGCTCTGAAAGACCTAAAAGTTTTGAAGTAACTTTCATGAAAAAAGTCATCTTGTTTTATTTTTTATCTTCAAAACATTCTCTTCTTTTGTTTCCAAAAAAGAAAATCTTCAGATTGTAATTTTAATTAGATATTGTAGAATTAAACAGTTTGTATAAAGTAGAAGAAGCGACAATATCTCGACAATAAAGTGCAAGTACTGAGTACCTAAAAGGTAATCAAAGTGAATTGCGTTAGAGCTCAGTGGAGTTAAATTGGTGTTATATATAGATTACATAGAGAAGAAGTGATGAAATTCCCAATGTGTATTGTAAGTTTACAGGAAGCTCTAGTGGCAAATATTTTGACTTTCAAATATCCAGTAGTGTTCAAAGCTTACGAATATAAAGTAGCACTTTTTTCAATTAGAAAAGTAAAAAGTCAAGTTGATGGCTCACAAAGTCCCAATAATAAATATTTCATGAATCCCATCGACAAAAGAGCCTCAAAACACCGTTGGCTACTATCGATACTTTAAAACATACCAGCTAGATATATAGAGAAAGAGAGAGATAGCGTGATACAGAGCTCGAGAGTTTCAGCTATGCTTAATTGCTAACATATAGACACACAAATATATACCTGGTATTTACTAGTGGTGGTATTATTATGAATAACAAATATCTCTACATATTTCAAACTTTATCCAAGTCCGTTTGATACATATTCATACATATAAATATATTTATAGGTAGATGTACATGAATGCATGTAATATTTTCGGTCTCACCTCACTCCCTTCCATCCCAACCTAGATAAAGTAACCAGGAGATGGAATTTCCAATCAGAAACCGGAAATAACGTCTGCCTCCGAGATGAGATTTTCGCAAAAGCTCCGCTCAATTATCCTACTTTTAGATCCGTTAGCATCATCGTGAGCAAAATCACTGTCACTATTAAATAAAATAATTATTGTTACGTAGTGATTGCGCGTTTCTGCAATTTTTTTTTTTTTTTTTATTTTTTCTACTCTCCATCTGCTATCTCAGGGTTATTTCCGCTTGGCCATTATTCATTCAAGTGTCTTCCGATGAGAAAAATGGCGAACGAGGCTTTACGTATTTACATTCACGGTAATTGTGTAAACTGTTAAAAATATTGTAAAAATGTAACTAGATAAATATAAAAACAAAAGTACAACTAGGGACAGAGTAGATTATGCCAGTATGAGACTAGAGCGTCCTCATTATGCCAAGTACTCGCTGTCATTTACGCCGAGTTACCAAGAATTCTCTAGAACCCTTGGAACGTTCGCTGCCTATAAACTCGAGACTCGCCCAACTACTATTACTACTGCTACTGCCATCACTACTAATACTACTTTCGACGATCTCGGTACCGAGCAACGACGCTCTTATCCACTTCCTCCCTTTACTTCCCTTTACCACCCGCGCTACTTTTATCCACTTCTTATACACATTGGCGTTGTTACAAATATTCATACAATCCAACTCTGTCACTCTTTTTTTTTTGTTTTTTCGTTCATTGTCTGGATACAAGAGATAAATAATAATATAAATAATTACATGATGGTATTGTGATTCGGGGAAAAAATTTCACTTCAAGGATGTTTGAAATGTTTTGATGTGTTAAATGGATTTTTAATTGAAGTTTTTTTTTTATTTTGTTATTTTTTTTTTAAGATTGACCTGATTACGATGTAGAAGTATTAAAAAAAAAGAGATAAATATTTACAGCTAAAAAATTTTGGTTATTGAGCCAATTTTTGTTGAATATTTAATTTAAAATAAAAAATTATAAATTTTAAATTGAAAATAAAATTCCAAAGCAACAAAATATTGTCAAGAGAAACAAAAGTTTGGAAAATCCAAAAGTGCATGCCTCATAATCTCATTTTTCACAATAAAATTGATTAAAATAAAATATAAAAAGCAAAATAATGAAAACCAGAAAATTCTGCTATGGTTTAGTGGCGCCATAATTCTAAGGTGAGGAAAAAAAATACTATAATAAAATGTATAGATAGATATACAAAAAAATACACATTCATATATTAGTTTTTTATAAATAATAATTCAACGACAGTGAATTGAACGGTCATATTAATTAAAAAAGTCCTAAGTGTGTTACTTTAGATAATAAAAAAAAAATTATTCCGGTACGATGATTTTTTCGAGGAATTTTCCTGCCACATACACCAATGCATAAACACAGACACACGGACGTCCAGAAAAGATTATTTTTAATGTTATTATTTACTATGTTAAACAAAATAATTGTTATTGAAATATATTTTAGCCTGAAAAATTATTTGACTTGATATTAGTACACTCAGATTAACTTGTAAGTTCGATATAAATAAAAAAAAAATCAATTTCAGTTTCGAGAAAATTGCTTTTTTTGAAATGTCGAGAGTAGAGCACTACCTCAACGCTTCGCTTATGAGGCGAGTAAAAATTGATTCGATTCAAGACAAAAATTATTTTAAAGAGTTTGACGAACTTGAATCAGTGGAAAACTTCTTGATCTAAGAAATTTTTGATTCAAGCAAATCTTACTCAATTAAATAATTTTTCTACTTGATTAAAAATACTTAAATTAAAAATTATGTTCTCGGTTCAAGAATTTCTCTCTTGAATTAATTTAATTATTTTAATTAATCCTGCGTTCATAAAATTAACTATTTAATTATTTTGAGTAATCCTGCGTTCATAAAATTAAATATTTATTGTTTGTATTTTAAAGACAATATACTTGAATAAGGATTAGCATAAAAATGCGTTGATTAAATTTACTATTTTTTATTTTATCACAACTCAGAATCATACCTTAACTAGGTTTTATTTCCCAGCGGTACCTTACTCATGAATCTAGTAAAATTTCAATAGCAATAAAAATAAAAATAATAAAGCTGACGTAAAATAGTATTAAACATAAAGTGTCACAAAACGTCATGAGAATTTTGACTGAAAGCATTGTCACGGAAGGATTTGTGAGACGATGGCTTAAAAAAGATAAACCTAGAAGCCAGTATATAAATGAAACAAACTAAAAAATAAATAAATAAAAAAACTGGAGGATATTTGGCATTAGAAAGACACGTGAGTTCGATTGACGTTACGTGGAGTCGCAAGCTGTCGCATGTATCCCTCGAGAAATCAGGGTCAGTGTCCGAGATCCATCCGAGCGGAGCCACTGTCCTCTCAACTAATTTTTTTCTAAATATATATTTTTTTCCCCTTCATTCCATTTAGTCTTTTTCGGAGTGAAAACCATTAGAGGAGGTTTAATCTCGTTTATCGACCAGCCACCCAGCAAGGGCAACCTCTCTCACTCGGGCACAAACTCACACAGTCCCAGTCCCAGTCAACTCGTATCTCGTACACTCGTCCTAATTCTCACCTCAGACATATCTAAATCCGACCGAGATAACCCGCTGCCTCTTTTTCGCGATTGGTACTTTGATATCCCAACCCCCCGTGAGCAACTTAACCAAAGGGGATTGCTTTACATACACCTTCTCTCTTTCTCTACATACACTCGTGCTCTTTTGCTCTTCTCTTTGTAGACATCTACACCCAACCACTCCTATCAGTACCGTGTGAGAAGAGTCTCTAACTATGTCCGATGTGTGAAAGAGAAAAAAGCCTTTACCTGCAGTCCCTATAGATTTTAATGAGTCTCTAGTCAATGAAGGTGATACGCGTTCGGTCTTAGCAATAAAAACACCTATTTTATTTTTCGATTGTGTTTATACTTTTAACCTTTACTAATATTACCCTCGTTATTGTTTATCATAACGATTATTTTATTATCAATTCTGCTGGGTACTAGTTAATTCACTTACTCAGTTATTGCACGCCTCAATTTTTTTTTATTAATTTTGTATCTTTCTCCATTTTTAATAAAACTATTCTTTTTCATTATTTTTGCTTTTTTGTAGGTTTAAAAAAATTTTAATATGAGAATTTTAAGTATTAATGCTTAAATTTATTTTTAAAATTGTATGTACTCTCTTTGATTTTTTATTATAAACTTTTTTCCATTAAAAAGTTTGCTAACTCCCGTTAAGAGTGAGATTATCATAATTATGAGTTTTTTTTATTTTTAAATAATTTAAAAAGTGTTTTTTTCGCTAATTTAACACTACTGCACGCCCCATAAGCGAAGCGTTGAGTGCTCCTACTCTCGACATTTCAAAAAAAGCAGTTTTCTCGAAACAGAAATTGATTTTTTTTTATTTATATCGCACTTACAGGTTAATCTGAGTGCACTAATATCAAGTCAAATAATTTGTCAGGCAGATAAAATATATTCCAATAATAATTATTTTGTTTAACATAGTAAATAATAACATTAAAAATAATCTTTTCTGGACGTCCGTGTGTCTGTGTTTATGGATTGGTGTATGTGGCAGGGAAATTCCTCGAAAAAATGATCCTACCGGAATAATTTTTTTTTTATTATCTAAAGTAACACACTAAAGACTTTCTCAATTAATATCAGCGTTCAATTCACTGTCGTTAAATTATTATTTATAAAAAACTAATTTACGACTGTGTATTTTTTTGTATATCTAACTATACATTTTATTATAGTATTTTTTTTCACCTTAGAATTATGGCGCCACTAAATCATAGCAGAGTTTTCTGTTTTTTATTATTTTGCTTTTTATATTTTAATTTAATCAATTTTATTGTGAAAAATGAGATTATGAGGCGTGCACTTTTGGATTTTCCAAACTTTATTTTTCAGTGCAGATAATAAGAAGCCTATATTTGAATTATGGTTTAAATAACTTTAGTACTTACTATCTGATATAATCACAAAATTATTCCATAGTTCAGTTTTAGAATTTTTCTTAAAATTTCCTGATATAAATTTATAATTTTTCTATAAATTTGTCGATTGTTGTTGAAAACTGCTAGAATCTGATAAATTCATCAAGACGCATGAATAATTTTATCTCTATTGTGAAAATAACAAAAAAGCAAACTTGCAAAAAACGTACCGTGGACTAATAAATTATTATTTATGGACAAAAAATTATCATTGTATTCTAGTTCATAATTATTACGAAACAAAAAAAAAATAACAATATTTTGCACCTATATAAATTCCGTATTATAATCACCAGAGTGTTATGGTACGCAGAAGCAAAAAAAAAAATTTATTATTGTTCTTCTGCAGTTATACGGTAATTCCGTTCGCTACCCAACAATAATGCACACTTACACATATGCATAATGAAGGCGGGATATGCGTCTGCATACATAGACATTATAAGGTTGACTGTTTTATAAAAAATGTATAGATACTTTACTTGAAAGAAAAAGGTTAAAAAAGGATAGAAGGTTGTGAATTGCACCTTTAATATACGAAAGTGGTAAGCTCTTGTACTGTCTACTACACTATTATTGTTACTACCACTGCGAGTAGTAGCACTACTCCTACTACTACTATTACTACAACTATTCAGAATTATCTGCCTCTTTCTGTCCTCTTTCACACTTATTTTTATCCGACGGTACAGCAATATTAATCTCCCAGTTGAGCTTAATAGTACCAACTAGCTTCTGGAAGCTAATCTCGAAACTTAGATATACTGCAGAACGTATGGCTTCTAGTAATATTATAGCTTACTAACAAAAATATAATTGCAATAACGAGCTCTATATTATAAAGTCAGTCCTATATTTTAATCGATAATTTTTCTATAACTTTTTAACAAATAAAACTGTAGAATTTTTTTATCTCTGTTCCATTGTAAGTTATGACTAATTAATTACCTTAATTAAAATTCTTATGGATTTTTTTCGTAATGTAAAGAGAATATTCAGACTTGAATAATAAAGCTGACCTTTAGATCTATTTCAATTCACAATTCCTAGAAAAAATACAAAAGAATAAATTGAGAAAAATTTTTAACTTTTTTTTTACCTTGATGTATAATTCAGCGGCGCGAGCTCTAGCTATAGAAAGTCTATTGCAATAATTGTTTACATAAATCCATGTAAAATTTGACATATGCCCATCAATAATATCTTCTATAAGAGTTAAATATATTTATACTTATACTGACAAAAAAAATCAAGTTAAAGTCGCTGATAAAATTCAAACATTAGACAAAAATAAATAACTTTTTAGGGTGATTTTATAGATCTATTCTATTATTGAAAATTAATTATTGTTTTGTTTAAAATTTAATATAAAACTGATAGCGGATGGAATTTACCAACCTTACAGCTGTACTATTTTAATAAATAGAACAAGTTTGTCGATACTTTCGTGTTTAGATACGCTAACGGTTACCCAGATAAGTCACTTATATTGATATATAATTAAATAATACGAACAACTGACTAAAGCGGAGTTAATTCTAATTAATTATGCATTGCGGTATTTTGAGACAGTTACAAATAAATAATTGAAATCAATGCACTAGGAGTTTTGAACTTAAGTAACTTATTTGATTCCAGCTACAAGGATTTATTTATAAAAACATCACTTTTATACTGTAAATCCTAGTGTTTTAAAAGTGACTACAAATGGGCATTTAACATAGGAAATTAAAACACGTGGAAGTGTTTTAAAAGTGACTACAATGCTTCAAAATAGGGACAAAACACTTTATGTGTGTTTTTTTAAAACACTTGGATTTGTAGTGTATAAATTATCTATACAAATTAGGAGTACACATACAAAATAGGTGTTTTTTTATTTTTTTTAACATAATCTATTAAGTTTCTAACTTCCTTCCTGTAACGGGAGTGGGTAATTTGCGCGTCAGCTGCCTTTCTTGTATAAGATAAGCTCCCTCCTCGGTAAATATGAAAATCGTTAATTTAATCCTGAAAATTCTGGTCAGTATAATGGGACAAACCTATTAAATTATTGTATAGTCATCGGTTCTTGATAAGTGTGCAAAGTTTCAATTGAATTTGACATTTTGAAGTGGGTGAAAATCACCTTCAAAGATTCCATTCGATAGATAGATAGATAGATACAGAAGAAGATGATAAAGTGTGGTAACAAGGTAAAACATTTCACTATCTTTTTAGTAGATTTCATAGAAATCTAACTATTGCATTGGTCCTCATAACGGAACTTTTGAAAAATTTTGCTATATTTCGACTCAGCTCGTCGAACGGATTCAGAAAATGCATATGGTTCAAAAGTTTATATATGTATGTATATATATATATATATATATATATATATATATATATATATATATATATATATATATATATATATATAGACGATGTATTTAATTTTCATAGAATTTTTTAACAGAAGCTTAGTTTGGGCACTTCTGGCCAAATTTTGAATTTTCACCGGAAATGCCCAAACTAAGTTTCTGTTAAAAAATTCTATGAAAATCAAATACATCGTTTCACACCAAAATATATCAGGAAATGCCCAAACGCAGCCCCTGTTAAAAGCGGAACTCAAAATTCCAATTTTACAAGGTTCTCCACGGGAGTTACATTTTGGGACACCCTAATATATATATATATATGGGATATAACGCGACTTGTCAGGACAATAGTGTCTACAATTAGCTACGGATCTCCACTAAACTCAACATACTTACTCTACAGATAAATACCGAAGTCAAGTTCGAAGATGAGCTTAATCGGTCAAGTAATTTAGAAATGCCGGGATTTCAAAATTTTCAAAATCTTAAAAATTCATTTTTCTTCTCTTTCTTACTTGAATAACTTTTGAATGGGATAACTTATTGAATTTCTGTAAATTGCATTTGAAAGCTCTTTAAATAAGCTTCAATTTGAGTACTATCATATGTGTAGTCTCAAAATTATGTTTTATTCTGCTATGCCAATTATGAAATTTGCTGTTGCACTCGTTTTTTTTTTTTCTTTTGTATATAAGCCGAGTAGTTTTTTTTTATTCATTATGAAATTTACTTCCATTTCGGCTGCCGAACGGCCTTTTTTAAGTCTATATTTATTCTATAAGTGATATAGAATTTATCATATTAAATTAATGTTATTCTTATTGTGTATTGTGAATATCATTCGTAAAGATAATTTTATATAGTCTAACTAGGACGGTAGATCGTTTACCAAGCAAGTTTTGTTTATACAATCGATTCTGATACTCATAAACGCAATATACCTGCAAGGGGTGCCAGATACTAACCGGAAGCTGGAAAACAGATATCTATATTATACATATACCTCTACCTAATTTCATTCACCGGCAGTATATTTTGGGTACTCGATTCTACACTCTAGGGAGCAACAGAAAATAGTAAATCGTAACGTAATATTCAAATTCTCAGGCGTTTCACATATATCACTATACAACTAATGATTAACGAACAGTGGTACAAGTATATTGGTCTACATAGATTATCTATTGTCACGAGAGCAATTGATGAATTTTATGGTTATAAATAAACACTGAAAGTATTGATAGGAAAAATTGTAAAATTCTATCAAGAATTTTATTTTAAAATTTTATATTTAAAAAGTTAGGATTGTTGAGAATTAATTCAAGCAAAATATTAAACGAATAAAAATATTGATAGTACGGAAAAAATTTATGTTCAAGCGACATACTATAATTTATTATAATTACATTATGTTATTATGTATGATGACATTATAATATCCTTCTACCTGGATTGACACGCATTCAAGCTCCATGTTATCAATAGAAGCTGCTTTTGTAACAAAAATTTTTCTGCTCTTTTCGTTCTTTCAAATTTCAGTTATAGAAATAATTAACGTGATATTTTATAGTGTATGAGAATAAAGAGTTTAGTATTAATAAAAGATATCATTTTTCAGCTCAAATAACAAATTTGTATCGCGTATGTAGTATAAATTACCATAGAGACTTGAATAGTAGGTTGTAAAATATTGAACTCTAATAACATGTATGAATTTATAATTTTCAATATCGAGTAATTCTTCGCGAACAATATATAAAGCATAAATAGACTTGTTTATCTTTAATTATTGGAAAGAATAATGGATAATTCTAAAATTTAGATAATATTTTAAAGGGGAACACTTTTGAAATTTTAATTTTCAAAAAAATGGCGACTGATTGAAAATTTTTTTATTATTTTTATAGTTTTAACCTGGCTAAAAAATCTTTAAAATCAAAATTTTTAAAATTCCGTACGTGCAACGATAATTACATCCTTACTGATTAAAAAGCAATTTGGATTTTTATTTTCAGATGATCCATTTTTGAGTTATCGATGCGACCATGGAGGGGGGAATTTTTTCTAGTGCTCTACGAGATTGTTGATAACTTTGTAATAATTAAATATTTTTAAATAAAAATTTATGGTTATAATCTTTAATGTACCCTTAATAAAATAAAAAAATCTGATCTCCAAATTTCTTTATTTTCCCTGTCAAAAAAATTCCCGAAAATCACCTTTTTTTTCGACCGTCACAGTGGTGCACGGAGAAAAAAATTTTGCTATAGGAACTCTATAGTAGTTAGTTAGTTGTAAAAAGTTTCAGTAGGTTAACGTTTTCTTATGGAAACAATACCGTTTGGCTCCTGCAACTCTACATCGTTGAGCTCTGAGAGCTAAACGTTATTTACCTCTCACAACTCTACAGGATCGTTCTAAGACTATAACAAATTTATGGCAGTCTGATTAATTTTTTTTACGATTTAGCGTTGATAATTTAATAAATAAATGTGACAGAACGAATTTATATTGCCAACAATAATTGTATATGACAAATAAGAATAGTATTATAATAGAAATAAAATAATAATAGAACTTATATTACAAATAAAAATTATTTGTAAAATAAAAATATGGTCGTCACAAAATTATCTTATTTTCTTGATTATATTAATAAAAAGTTTGAAAAATCCAAAAGTGCACGACTCATAATGCTCATTTAATTATGAAATATAAAAAAAAAAAAAAAAACTTAAGTCGTTCAAAATTAATTGCCGAAAAAACAGCTGTAGTAGGAAGGTACTGCACAAGCGCCCCTGGTGGAATAAAATGTACATAATATCTATAGATATAGATATATCACCATCCATGTTAATTTTACATGGATATATATAGATATACAGTCTTGTAGTTTTCGTTTTTTATTAATTGCAATTAAACGACACTGAATTAATTAATCATTCGCATTCAGTGACCTACAATCGTCGATTAGAATTTTTTAAAAAAAAATTTAACTCAAATAATGGATTTTTTCACAAGTTACAGTGTTTTCGGGTTTCACACATGACGGACAGGAAAATTTTTTGACCTATTTTGGTGTTTTTTTCCAATTCTATTGCAGTAAATCAATTTTTAAAAAGTATGAAATTAATCTCCATTAAATTATCTCGACAATAGTATGCAAAATATCTTGATTCCGTGAACTAACAAGACTATAATAATAAAAATAGCCGCCAAAATGAGGTGAAAAAAATTTTTCGATCGTAAAGCACTCTCTGATGCTTCGCATCATGAGTCGTGCAATATTGGACATAAAATCACTACCGTATATGCACAAGAAAAGATAAATAAACGAAAACAAATTTTATTTTGTGTTAAATGGGGTCTTTCGAATGTATTCCGATAACTTATTACTTATCACAATTTATTCAACTAATAAATTTAATTAACAGTCACTGCAAATAAACCTTGAAAAACCACAAATACAAAACTGTTCTAACGAAATTCAATTTGACAAAAAAAAAAAACCTATTTCCTTAAATAAATAAACTGAAAACTTAGTTGTCCTCATATATTTTTAATAATATGGATGAGTAACAAAATAATTCTGTTTGTCATTTTAGAAGGTTATGAAATATGTCAGCGCACTCCACTACTGCGCAATGTAGAGCGCTCCCAACTATACCGTTTGGCTCTAAGAACAATCCCGTAGAGCTCTGAGAGCTCAACAACATTGAGTTATCAGAACTAAATAACATTATGTTACTGTAACTCTACAACGAATAGTAAACTGTGTATAGTTGTGGTAACTCTACAGTTAGGTTACCAGAACGAAATTTTTTTTTCCGTGTGGTCTCCCTTAAAAAAAGTCTACGAGAAAGATGATAAAAATAAAGAGAAGTGAGTCTATCCACTCATAAGAAGAGTACCAAAAATTATAATTTTAAAACATAATAAAAAATGCAATCTTATAATTTTTACTAGTTTTATTTTTGTTATAAGTATCCGTATCTCCGGTAATTCGAATTATAATTTATGCATGCACGGACAGATAATACACTTCCATACATACATATTTATAGAAAATAACATGTATGCACGTAGGTGGGTATGAAATGAGGTTTGGGAAATTTGTATGCATAAACGAGAAACGATTGGCGAATGAATATATTGGTGTGAAACTCGCTAAGAAATTGAGTCATTTTATGCTAATTGCCAGCACTCAATTACACGTGTGCTAGCATTTTGCCCTCGGCAGTACCAGCACCACCAGAACCAGAAGCAGAAGCAAAAGCAGAAGCATGATATTTGAGAAACGAGGGTTTCGATTCATGAGAACTCACAGAGAGAACCCAGGGAACCGGGAATAGAACCGATACTCAAACCCGATGGAATAAATTTATCTTGTATTCCACATTTATCGTGCTCTACTGCTCGATGCATTTATTTCATGTTTCCTCAATTCATCTCCCATGCGAGTTTTATACTTCACTTGACTCTCCATCTTCTTCTCTTGTTTCTTTCAATGTCTATCTCATGCAAGCACACAAGATATAAACCTCCGATGCATCCCTCTTATAAGCCATTTCATCGGAAAATTTACTATTTACAAATCAATCTGTAAATATATTGTTATATATTTTATCTTTGTATTCATAGCAACCTTTTACCGACTCTGTTTCACCATTCTGGTCATTAACTATTCAATAGATCATTTTTATTCGACGCAAGTACTTCAGTTTTCTGTCTATGATTATTAAACTGGACGTTTTATTGGCATTTTTATTTTTATATATGCGGGTGAGTATCCGGGAATAAAAATATTTTTATCGGACTGAGTTGTATTATTAGTATCTAATCGGAAATAGCAAGATCAGTGATCACTCATCCGACCTGATTTGATTTATTATCGAAGCAGACAATGTAAGGTTAGTTTAAATTTCATGAAAATTAAGTTAGCCATTTCAAAATTTTTAGAAATTTTTTATTAAAAAAATTTTAATTAAATAATTTAAAAAAAAATTTCATATGTAAAAAACTTGAAAAACTATAAGTGCAATTTTTTAGAAATATTTTTTTAGTTGGAATTTAATTAATAAAAAAAAATTAAAAATTTTTAGACGTCTGCTAACTTCAGTGTCATTAAATTTCACTCACGGAATTTTAAAAATTGTGATTTTAAAGATTTTTTAGCCGAGTTAAAAAAAAACAGTAAAAATAATGAGAAAATTTTTAATCAGTCGCCATTTTTTTGAAAATTAAAATTTTCAAAATTCCGTAAGTGCAACGATAACTACATCCTTACTGATTAAAAAGCAATTTGGGTTTTTATTTTCAGATGATTTGTTTTTTAGTTATCGATGCGACCATCCCCCTTAAAAAAAAAATATATTTTTAATATATCTAAAATATATTTTAAATATATATGAAAATCGGCCAAAAGTTAGTTATTAAAAATATATTTTCTATATATTTATATATTTTTTATAGATTTTTAATATATTTTTTTTTCATGGGGGTTTGTAATAACTAAATATTTTTTTATAAAAATTTAGGGTAATAATCTTTAATGTACCCTTAATAAAATAAAAAAAAATCCGATCGCCAAATTCCTTTATTTTCCCTAACAAAAAAATTCCCGAATATTAAGTGTTCCCACTTAATGTTCAAAATTACATAAAAAAAAAATGAATATTAATTTTTTATTAAGAATTTTTGATTTTTGGTTGTGGATTGTAAAACGCTTAAAAATAGACTAATTTTTTGAATGCCGAGCTTAAAAGTTTAAACATTGTTTCAAAACATTTTGAATGTTATACTTTTATTAGTTTTATTAAAATAACTTTTATTCGTTTTGAATGAGTTGTTTAACAACCATTGAAGCAATATGGACACTAATGTCAAAAATACCAAAAATTGGGTGTGAAAAGAGTTCAAATTATCACTTTAACAAGAATTGTTCTACCCTGTAGCAATATTTATACAATTAAATCCACGAGACCAGAATAGACGACAAAGTAACCATAAACTTTCCCATTGCTTGTACAAGCACGGAACCATATGTTCGAAAAATAAAACGAAAAAAAACTGCGTAAATTTAATTCAACAATTTAATTATAAATTTTAAATATAGAATTCAGTCTAGTAAGTTAAGTTACGAAAATGTTATATATACGAATGATTAATATTGAAGGAAACAATGTATATTATATAAAGGAATGTAATTGTAATTACCGTCCGTATTTACAAAGTTTAACGGTGTAAGACCCAGACAAAAAGGATCCACGTCAAAAACATCGCCCAGTTGCGTCAATGTGTAAGTTTAAGGACACACGTGTGTGTGAATGTGTCGAGGTAAATTTCAAGCAAGAGTATTATTATGAAATTAAATTCCTCGTGCAAAGACAACGTGCACACACATTACCCTTGTCTATTCAGGCAACGCTCTGTTGTGGCAACGCGTGTGCAAGATTACGCTTTGATAGCTCGAAAAAAAAAAACGAAAAATAATTAACATTATCATTATCGTTATTGTTATTATTATTGTAAAAATACATTAATATAGGTATGTTTTTGATTTTCGCAGCATTTACGTTCGCATTATATGCTCGCAGCTGTTATAGTGCGGAAATTTTTCTCTTGAAATCGTAAATCTTGGGCAAGTACGTTTACATAGTAGTACGCTCGAGAGCGAAATAAGGTCACGCGTTTTTCACTGTTTTACTAGTTTTTTTTTTTATTTTTTTTCATCCGCTCGCCCTTCTCTATAATATTAGAGTCTCAGAAAAATAGCTCGGTCTTTAGTTTTTCTTTAGCTTTTATCCAGTGCGTTGTTTTTTTCCCTTTTCAGGCGGTTGCAATCGCAACCGAGCCGAGGGTCTCTTACTATTTTCTCCTTCTTCCGCCTCAGACCAAAGAGAAGTCGGAATAATAACTAGACCAAAGTATCTGCGAATCACCGGTGTGCACCAATTATACTCAGCGTAGTCGGGGTCTATTCGGAAGGCGCGTTTGCTGGAACTGGGTCATATTTTCTACTTGAGTCGCTGGAACCGGAAATGAAAAATAGTCTTCGATAATTAATCTTATGTTTATATTTGTTGCTAGAATTAAATATAAGTTAGTTGTATTTAATAAAAAAGTGAAAAGAGTAATTTTACTTTAGAATTTAACGTCTCAACTTTCTGTTAAGGAGATGATTTAGCGATCATACGCCCTCTATTGGAGATTATCAACACTATTTTTGATCAAAAAATGTAAATCGTTGGAAAAGTCTTGACTTGAATTTGTGCCTTTTTAAGGTTTCATTTCATTCTCACCGATAGTCAATTTATGATGATAAGTATTTAGGCTACATTCAAAAATGCTCTATCTCTAGATACATAATTAAGAAATGACCTTGTTTCTTGTGAACTATTGACATTTTTAATGCTATAAGCTCATTCCGATGTTTCACTCATCGAGACCTTTCATTTGAATACCCACATCAATTTTTTATATATTTTATATATTTATATATATTACATATATGTATATATGAAAAATATATCAAAAATGCATGTGGGTACTCAAATGAAAGCTCTTGATGAGTGTAACATCGGGATGAGCTTATATATTTATAAATATCAATAATTAAGAAGTGTACTTTTATCTTGTGAAATATTGACATTTTTAATGCTATAAGTTCATCTCGATGTTACACTCATCAAGACCTTTCATTTGAGTACCCACATCAATTTTTCGTATATTTTATATATTTATATATATTACATATATGTGTATATGAAAAATATATCAAAAATGCATGTGGGTACTCAAATGAAAGCTCTTGATGAGTGTAACATCGAGATGAGCTTATATATTTATAAATTTCAATAATTAAGAAATGACCTTTTATCTTGTGAAATATTGACATTTTTAAAGATATAAGCTCATTCCGATGTTTCACTCATCGTGACCTTTCAATTGAATACCCACATCAATTTTTCATATATTTTATATATTTATATATATTACATATATGTGTATATGAAAAATATATCAAAAATGCATGTGGGTACTCAAATGAAAGCTCTTGATGAGTGTAACATCGGGATGAGCTTA